>NW_006383023.1:747478-986382 GCF_000221225.1 Thermochaetoides thermophila DSM 1495 | reverse complement strand
GGTTGCCATCAATCATCGTCATCATCATCATGATGTTACATCCTCCTTCCCTCCCCGTCCTCATCAGCACCGACCCGCCCTGAGTCCCCTTAGTCCGACTCATCACCCATATCATTATCCGAAAAACCCTGGAATTCCTCCTCCGAATCATCATTACCTGCCTTCGAAGGCCCAGCCTCCACCTCCTCATCGGACCCGGGCGCCTCATCCTGCTCCTCGATCTCGAATGTGGCGCTGATGTCCCAGCGGTCGCCCTTGGCGCTGCGGCTGACATATTTGACGAAGCGGAGCGTGCCACTGTCGCGTAGCACGATGGTCATTTTGTTCCACGTCGCCGCCTGGAAGAAGAGGATGTTGTCATCATCCTCGCTGCTCTTGTAGATGGCAGCATCACCGTCATCATCCTCGTCGCCCGCCATATACACCTCATGTCCGCCGACTTCGAGCTCGACGATGTCATCGACATCCTTCATTTCATCGTCGCCATCGGCATCCACGGCCTTAGCCTTGCCTTTGCCCTTCCCGTTCGTTGCAGGCTCCTTGCCCTTCTTGCTGCTGCTAGCCTGCTCCTCCTCAGACGACTCGCCCTCCTCATCGTCATCCTCGTCATCATTGACATCGCCCCAGCCGTCGGTGGGCGTCAGGCCGATGTTGACCTCCAATCTCGGCTTTCCCTCGTGGCCGGTAGCCAAGGTGTAGTCCTGGCCGCGGCGGAACCGGCGAGCTACCAGGTCGTAGCTCTCGATCGTCGAGCGCGTCGCCATCTGCAGCCACACGCGGAACTGCCGTGACGGCAGCAGCACCTCAAGCAGCTCCTTGAGCGGCGAGGGTTCGATTTCCTGCTTACCAGGCTGCATGTAAAGGTAGCGGTGCTTGTGCGGCGGCACGGCGACCTTCCACGGGCCGGTCTTTTCGAGCTTCTCACTGTCTTCAGGCAGCGGCTTGGCCTCCTGCTCCTCGATGTACTTGCGGAGCTTGGCTGCGAACTTGGGATGCAGGATATCGGCCAGCGTGATGCTGAACTCCTCCTCGAACTGGTCGGCGATGTTGTCGATGGTATCGGGTACCAAGTATGTCGGTGAGATGTACTTGAGCAGGAACTCCAGGTCGGCCTCATCCAACGGGAAGTCATCACCTTCCTTGGCGACAATCTTCTCGACCTCAACGGGGTTGGGTAGCGGACGGTCGTGCTGGTCAGGGTTGCCCTGCAGTTGCATCAATCCGCTCTTGTGGGCAGCCTTCTCCTCAGCACCCTCTACGTAGCCCTCCTCGCCGGGCTGGGGGAAGTGGAACCACCCGCTGATGGCCATGCGGATACGGCCCGCATTCTTCTCCAGCTCCTCCGGTGTGGAGGCATGATAGACCTCCTCGACATCATGGAAAGACTCGCCAGGCTGAACGGCGAAGAAAGAGAGCTGGTTCCACGCAGGGGGAATGACCTTGACGACGTCGGGCAGCGGGGTCTTGGCCACCTCGCCGTCCTTTCCCTCACGATCGATGACAGGGAATAGGCGCAGGGCACCACCCCATTCAGGCTGCCAGGGAGTCTCTGGATCAGTCAGGTACAGGATGTAGCTGACCTTGCGAGAGCCGATGACATCGTCATGACACAGGAGGTAACAGCCAGGGGTATAGACGTTAATGGCCATGTCGGTCTTACGGCCGCTCAGGGGGCCGCAGCCGGTGATGTGAGAGACGAAGTCGCGGAAGGTCTTGGAGTAGAGGGCATCGCGCAGAGCGAGCAGCGACGGCAGCTTGGCAAGGGCCTCATCCTCAAGGCCGTCCAGGTTGGCTAGATCGCCGCTCTGGTGGATCTTGTAGATGTCGGTCTCCTTGGGAGTGAAGTGGACGTTGGCCTTGATCTCATCGCGCACCTTGCGCAACAGCGCATCGTCGACCAGTTCCGAGATGACGCAGTGCTTGTACGGCCACGACTTGGCATACTGCGCAGCGAATTCATCGGCCCTGTCGAACAGGCCCTTACTGAAGCGGGCTTTGGCATCCTCCGGGGACAGCGCTGGGCCAATGGGTCAGCAAGAGATCGTCACCAAAGACGGCGCACACCAGACGCAACCAGCAAGACGTCACAGCTCCCAGCTAGGCTCTGAATGATAGACCTTGGGATGGAACGGGAAGGGGGGTCTCTTACAGCTCTTAGCCCGCTTGATGATCGGCTTCTTGCCGTCAGACGACGATCCTTCCGCCTTTCTTTTCATCTTGGACGGTCAATTGAGCAGGGCGAGCGTAGTGAAGAAGGAGGAAGGAGAAAAAATTCGCAAGGCGTGTGGGCGCGCATGAAGCACAGGCGCAAAAGGGCCACGAGCTCCCGAGAGATGGGCTGATCTCCAGATAAAAAACTGCGGTGTCGCACGGCAGAATTGCCCAAATGTGGGGAGGTAATCCCTGTCGCTGGCAGTGCACAACTTTTTTAACCCCACAGTACGATTGTGCCCCGCCAATTTTTCCATGACCCCGCCAATTGCATGTGCTTGTAAGTGCTCCTTCATCTCTTGCTGCCCTCTCCCTCTTCAACTGAGAGGCACCGGTTGCTCCAAGTCTCTTTGTCTCGCTCATAAGTTTTAGCTTATTGCAATCTCAAGTGCAAAATCATCAAGGACGCAGTCCCCTGATTGAGATTGATAGAAACTTGGCTGATGATGACAGCTTGTGCTGCCATCCCAGATGCAGCCAGCCTGTTTATCTCCCTGTGAACAACGTTGAGATAAGCAGATAAAAGCTGCTTGGTACTGCTCACGGGCTCATCAGACTGCAATGTTTCTGTTTTGCGCAGCCTAAAAGGACAGTGTCCTGTCATAAAGCAACTCTCTTCCCCTACATGGCACGAGGCAGTTCAGGAGGATTGACCACAACCTGTTTCACCGAGAACTGCATTGGAATCGGCAAGAAAGGGCCCGATTCCCGGTCCGTCGTACCGTCAGACAGGCTGTTGTGGAAGCGGGTCTGCGGGAGCAGTCGGACAGCCGAGTGATCCATCATGTTTCCCGATGCGGTGGCCCACATCGGGACGGGCGACGTCCTTGGCGTCCACGTAAGGCCTGGCATCATGGTTATAAGTTGTGACCAGGCAGCTTTGAGGGCCTCGTAGTGCTTTCATTGTTCCTTGGCAACATCATTCCTTAGTTACTCTTCCCCTGAGATAGATACTACTATCTCTCTACTTACAAGACCCGGAGATTCCTCATGGCGAAGCCTTTGGATTTAGGCCAGGTGAGGGGAAGCTTCCCCGCACTCTCGGCAGGTCAGATCTTCTTTGATAATGCTGGTGGCACTCAGATCCTCGGGACCGTTGCTGAGAGGTACCGTTTATTTCTGCCTTGTTGTCTAGTTGCTAGTGAGATTAATACAGGCATTCCAGCATCCGGGACTACCTCCTCAACACCAACGTCCAGCTGGGAGCCAGCTATCGTGTAAGCAAGCTCGCGACAGAGCGCTATGAACAAGGATATGCAGCTGCAGCAGAATACATTAATGCTTCTCGCGACGAAATCGGTGTGTTGTACCCCCAAACGCCTACCCTTAACCAGTACACCCCCCCTGACATCTGGCATCAGTCATTGGGCCGTCTACAACCCAACTCTTTCGCAATGTCTCCTACGCCCTTTGCTTCGACCCAGGAGATGAAATAATCGTGTCTATCCTCGACCATGAGGTCAACATTGCTCCATGGGTTGACCTCGCTGCCCGTCAGAACCTTGTCCTCAAGTGGTGGAAGCCAAGTACTGAGACCCCTGAGGACAGGACAAACCCCAAGTTGCGACCTTCTGATCTTGGGGACCTTCTGTCAGACAGGACCCGACTGGTAACCTGCACACATGCAAGTAACATCCTCGGGACAATCCATAATATCAAAGCGATCGCTAAAGCTGTCCATGATCGATGTCCCAAGGCATTGGTTTGTGTCGACGGCGTGGCATATGCACCACATGGCAAGATCGATGTCAAAGATTTGGGTGTGGACTTATACTCCTTTTCTTGGTACAAAGTAGGTACCAAATCACTTCACACTTAGATCTATCATCCTGCACCTGTACTAACCCCAGCAGGTCTTTGGCCCCCACATCTCCATCCTCTACATCTCTCCTCCTGCTCTTTCCCAACTCCGTTCTTTAAGCCCAAGCTTCATCTCTGCCCGCACAGCAGAGCAGAAGCTCGGTCTTAATGGTGCTAGCTATGAACTAGTAGCCGCACTTGCCGTAGTGACAGCGTATTTCTCCGAAAAGTCCAAGTGGGACGCCATCGCTGCCCATCAAGAGACATTACAGTCCGCTTTGCTCGACTACCTTGCGTCCAAGGGAGACGGTGTTACTGTTTGGGGAGAACGTAGTGCTGATCCAACTATTCGTGTGCCGACTGTGAGCTTCACGGTGAAGGGTTGGTGCTCTAGAGAGCTTGTTGAAGCAGTCGAAAGAGTGAACCCAAGATTAGGAATCAGATCAGGGTCGTTTTACTCGATTCGGCTGGTACGTGAGGTGCTAGGATTGGACCCGGTAGATGGTGTGGTGAGGGTTAGTATAGTTCACTATAATACCGGTGAGTTCTCTTCTTGAAATTTAGCAGGAAAATGCTGACTGTGTGAGATAAAGTCGAGGAAGTCAAGGAACTCATTGATACCTTTGATAAAATACTTGCTACCAAGACGTAGTCTATTTCGGGGCTAATGCTCAAGATTAAAGCAGGATACGAGAAGCCTTTTGGTATTTCAAACTTTTAACCGCCACACAACATGCAGACAAGGTATCTATCTATCAGACTCAGTGCTATATGATTTGGGTCAGCTGTACCTCATTGCTTGTTGATCCTCTTCTCAACCGCTTCCCTCAGCAGGGAAATCACGGCAGCAGGGTCTGGAGCGCCGAACACGGCACTGCCAGCAACGATGACATTAGCGCCGGCATCCGCAGCTTGGTCGATCGTGCTAGGACCAAGCCCTCCATCGACCTCGATGTTGAGTTCCGGGTACCGCTTCCGGAGTTCCTCCACCTTGGGCAGCTCCGACGCCATGAACTTCTGCCCGCCGAAGCCGGGCTCAACCGTCATCACGAGGACCATCTACACCAGTTAGTTCCTAACATCAGCCAGCATGGCTCCTCCTGGAAACATACGTCAGGCCTCTCGGCAGGGTCTTCAGCCTCAATGATGTCGTAGAGGACGTCGACCTTGGTGGCGGGCTTGATGGCAATACCAGCGAGCATGCCCTGCTCGTGAATAAAACGGATCAGTTCGCGCGGGCTAGTTTTCTCGTCTGACTTGGCCTCGGGGCTCTCAGCAGCCGTCGAGTTGATGGCAGCCTCGTAGTGGAAGCAGTACAGGTCGCAGCCGGCCTTCTTGAACTCCTTAACCCACTTCTTGGGCTGTGGAATTGGGTCAGTGTCTGTTGTCGCCAATGGCAAACTGGCACCAAGCCTTACCTCGGCGATCATCATGTGGCAATCGAAGGTACCCCGGCCGTAGCTCTCTGTAGGCTTGTCAACGTGCCTACGAATCTTAGCCACCACGGGAGGGCCGAACGTGAGGTTCGGGACGAAGTGGCCGTCCCTGAACAGATGTGGCGAGGAGATATGTGAGCTTCACTGGATGAATCGGATTGGGACCCGGGGAGCGTTTTAGGCTTATGTGTCGCCAGGTTGTGTGTGACCTACATGATGTCGACATGGAGCCAGTCAGCACCGCGCTCCATTGTCCTGGCGCACTCGGCACCCAGGTCGGCGAAGTCGGCCGAGAGGATGGACGGGGCAATGATCGCCTGAGGAGCCATTGTTATATATGGGTGTGTTGCTGATGAGGTTCTTGTATCGCGTGAAAAGACAAATGTTGTAGAGCCTCCTGAAAAGCGAAGCTCGCACTTGGGATGAAAAAGCCCCCCCCTTCAAGCCCGGTCCAAAACAGCACAGCTTTGATCGACGTTTTGGCGGGGGCGGGGCACCATCGGACCCATCGGCGGTTCCAACGCCGCAACAAGGGGTCAATTTGTTCCACCTCACGCGTGGGGTCTTGAGTCTTGGCATTCTAACTTGGCTTGTTTTTTTTTGGGGGGTGGGGGGGAACGTCCAGAAGTCGGTGGGGAGCTTGGCCGATGGATGAGCTGACATCACTTTTTGTTGGACAGCGGAGTTGAGAGCAAGCCGGACTCATTGTCGGATTTGCTTGTGATCGCCTCAAAATACTCTCAAGGCTCTGAGATCGAGACTAGCAAAAGGACCTCTAGTTCGTATTGCTTTGGCCAATTTGCGCCATCCAAGTTTCTGGTTTCCACCTCAACACTTTACCTCCTATCATGGTCCACGAGTAAACTCAGACTTAGCAACAGATAGCCACGCTCATATACAACTCGCGGCGAAATGGCGTCCATCCTTTCCAACATCCCTCTGGTTGGCTGGCTGCTGGCTTCTAGTAAGCAGCCCAGCACAGTCAATGTCCCGCCCGTCGAAGTGCACAGCATTGCCGAAGGAAACATTGATAGGAGGAGGCGCACCCTCAGACACCTCCTCCGTGCCAACCATGTCAACCACTCCATCCTCTACCATGACTTGCGCTTTCACAACCACCTGCCGCATCTCCTGGCCTCTTCATATCATCTGGGTGCCTTGACGCAGCAGCTCTATCATTTGTACGACGAAGAAGCAAAAACCCTTGAGCCATGGAAAGACTCTCCCCATGAGATCTCCAGGGACGAGTGGCGAGACTTCTTGGGCGCACGCCACTTCCAGCGAGCCTGGGTAGATTTCTTTGATGACCAACTAGCCATGAAGTTTGGTTGGAATTGGAAAAACCTGATGGAGGAGTACATGTTCCAGGGTGATGAACCACTGATCAACAGTCTCATCAGCGGCCGTATGTCTGCCCTTCACTCGTTGATTGCCCAGCTATCAGTATAACCAACTAACATGATCATAGTTGGTCACCCTTTGATCCATCTTGGATATGCCTATGAGTTTGACAGCCGCGAAGTTGCAACGGAAGCCCTTGGTCTGGCTGCTACTTGTTACGATTTTCTTCACAAGTATGTCGACGATCCTGCCTACACCAGAAAGGCTCCCTTCTCCTCCCGATCGCCCCTTGAACTTCTCGACAAGCTCGCTGCGGATAACCGCTTCGCCTCGTTCTCGGTCAAACCCTATTCTGAAGCTACCTTTGATAGCTTCGAGTCCCTATTTGGCGCACACGAGGAGGAGCTTCTTGAGTACTGGAATGCCTGGGACTTGCCGGCTTCAGACAGTGATATCACGATGCAGTTCCGCGAGTCTCAAGAGGCGGCTGTGGCCATGTTAGTTGCGACTGTCCGGCCAAGCACACACTCATACAACTTTTTCATGGTGCACGTGCTGACTACTAGTCATGCCGTGCGCATCCTACTTCCAATGGTGCCAGCCAAGTTCCACGTTAGCCTGGTCAGGCAGTGGTGGCTGCTCGCCTTGGCTGTGTACGTGTCTGTTGGGCGGCCAAAAATCGACCTGGATCTGATTCCAGGAGATCTGGGAGGTCAGAGCTGGAAATATGTGGAGCAACAGGCGTTGACTTCACAATGGGCGACAGACGTGCATTATGTGAAGGGCAAGTTTCCGAACCTAATGTTTGAGGTGCTGAGAAGCAACACACTAACAAACTGACCGGAAACAGCTCTAAGGGCCATGAGAGAAGCTGCCAATACCTGGGGAGATGTCCATGAGAAGTATCTTGCTGCCGCCATTCGCTTTGCCGATGACTTCAAGGGTTGGGTGTTTTAGGCGTTAGGTTGATATGCATAACTATTATCGGATATGGGCAAACAAGGTATGCAAAATGAACCTATGGAAGGTTTAAGAAGGTTTCTGTATATTTAGTTGGCATTTTTGGCCTGTATTGTTAATCGGAGACTGGCAAGGTTGGTCTGTTGATAATCCCACGTGCTCATCAATTTTAACAAAGCCTTCTTGTGTACATGGCCTTAACTGACTGAATTGGGAAACAACGTATGTTCAAGATACGTTAAACAAAGAGAAAGGATTTATATTGGATAAGTTTTACATAGTAGATTATTATGTACACTGGCTTCCATCCCACACGACACAACGTACTGGGACAAGTTTTGTGGTGGCAGTGTTCCAGGGTTAGGGTTAAGCAAGGATTGAGACTGCCGTTCTAGGTTCCTGTTTGAGTGCATGCAAGTGCACGTCAAAGCTACGCATCTGCCTGGCACCACCTACCTTGCTCATCCATAAACTCTCTGCTCCATGCAATTGGCACTCTACGCCAATCCGTGCCATTGATGTTCATCACTAGGATTTTAAAGCCTTTCATGTAACCAAATGCCCTTTCTTTCGACCCAGGAGCATCCGCAATGGCGCCGCCCGCGAAGCGACGCAAGCGCGCCATCGTTGAGAGTGACGATGACGAGTACATGGACAATGGCCCACAACAAAAGGCAGAACATCAATACAAAGACAATACCCTGACCCGGTTTCTTTCTCTATCTCCCGAGAAAAAACCACCATCAACAACCGCCAGTGTCCCAGTCGACCCGTCCAGCCCGCAGCCGCGAAAACGAGCTGCCGCCGCCGTCAAAACGACCAAAGCGACCACACGAAGCCCAAATACAAGCCCAATCAAGACCCGAACAAGGGCCACACAGCAACGGAAGCGCAAGGCCGAGGAAGATGACAAGGAGAAAGGCGGGAAGTCTGGTAATCTCTTGACATTATTCTCCCAGCAAGCACAGAGAAGTCAGTCGTCCCTGCACAGTAATGGCCACGGTACCTCCAAAACAAACAAGACTGCCAAAGCGATAGTGGACGACATTATTAGCGACCCCATATCCGTATCAGACAAGGACGACATCATTGATGACGATGACGACAACATTCCTCTGATCAGGTCGTCTGCCACGGCCGCCCCCTCGAGTCTGGCCAGCAGAGCCAAAGCCGCGCAGAAACGATTTGCTTCAACAGCACCCTCGAACACACAGCAAACTAGCACGCAAAGCGCTGCTGGTACTCTATCGAGCAATACTGGAGGCAGACGATTCCTTCGGCCGGCCCCGCGGAGCAATGGCTCTCAGTCATCGACTCTTGCTTCCACCCCTGCTACCATCCCGGATGGTAATGACTCCCGTCCATGGCCTGAACGGTTCGCGCCAGCCGATCTCGATGAGTTGGCTGTACATAAGCGCAAGGTGCAGGATGTTCGACGCTGGCTGGACGATGTTTTTTCTAATCGCTTGCGTCAGCGCTTGCTGGTGCTTAAAGGCCCCGCTGGGTCAGGCAAGACAACTACAGTGCGGCTGCTTGCACGAGACATGCACTGTGAAGTGTTAGAATGGAGAAATCCAGCTAGTTCATTTGGTGCTGTGGGTATGGCTGGATACCAGTCGGCTGCTGCGCAGTTCGAAGAGTTTTTGGGACGGGGTGGGAAGTTTGGCCAGTTAGATTTGGAAGATGAGGAGGAGTCTCCGCTTCCTCCTGCTTCTTCTTCAGCCACAGCAGCAGCAGGGCCGGGGTCCGGGTCAGAGAAGAAGCTGATTCTCATTGAGGAATTTCCGAATACCTTCATGCGCTCGTCCACTGGATTGATTGCCTTCCGGAGTGCAGTGATGCAATATCTGGAAGCCAACACACCCCCGATGACAAGCTTCGGGTTTGGACAACCAGCGGGTCCTATCACACCTATCGTTATGGTCGTTTCGGAAACACTTCTCACGACGACGTCGGCTTCAGCTGACAGCTTTACTGCACACCGTTTGCTCGGCCCTGAGATCCTCAGACACCCCGGAACGGGTGTGATCGAGTTCAACCCCATCGCGCCAACATTCATGACCAAGGCACTTGAGCTCGTGGTGCAAAAAGAGGCCCGCAAATCTGGGAGAAAGCGGACCCCTGGTCCTCTCGTCCTACAGCGGCTGGCAGAAATTGGCGACATCCGAAACGCCATTTCATCCTTGGAGTTTCTGTGTCTCAAGGGCGATCACGAAGCTGACTGGGGCTCCAAGGTTGGATTCTCAAGACCAAAGAGAGGAGCCAAGGATCTTCCGGCACTCACCAAGGGTGAACAAGAGAGCCTTGAGCTTGTATCGCAGCGAGAGGCGACCCTGGGCATATTCCATGCCGTGGGGAAAGTAGTTTACAACAAAAGGGAGGAGTTCCCTTCGGGCTCTGTGGGGGAACAGACGGAGAGGACTCTACCCCCATACATGGTTCATCTGGCCAGGCCCAAACGCTCCGAGGTAGCAGTCGATTCGTTGATGGACGAGATTGGAACCGACACGCACACATTTATCTCGGCATTGCACGAGAACTATGCTCTGTCATGTGAACAGACCGGCCCGATGGACCCCAATTCCTCGCTCGACTACCTCAATGGCTGCCTTGACTACCTCTCGGATAGTGACATGCTTTGTCCGTCATGGGATGTATTTTTCGGTGGCAGAGGCGGTTTTGCAGGAAACGCGGGCTATTACGGCAAGGACATGGGAAGCCACATCTTACGGCAGGATGAGATGGCATTCCAGGTTGCCGTACGTGGGTTGTTGTTCTCATTGCCGTCACCCGTCAAGCGTTTGGCCCACCCCACCGGCCGCGGAGGTGACGCCTTCAAAATGTTCTACCCGACCTACCTCAAGCTCTGGCGTACCAAGGAAGAGATAGAGGGTCTTGTAGATGTGTGGGCGACCAAAATGCTTAAGGGCGAAGTCGGCGGTCCAGGCCCGCCGCCGTCTCAATACTCCCAGCTCACCGGCCCATCTGCATTCCTTTTCAAGTCTCCAAGCAAGAGATTTCCCAACACTGCGTTAGCTCACCATCCCAAGCCCCAGCCACCCACCGTTGTTACCGCAGTCACCAGCGACCATGTCCGACACTCTCAACCCCCACCTCCGCTCTCCCTCGGCACTGCTGCCCGGCAGGAGCTGCTCCTCGAGCGGCTGCCATACATGACGCACATCGCACGGCGCCGCCGAACGTATGGGACGACACATACTCGCGAGCTGGAGCGTATTGTCTCGTTCCATGGCATCGGGACGCTTGGTGCGGGAGAGGAGGAAGGAGAGGAAGCGATCGCGGATGAGGAGGCTACGGGCACCGGCTTGGTCGCGGGGAGTGTGTCCGAGGTGGTCAGCTGGGCAACGGATCGCCCTGTGGAGGAGCCCCCGCCGAGGAAGAAGGGCGGATTAGTTTCTATCTTGAGGGGTAGTGATGATGGCCTGGGGTGTCTGTCGATGCAGGGGCTAGTTATTAGTGATGATGACATTGAGGACGATTGAGAAAGGGTGTGTAATGAGAGTGCGAATCTGTTCTCTTGTGAGTAACGATCAAGGGAAGGTAGATGAGATGCTGCAGCTTAGATGGTAGTTTGATACCTCAGCTTAGATGCTTATTTCCTCTTCTATATGCACGCAGTTCTTTGCTGAGCATACGTTTGCTCCTCGATGGAAAAAAGACATCATGTGCAATGTTTCTGACATGGATACAGAAAGATCAGGACCATGTATGTTAGATGCCATGGACAGGATCTTCGCCATACATTCAAGATCTTTGGATCGATGTCGTTTGCATGATTCAGCTCTGTTATCTTCCAACGTGCTCTTGATAAAGAGATTCAACTTTAGACTATTCCATTTGGGTATGCAATGTAGCGATCTTGAACCATTGATGATTGCTGGCAGTGTGAACCTTGATGGCTACTTTGGTTTCTCTCTTATCGATAGTGATAAGATAGGCCCGGTTTTCGTAGTCACAGAAGCGAGCTTTATAAGGAAAAATTATCCAAGACAACTATTGGAGTAGGCCAGCTCAGACCGAACTCATTTCCTGCCTTTTACCGGATGTGACCGTGAGTTGGCCTGAAATACTCCCTAACCCAATCTTTGGAAACTCTCTGGATATCCCAGATTCGATTTACACTTTTGCACTTTGGTTTTGCCCACACTTGATTTTTCCATACTATTGCAAATTCATCCTAAGGAGTCTGCAAAAACGCGTGCGATTAATTTTTTAAAGTTTTCTTTTTTGTTTTGCGTCCAATTTCAAAGATGTGCATCTTCAGGAGCACCAGCGCCATCTTGGTTCTTAACGATGGCCAATGTCATCACAACAGCATCACCACACCCCGCCAACACAGGTTCCTCTCTACTTAAGCGCTTGGAGCATCTCTTTGCCGGAGACGATACCATCTCCAAATCATTTCCAATTCTTGCCAAGGGTGATTGACACGCTCCCCGCGCGACGACAACGCCCTTCTCCATCGCGAATGCGGGGTCGGCAAACGACAATCCAGGAAATGCCGATGTTTTGCGTGGCGTCCCTGGGCAACTCAGCTCGGCCATTCCTAAGTAGGAAAGTTGGAGAAAAGATGGAGACGACCTGGCTTGCTGGACGCTGGGAAATACTGGCATTTTCTCGGTCGAGTCGGTCCCCCCAGCTGCATGCAACCTCGGCTCGGACAGCGGCCTCGTGTGAGTCGCGCCCCAGATTCGACGAAGCGTCGCCGCCCTGCCTCGGCCTCGGATGGAAACAGCAGTCAGGCCAGCGCTGCGCTGAGCCCAAGACGTGGTTCAGGGCCTGTCAAAACGCTCTAGGCGCGCTTTCGAGACCTGTGATTGGCTGTTTTCGGTGGAACCGCGACGGCTAACACCGTGCTGGGCCAGCCAAGTAGCGGTGGGCGGGGATCCGGGGAAGCTGGCAAGAAACAGCCAGGAGCTGGACCAGGAAGTGAAAGAAAAGGGCAAGAGAAGGCTGGCATCCAAACACACATCAACAATCAACATCCCACTTCTGTGGCTGTCCTAGTCCCCTGGACATCCCACTCACGTCCTCACACCATCACCATCCCCCTGGTAGCTGAGCTCGTCGACGACGCCGACCACGACAACAACAGCACCACATCGCGAGTGTCGACTGCCGTGTCGCAATGGCTGGCCGCGTGCGCCAGCCCATCAACGTGGGCAACTTGGAGCGGTGGATCTCCAAGCACGTCCCCGAGATTGAGCTGCCCATCGATGTCAAGCAGGTGAGCTGGATTTGAGCCCTTCGCATCTCGCCGTTAACAGACTCGCAGTATCTGACCTCTTTCCAGTTTGGCTTTGGCCAGTCCAACCCAACCTATCAGCTGACCGCGGCCGACGGCCAGCGCTTCGTGCTGCGCAAGAAGCCGCCGGGTCGTCTGGTCTCCAAGACTGCCCACAAGGTCGAGCGCGAGTACCGCATCATCTCGGCCCTGGCCAAAACCGACGTCCCCGTGCCGCGCGCTTACTGCCTGTGCGAGGATGAGTCTGTCATTGGCACCCCCTTCTATATCATGGAGTTCCTCGACGGCCGCATCTTTGAGGACCCTGTGATCCCCAATGTGTTACCCGACCACCGGCGCGCTATCTGGGCCGATGCTGTGCGCACCCTGGCTAAGCTTCACCGCATCGACCCTAAGTCTATCGGCCTCGAAAACTTTGGCAAGCCCACGGGTTTTTATTCGCGCCAGGTCGCTACTTGGCGCTCGATCTGCGATGCGCAGGCCCAGGTCCGCGATATCGAGACTCGCGAGCCTGTTGGCCAGCTGCCGTTCTTCGAGGAGATGATGGAATTTTTCGCCGACGAGAGCCAGCAGCCTGCCGATCGCGGTACCCTTATCCACGGCGACTTCAAGATCGATAACCTGGTCTTCCACAAGACCGAGCCGCGCGTCATTGGTGTCTTGGAGTAAGTATTTTTTTTCTTTTTTTTTTCGGCAAACCCCGTTTTCTCAGTCCAAAACTGACCCTCTCTTGCAGCTGGGAAATGTCCACGATAGGCCATCCCCTCTCCGACCTCTCCAACCTCCTAACCCCCTACTTCACCGCACGCCTCGACCCCCGTCGCTCGGTCAACGTGCACCCCGGCTTCCTGCCGCGCGCTACTCGCGGCCTGCCAACCCACGACGAGATTACGGCGCTCTACTTCTCGGTCGTTGACCGGCCCGAGTCCTCTTCTCTTGACCTCGCCCCACGCATCGACGACGCTGTGCGCCAGCGCGAGCTGCAGTGGGCCCAGGCCTTCAACATATTTCGGCTATCAGCTATTTGCCAGGGCATTGCTGCTCGTCAGGCCGGTCGTCAGGCGAGCAGCGAGCAGGCGAGGCGGTATGGTGATGCCCGGACGCCGCTGGCTGAGTTTGCGTGGGAGCTGGTGCAGGAGACGAAGAAGACGGGTCAGGTTGGGCAGAAGGGCAACTCGAAGAGTGAGAATAAGGGGAAGAAGCAGGATGCTAATGGTGGCAGCAGGTCGTCGAAGTTATGAAGACGAAGAGGCGAGGAGGTATGTGTGTATATAATGACGAGAGCAAGTGAGCGAATGGGACTTTGTTTTGGATAATGATATATACGCATGTTTACTTAGCATATGCATACACCTCCCCCCCTGACTGTGTGAACACTGTCAGTCACACGTCGGTGTTCTGCCTTTGTTCTCGATTATCTTTCTCCCCCTCGCCCCTGTATTCTCTGTCAGGCACCTGAACATCCCATAGTTATCATTATTGTGTGACATCACAGTTGTGTCCAGCTTAATCTGATCCTCTCATTTGCAGCTGCTTGCACGTTTTCTATACAAGTTACTGTCCCAAAGATTTGCTGTTGTTGTTCGCGGTGTAAAAACTGAAGCTGTTGCAGCACAGGTCTTGTCGGTGTCATCGTCGTCGTTGCTGTTCTCCCAGCTTTTGCCATCAGCTTGCGACCTCATCTGAGGTACTTCCACACGCGGCCGAATCGCTTCGCCGGCTCTCTTGCTTGAAGTTGACCCTTTGGACGAGCTAGAGGATTTCCGTCCTCCAACGTCATGGAAGGCTTTCAACCTGTTCCATAACAGCGAAGGAAACCTGGCCAAGATACTACATAGCCAGACCACCCACCCTATCAAGCACGCAGTCAACCATTCAATTCTTCCAATTCTTTCCGATCCATGGATCTTCTCATGCTTCTCCGAAACTCTCCCGTCTACCGGATGGGTCTCTTCCTCATCCCACCCGGGGCGAATGGGATTTAAAGCCCGAGGACTCTTGGCGGCCTTTGCTTCGCTTTCTCGAGCTATTATCTGATAAAGTCGTCCATTAGGTGTGACCTGGCCAGAGAGGGCCAATTTCTCTAGGTCCGTAAGCGACTGCTCATTCAAAGTGCTTTTCTCCGTGACTAACCAGTCGTGTATACAACACGATGGCTGTCTTGGCTGGTGGTTGAGAGAAAGTGGTGAATATGTGGTATGGCCGGCGCTGGAAGTCAGAACATCAGGGCCTTGTCGACCAGAAGGATGTAGATGCTCCGACTTTCCGCCTGCTGACTCGAAGGGTGCAGGCCTCGCAGTTGGTATTTCCAGCGGAATGGTTTCCAGATTTTCATTCTCCATCGCCTCTGGGAGCTCACGGGCAAGTTTGTCTAGCTTTATGAATCTGGGATACGGTCCTTCCCACTGTATCTTGGCCACGATATCATGTTTGTCTTTATTGCTGCCGAATTTCAGTCGTCGTTTGATCCTGTCGGATGCCTTTGACAGTTTGCCCTTGATGGTGACAGCCATATAGAATGCCTTGGCATCGTGTTCGAGTACGAAAGCCGTTTTGAATATGTTACTATACGAGGGCTGTCGGTCCAATGGATTGTCCTTCAGTTCCCATACCAGCGTATCATCCCTGTCCTGAGGCGTTAGTATTCGAGTTGTATAGCAGGAACCATGGGAGCGTACCACAGACCGGCCGTCTTCGACGTCAAGTGACTGACAAGCTTCCAACGGCTGTTTGTGTGTACTTTTCTCTCGCTGTCCACACCGAGCCCTCCGGCTCCATGGCCGAGCACCTGAACTTCAGAGACGCAACGAAAATTCCTCTTTTCTTCCACACGCGTCGGTGTACCAACCAATCGCTGCGGCCCCCAATAAGGGGTGAATCTGATAGGACATTCGAAGGATGATCTCGGTCTGCCCTTCTTGACCTGGCCATCGGATACTGTCAATGTAATGGTTGCTGACTCCAGTCTGCAGTCCGCGGGCTCTTGGAAGTCGAGGTCTAAGTAAATGACGCCAGCCGGACTGTTGCAAGTTCCTAGGACACCCCATTTAGATTTTGTGAACAGAAACCGGCAGCTGATATCGATATTTCCGATCTTTGCATGGCCCATTCTCACGGGAGCGTTCGTGGTGTCTAGTCGTACATCACACCAGCCATACTTCGACCGTTTCACGGCTATCGCCGGCTGGCTGACTGGTTGATCCATGTTTGCGGTGCTTTAATTTTCACGAGTCTCTGGACAGGTGGCCGTTGATTGCTCACGAAGATATGCTGGTGGTATGTAAATAATATAAGAAAACACACCTCCGGAGCCAGACGGAATGGGCATTCAGACGTCCCGCATCGATTTTTTTTTTGGTTCTTTCGATCACTTATTGCCACACCCACTGCAGCAGGCTCTTCACAGCAGACGCAGGCCTCCCAAGTACGTAGTCAACTCAGCCCCGGCCTGCCTATCGAGTATTACTCTTACAGCCTTGTAGTCTTACTTGTATGCAGCACTGCAACACACGCCGCGGCTATCATGCACTTCGGTGGCAATTTTACACGACGTTGACCTATCAGAAACTTGCTTCTGAGTTCTCGGGCAACTGTACACAGGCCGCTGGATTTGGTCCTTTTGACCTGGAACCGACGGTTCTCTCGCGCTGATTGAAATTTCGTCGACTCCCCCCTCCATTTTCTGGCTCATTTTGGCTCATGGCCATCACAGGTAGCACCGCTGTCTTTTCGCAAGCCACACCCACTACAACAAACTCTCATACCCCACATACATAGAAGGCTTACGATAAATCGCCAAAACAGTTAGAACTCTCTTTATGAACCTGAAACAAGAGACGACTACCGTATCTCAGTCGGCGTCATGGCTTTCAAGCCTCGGCCCAGTGCCCCTGTGTCCTTTTCAAGGTCGTATCATCAAGACAAACCCGAAATGATGACTTCGGATAGGGACCAGTTGAACGATCTGCTTGCCTCAGAACACAGACCATCGGATAGACCTCTTGTGCTTGTTTCTCTAGACTCTCGGCCAAGGATTGGTGTGCGCAGGAGCCTCGAGATACATGACAGAGACACTACTGATGACATTCAAGGTAACGCGAGACAGTCGAGAAGAGTTTGGAATGGTGAAGAGATACGCGGAAGATCTCATGTTTGGAGGCGGTCAAGTGAATCAGACAAATATGACCGACCTCAATTTGAGCAATTCAGGGTACCACCGGGGCCCATGAACATAAACCAATCTGCCCTAGATCCCCCAGAGCCTAACGCTACTGGCAAGCAACAAACGGCATTCTCATTTGTTCATGATCCGTCCAAATCAACAGCGGACGTAACAGTGAAGTTGGTGATGGAACTTGAGGACGACTTGGAACTTGACGTGGAAGAATTCTTCCGTCTCCGACGACTTGGTCGTTTCAAAGATGCAAAAGAGTATTATAAGGCAAGACTGCAGCACCACAATGATCTGCCTTATGTTCGCCTGATCTACGCTGAGATGCTTTTTGCTACTGGCGATTACGCTGCATTTCACACTGTTCCACGAATGTTCAGCAGGAGCCAGGATGAACTTCATCATTCACATGACTCTCTCATTCAGAGGAATCATGAATTCTTGTGTGTTCTTGTTCAGAGTAGAAACCTTGAACCCATCGACTATGGATACGTTAATGAGCTTATTCGCGACTCCTACAGCCTTTTAAGGAGACAAATGTCCATCAGCTCGGCAGAGGTATGTTCTTAATCGTCGCGTTCTATTTAAGCAATTATCTAACTAAACGCTGGTAAGATCCAACTATTCTCAGTCTCATTACTTGTGCTGTATCAAGAAGAACTTCATAAGTACCAAACGAATAACCTGATAACAGATGCGGAAACACTCTGGAACTGGCAATTGGTCTATGATGATTTGCAACAGAAGAATTGCGTGTGGGATCTTAGAGATCTTCTCGTAGCCATGGATCTGGTATTTGGCTGGGAAGATACTCGCAAATTGGTCTTTGGATCCGAGTCCGACGACGACATTTTCTCTTCCATCATAAACAACTGGCTGGGGCCCCAGTTCGACGAATCTTCAGCTCTAGGTCTTTTGGATCTCTTCACTTCGTTAATTCTTCAAGACTCGAGCGATGACTTTGCACAACGTAATATCTTGCTCGCTCAAAAAGCGATCAGTCTAGTTCAGTCTTTACAGCTCCACGATAAAGACCTGATGAGGAGCAGACCGTATATCCGGTGGCTGCTGGCCAAGTCACTTCTCGAGATGGAGCCACCCCCTGGACGGCTGTATGGTAATATCCTACAAAGCTTCAGAGGGTTACTGATCAATCAAGGGAAAGGTCTTAATCTGCCATTATACGCCCCACGAGACCGAAAAAACAAGCCTGGTTGGGATGTCTTCTCCAAAAAGCCAACGACTGATCTAACTGGCGTACTCGAGACTGCTGCTGAAACGGCACTCCTTCTTGGTGACTTCGCGCTCAATACGGAGTCTATGAAGTTACAAATCCTCCAATCTCATGAGCCAAGGCCATTGATGGATGCACTCTGTCGTTTCCAGCTGGACACGCAAGGAGACAAGGAAGGGTATATGGCCACCTGCTTGTCTAAATACATTGTGTCCTCGGAGGAAAGTGACCTCGCAATACTTCTCGGACGCCTCATGCCAAGGAGAAGTTTTGCGCCTTTTCGAGAATGGCCAAACCGCGCGTTGAGTTGGGCATGGGAGCTGATTACGACACACCTCTCATTTCCCCATGAGGATTCTGACAGCTCAGTTGCAGCCGAGTATGATAATGCCATCACACGACTACTGGAGCGAACGATTTACGACCCTCGCAGAGTTTTCCCAGCATACATTGTGGACTTTGCCGTAAAGGAGCTCGGACTTAGGGCCTTGTTGCACAGAGATTACGAAAACTCCTTTTCTCAGTCCCCCCCGGTTCCACCTCTTTCCTCACCACCTCGTGTTGCTCCTCTGAAAAATCACTCAGAACATCGATATGGGAGGCATTTCAAATCGGAACCTTACTGGGTTCGAGAACGGCAGTATCCTCTTTCATCTGATCTACCCGTACGCCCCGCTGCCCCGGACTGGTGCGCTAGCCGCTCAAGACCAGGGTCCAACCAGATTTACACGCGGCCAGTTCCTCCATCTGATCCTGTCACTTTGCGTGATGGTGGTTCTCGACATGATTATGGAGGAGTTCGTGTGCAATCTTGTTCGCCCTCTGCATCAAGAAACCCCTTCCTACAACATCCCGCCCAGGTGGAGGAGGACTTTAAGCGGGCTTTCCCAGAAAAACAAATACAAGAATCTCAGGATTATGGATACAGTGACTCATATCTAACAAATATTCTGGAATCGCCTTATCGTTCTCATGATTATTCTTCGTATCATATAGCCGACAACCCTGGAACCTACGACTACAGCCACTACTCAACAGCCAACAGCGCTGGCTCTTCATACAATCCAGGAGATCATTACCACCGATCTCCATCTAGATGCCGACAGTACTTCAGTGGCTTTGCATCCTATCATCCTCAGCTTGGAGATCACCGTCAACGTTGCGCCACTTGCCAGCAACCCAATTATGACAGCTCAACCACGGACCTTCATGAAGATTCTGAGCACTCCCTTTCAGACTCTTCTCCTCCGTCCCTTCACTCCTCTGATACTTGGACCTCGAAGCCTCTTGATTATGATACCGAACAACCTCGTTCTAGAAGAACAAAAAAGCAGCCTATTGTACGCTGGATGCATCCTCTAGTACCAGCACCCCCTCCTCGAGAGAAAACTTCCTTGGATACCCGTATGGAGAAACATTGGAAAAATCGAACTAGTCCAGCTGATGGTCACCATCAGGGGAGGAAGCCCAAGTCCATGCACACAGTTGTATTTGATCGCGGCAAAAGTGTGGAGAAGTGGCTTGCAGGCTCGTATCCATACGCAAGCTCAGACTCGGGCTCCGATGAGGAGAATGATTATGTAGAAGATGACGGGTTCAAGGAATACGATGATTTTGATGACGAGGAAGGGGAAGAAAGTACTGAACAAGATGGAGATGAGATCAACTATGAGTCTGAAGGAGCACTTGTGATGAATGATGACTCAACACTGTTATCTTTCCTGGAAGATATTCGCTTTTCCAGGCCATACCGGTACGAGAAGCCCACAGCCTGCTCGGTTAGGATTCTCACTAAGCAACGTGATATGATCGATGAGATCTCGAAGGACGCGGTGATTGACAGCAACAGTCAACGATCTGAAGGAAACAACGAGGAATTCATGCCGCAAGTGATTCCTCCTAATGGGCCTGAGACTGATAGACCTTATTTTGACAAGGCGAAGGAGGAAAACCAGAAACAGTTAACTCCTAGCTATGTGCCTTATTTGCACATACGATATCCATGGCTTCTCGAACTGATGTTGCGCCTGCAACAGCATTACATTGTTCCTAATCACACCAGTGATACAATCGTTAGCGGCGGGCCAGGAATTACAACACTTCCAAATCATAGGCCGACTGAGGATGGTAGCACACGCATTGAAACCGCTGTTGAATCAGCTAGGAGCGAAGAAGTTTTCCAGGAGCCAGTCAGTGGTCAAGGTGAAACAGCCAGATCTGGACCCGGTCCGATTGCTTTCACAGAAGATTCGCCTGGGCCAATTAACAACCCAGATCCTATACTTTCTACAGTTTGCTCGGCTACGGAGCCAGTATCCAGGACTGAAGTAGCCACTGGGACAATCGTTGACCAACCCCTAACGGCAGAGCCACTCGATGCATCAGAGCTAGAAGAAAATGCAACCTTACAGAGTTCGCGGTTTGCAACAACTGCACCAAAACCACCAAGTGGCGTACCGAAAGACATCCCCGTGAAGTCATCAACGCATCCAAACTTCAAGAAGGAAAAGGCTCGAACTCCTGTATCGTTTGCCCCGCTTGACGATATCGGCAACGGTACCACAAACACCTCCCAATTTAAACCACCTGGAAGTCCGGAATCCGCTAATGCAACTTCAGTTGATCCTACGCTCTCTGAATATGACTCGGCCATGGCAGATACGGCAACATCGGTTCATGGTCAAGTCACTCCAACCTCCAAAACCAACTCTACCAACTTTGGTCCAACAGAGTTTGAGGAACCTGGTAGCGAAGCCCAAGGCTATTCTAGTTCAGTTTTTGTTGAATTTTCAGCCTCAAGTGACAAAACGGTGACTCCCAAGGCACGACAAGCGGAGAATGGAACAAGCTCTTTTGATATCCATTCTGACACACGGCATGAAGAAAACAAGAGAGGGCGAAAAGAATCAGGAGAGTTTGAAGAAGCAACAAAGGCCAGAAAGAGTGTAAGAAGGCCAAAGAGAAGAAGTACACAAGAGCGTCTGGAGACTTTGCTAGGTATGATCGGTGAGCAGCCAACGACGCAGATCGACACAATAGACTCCAGACTCGAACAGGATCCCTCGTTGCGATTTTGGATATGCGACAGTAGCGGTCGAAACAACGACGGAAACAGCAAAGACTTCATTAAGAGCTCGTTAGCTCAACGATTCAAGCCCAAATCCCAAAAAGGGAGGGTGGAGGGCAATAGTAGGAAAATTGGCGATCAGGCAACTGAACCATCCTCTTCTGATGGTTGGACTTCCATGCCCAAGCGATCGCTATCGCGGAACAGGCAGTCTTCAAGAGACTCATACAATGCTATCTCTGATCATGTGGTATTAGATCCCCAGCGAATGAGTCCGAGGAGGAGGACATGTTCCATTACTGAGCAAGCTGAGTCAGTGATAGCTGATACAAACGAAGGAGTTAGTGCCGATCAGAACTCTGGAAAAAAGGGAAAAGACTGGACGTCAGAGACGGTGAAGGCTGAACAGAGGGAAGCCTGAAAATTTGAGAAGTCGTTTGTCGCTGGTATAAGCGGTTGCTTGTTAGTCTAGATTTGACTCTTTGATTCTGGTGGGCACGGAGACTGTCGCTTCATACGCTATCCCTACGAACCTCTGCGCTGCCGGTCGTTTGTGACCAGTTTTCCAATTAAATCAGGCCGTCTTCGAGTCATGAACTCCTTTTGCTTGGGAAAGTGAACTCTTTTGTTGATATGGCAACGCACGTCTTTTCACTTTCGTCATCGTCGTCCCCGTTTCGTGTATCGTTTTGACCAGCTTTTGAACCTACCCGAGGAAATCTGATAGTAAACCTAGCTGGTTTCCAGCTTTAGCCAGAGTTGTCCCTCCCGTTTGTGTCCCTCGCGCCTTTATCATGCCACGAACCTTCATCATTGAACGACTTGGGCTTGCGGGCCATGAAGAGCAAAACTCCTGTCAGCATGCTTTCAAACCAAAGAAGAAACATTGGCCCTGTACTATTTCTTTTCTCGTTTCTTCCCTTTTCTCTATCACTGTTATATTTGTTGATGGTTGATTTCACGGTGCCCTTGTTATCTGTGCGACTTTCTTGGGATTCACGATTGTTTGGTGCCTCTTCACCCACCAGTAGTGTTGGGTTGCAGGATGATGAACTTTGGCGAACCTCATCCTTTCTGAGGTGACATCCTTCGTATGGAGGTTGTACCGGGGGTAGATACTTGGCAGCGATCATCAAATCTTCCAAGGTCGGGCCGCCGACTGCAGTGCAAAACTCGCCGCATCCACCAACCTTCCAGGCTCGAATGCTAGTGTCCTTGACTGCTGCTGTCGAAACCCCTCCAAGTCCATTAGCCTTCCGGGTTCAAGGTGTCGCTTGTCGTGCATCTGTTGCTCGATAAGCGATGCAGAAGAGGGAGGAGAGGCAACGTTTGCCGATGTTAGCCCGTAGAGTGTTTGTTGGGAAAGCTCAGCAGCAGTTGGTCGCGAGTTCTTATTTGCAGGAGCGAAAAAAAAAACTAGCAGACATCACTTTTGGGACCTCGACCAGAGTGTCGCTGAGGTTCTCCAAATCCATGGCGGCAGGTAAGTTTGGGCAATGGGATCGAGAATGAACGAGCCGAAAACCCATATAGCCACTGGATAACTCGAATATGTCTTCTTTCTTATCCTTTATTCCACCAGGCCTGAGTCGGTGCTTTATCCTATGTGAACGTTTGGATAACCTGCCGCTGACTTCAATCGTGATATAAAACGTCGTTTCAAAGTGTTCAAGAGGAAAAGCTGTGTGAAATAGCTGATGTACATTGGCTACCGGTTGGCCAGCTATGCTTTCCCGTTGCTGTCGAGTTTCCGACTCTGAAGCCGGTAAGTTTGAGGCTACAACACGACAGCCCATAACGACTACTAGTGTTCATTCTTCAACAGACACTGATGCTGATGATAGCTCCGGAATCGTTCCAACGTCAAGCAACAAACAGGTCTTAATGATGTCCCTTCCTCTATCGAGCCTGGCAACAAACACAAGGGGAAGGTATGTGAATTCAAGGATATGGCATAACTACCAACATTCAAGTGGTTCCGAAAAACCTGTCAAAAGTATCATTACCTCTGGGTTTCGAGGAAGCCTTTAAAAGATAACGGAAAAGTTGATAGCAGCAAAGGGCACAAATTCCAGGATGAAGTCAGTCTTAAGTAGGCCAGGAACAGTAGGATGATGGTAATGACACCTGCAATCAGGAAGGTAAAAGTTTGGATCAGCGACCAACCACTAACACTCTAACGAGGCGGAACAGACACAGTAGGGAATGCCACGGTTCCAATAAGAGTAGAGTGAAAAGATAAGGCCACGAGCTCTATGCGACTCTACTCATCCCACAGCGCTCATCGGCCTGCTCGAGCTCCTGACCATTCAACCGGCGAGAACAAGTAACATTTCTTCCTCTCGGCAAAATAACCCTAGTTTTGTCGCAAAGAAAATAAAGGGGATCTGGGATACCTCCGACTTATCGAGAGGACGAACACCTGTTGAGTCTGATGGGCGCAAGGTTGGCGATTGATCAAGAAGGCCATCGGCGTAGCTACACTTTAGCTATGCTTTAGGTTGGATAGTAGGTAGAGGTACCCGGTTGTCCTTGTTCGTGCGGGCGGAATCTCGATGACTATTCTGGAAGCTTCAAGAACTTTCAGTCTCGCTTGAAATGCTGGCCCTCCAAGCATTGTGAAAGATGGCAGATGGGATGGATGTGATTATAAGTCCCTGCCGGGTAGAAACCCTTCGGTTCATAAATCTATACCCACAGGAGCGGTTGCAAACCGAAGACCAAGATGCCAAGGGGTTGACAAATGGCAATGATGTCATCGGCCTATGAATTACCGTTGACCGGCAGCTACTGGCCGGAGTCCTGGCTCACGCGCCTGTGACCCCCACTCTTGAACTTATCTTACCTTTGCTCCGCATTTTGCTTGTCTCAGCCTTAACTGAAAACAGTTTAGGTACTTCTCAAAAGCACTGCAGCGGGCGAAGATGCGGTACTTTTCTATATATCTGTTAGAGGGGCCAGGTCTGCGGCCCACCGAATGCTGACACTCATCAGTTCGCGTTGAACGGTATTTGTTCCTAATCAAGCAATTCTTGCTTCCGCCGTCCCGAGCGCGACGGCTGCAGGTCGCGTTCGGCATGGATCATGTTAGAAACTAACAGCTACAAGCCACGACGTTGTTAACAAAACCGAATTCAAGAATCAGTTTCGGGGAATGGACCTGGCCCAGTATGGCAGGTTGAAGTGCGGTCAATTGGGAGTATGAAAGATTTGACAATGTAATCGAGGGTTGAAAGCTGTTGTGTGCGGCGGTGGTGGACCCTTATAGGTTAAGTACGCAATCAGTGGGCCCCTGAAACCTGGCCTTCGGGGCTGAAAATCTTGTCCATTTGCAGATCCCGCGCCGATTCATCACAGCTGCTTTCCCACAGGCCTTCCTTGGTGGCTGCACACACGAGTCTGGACATGTGTGCTGCCGAAGCCGCTTTCAGGATGGCCCTGTTTCACTACACTATTAATATACTGCGCGGCGGCAATTGAGTTCTTCATGACACTATGTTGGCGCTGAGGAGACAAGCAAAAGTCCGGACTCGCAAAGAAAAGCCGCAATCAACTTTGTCTGCAGTCGGAAGAGCTGGAAATTTAGAGATGCGGGTTTTGAAATCTAAAGGATTTTACATGTGAAAGTGTAGAATTGGCTGGCTTGGCTTCTCGGACATGGTCAGTTTGGGCTCATCGGGACTCAGACCCTCGCGGTTGCGACTGGGTGCTGCTTCCGGCCAATCCGGGCGGGAGAACCCGCGCTGCTCCAAATCTACCCGTCCTTCCGGATTTGCAATGAGGTATTGGCTGATATTCTCTTCTCTTTTTTGAGATTTCTCTTTTTTCTTCTGTTTTCTCTGCCACCTTTCCGTCTCTTTTGTCTGTATCCCTACCCCTCACGTTCCTGGCATCCATCCAATTGCTTGGACTGCGCCAGGCCATGGTGCCCTGCCTTACGTCAATCTGACTTTCCGGCCTTGATAGCACACGTCTTCCGGGCCACGTCGCGCAATTCCATATCTGCGCTGTTCTTTGGATTACAAACTGAGACAAGATTTGTTGCAAAGAGCCAGATCCTCCAAAGATATTGTATACTTTACACGTCATCGTATCATCACAAAGTCTTCACGATTGCTCCTCCTCATTAACGGCGGACGCGCCCACACACGGGAACTGTCCTTCCCCCAGCCATAGGCTCTCTTGTCCCGGCCCGAGCCTCTGCTTGGCACCCTCTCGACCCATCCGGGAGCCTATCGGAGCTGACTTCGGAGCTGAACGGGATCGGTTAGGTTTGGGATTGGTCGGGTGTTGCGTTCTGTGGTGTCAGTGCTTCATCGACGGCGGAACTTGGCCCACGTGTGGTCTCGCTGCCCGGCATTGTGCATGCCTACGTGCCGTAGGTGAAGATATTGGCCGCAGAACTTCATCGACACACGCCTGGGAATAAGTGTATCATCATGTCCTTCGTCCGGGCTCTCCAAATCCCCTACCGCGAGGCGCGGGATGGGTTTTGGGGAGAGCAGACGTCGACCCTGAACTGGTGCGAGGAGGTACGTAACTGTACCTTTTTAAATTACAGATCCTTTAAATCTCCGATGATCTATGGTTTAAATTGGATTTAAACTTACAATCAATCTTCCTCCATGCCCTGATATTCAGGGGCAAGGGGATAATGTGATCTCCACAGGATTACAACATCACGTTCTACTGCGCCGAGCTTGTCAACACACTCACAAACCTTGTCTTTATGTGGCTCGGCATCAAGGGCCTTCGTAATGTCCTGGCATACAACCACTCCTGGGTGTTCACCCCAGTGTATTTGGGATATCTCACCGTCGGCCTTGGGTCAATGGCCTTCCACACGACCTTGAAATGTTTGCACCCCTGTGTTCTCTCTGGCTCATATCGTTTCAATCTTTTTTTTGTTCTTATTTCCTCATCTCAACGCTATGGTCACAATTGTCTTACACGTCTCGTGTTGTTACAGATGAGATGCAGCTCGCCGATGAGCTTCCCATGATTTACACGGTATGCATCATGGGGTTTGCTGCGTTTAGCTACAGACGGTCCGTCAAGGAGCAGTTGCTGGTTGCTGCTTGCATGATCTCAATAGCCGTCTTTGTCACGGTACGTTATAAATTTCCTTTCAAGTTCAAGGGAGACAACTGACAGAGAGACCAGGTTTATTATCTCCATGCCAAGAATCCCGTCTTCCATCAGGTCGCCTACGGTCTTCTGACGGCAGCTACGATATTCAAGGGCTTCTACGTCATGGAACATGACCTGCGGCCCGCTCTGCGCAAACGGAATCCGGCAGAGTGTGATAAATACATGCGTGAGATGTGGACTCTGGCTTTGACCGGTTCGCAACACCTTATCTGCAATATAAGAGTAAAAGGGTGAAGGTGTGATGCTGACATAATACGTGTTTTCTTGCCTTAAGGTCTTTTTATCTTCCTCGCCGGGTTCTTTTTGTGGAACATGGATAATATCTTCTGCCAGCACCTAACGGCAACTAAGCAGCAGCTCCTCCTTCCATGGTCCGTCCTTTTGGAAGGTCATGGATGGTGGCACGTGTTGACTGGTCTCGGTACGCTTGCTCCCTTTTTGTCATCCCCTCTTGCAAGGTCACACAATGCTAACATTGGAAACAGGCGGTATGTGACACCTGCTCGGGAACTACTAATGAAGTATGACGACTAACACAGAGAACACTACAGCTTATCACATGATTCTGTGGCGTGTCTGGCTCACGCGGTGTCTCGATGGTAGCGAGAAAGACTTCGTGTTGGACTGGGTGCCTTTGCGCAGCATACCGCAGGTCGTACCAAGGCGGCAGCCGCCCTCGCCGTCCAAACTTCTTCCAAGGGAGAAGACCCAGTAACCTGGTTTTCTCAATCGGAGATCGGGTTGTTTCTGAAGCTACACGACAGACGGGTATTACGCGTCGCAATTCTTTGAACTAGGGCTTGGCTTGTATAAATTACTATAATCCAGACTGACCGAAGTGCAGGCTTTGTTGGGCTCTCGAATACGACTGGTTGGATATGGACCCTATACAGCGTAGGGTTGGATGGGAAGACCGGAGATGGGAGTGGTCAGAAACAGGCCTTTAAGAGATTGGATCTAGCTTTTGTTTCAGTGTATTTTATTAATATTTTTGAAATTTAACGAAAAAAGTATACTTGCACACAAGGTTCTACAGGTCACTATATGTGTTCAGCAGAGATTGTCCAACTCACAATGTGTGTCTTTCAACATACTACTTTCTTACTCGTTTCCTGTGTAACACAGTTCTTGGCACTGTGGATCTGGGCAGGGCAAAAGTGCTGACAGCAGCCAGCAATTGGAGAGACAGATGGCGGGTTGGCAACCACAGGAACTTCTCATTTACGTTGTCACTAGCGATCGCAGTTTGCATCTCGACACAACCCTTGCGCAACGCCAGGTTTATAGGCATTTCGCAAGTCATAGCGGAGCAGATCTAGTCTCTAATCGAAAATGTCGCTAAGTACAGAGGCGTTGCAGAAGGCAAGGCATCTACCCTGAGCTCACTCATTCACCCCTCGAAAACTCACCACAGCAGCGAGGCTGGTGAAACGTTGGGCCGCAATAAACAGATCACAAAACCAGACCTGTTTCCCATATACAGCGTTTGATGCCACATACACACAGACAAAATGTGGAGTGGAAAGCTAACGAAAGGCCACGCAACAGCTTGTGCGGGAGATTGAGTCCCAGGCGATTGCGGCACAGCAGCAGATCAGCCTGGTGAGGACACAGATCGCGGCCAAGCAGCGGGAGATGCGGCTGGCGCAGCTGACGCGCAGCGAAATCTCCGCACTACCCAACGATACGGACGTCTATGAAGGTGTTGGGAAGATGTACGATTCAGCTTTCTCGAAGACTCCACCACGTTCTTCTATCATGGCTAACCGAAGGGTGAGCAGGTTCGTGGCGGTGCCGGTGCCGGCGATGCAGGACAAGCTGGGGGAGCAGATCAAGACTCTGGAGGGCGAGGTAGAGACGATGAACAAGAGACTACACTATCTAGAGACGACTGCGAAGAACAGCCAGGATCACATCGAAAAGATCATCAAGGGCGGTGGTCAGTCATAATCATAACGGTCCCTGAGAAGCGGGGGAGGGGCTGATGGCTTGATACGGATGTTGCTTTGGGGGTTTGTCTTGGCTTCGGCGTTGTGTAACTTCGAGGGTGTAGCCGGCGCTTGGTCTTCGCAGTACAGAACCGGAGAAGTCGGTTGAACGGCTACGTGTCAGCGTTTCTACGTTGCATGCCTTGAACTTGTGCTCTTTATGCGAAAGAAAAATAAAAGCCTTAGAAAGACTGCATAATGAGGGGAATGCCGTCACCCTCGGACCCTGGCGATCAATAGCCGTGATGTTCACACTGTGCAGAACTCTTCAAGCGTCTGGGCCGTCTGGGTGGGGTCGGGTTTTATCGCTGCCTGGATTGAAGAGGGGCAGCTCCTTCGGCGTCTCGCCGGGTGGCGTCAACAAAGCATTTTACCAAATCAATCTATTGAAAGGAATAACGTTTCAAACATTTCCGTCGTATCGTTTTGGTTCATGTAAAAACTGCATCTCTCTATCATTAAGGCGCTAAGGTCGCTTGCCAGCAAGAGATGTTCGAGCTGCAGCTCGAGCGGCAGCTGAGATGCTGTGCCAACCCTGGCCTGCCCAAAAAAAAGAGACAGCAAGGGGGTGAGATCGCACCCTGGCCAACCAGCAGCCTCCTCCAGTTCGCAGTCGGCGTTTTGCTTAAACGGAACTCTGCAAACGGAATGATCGCCATCTGTTACCTGTTATCGATAATTGTAAAGCTTTCGGCTTCGGTGTACCCAGAACTTGATCCAACACCCGCCACTACAGTGAACCTACAGTGTGCTCAGCCTTAAAATACCCAAGGCTTTGCTGCGCTGCAGTCCCCAATTGACCTTCACGTTCTCCATAACGTGCCAAGGAACTGATCGATCGCTGCTGATGAGTCAAGACCAGTTGTTCTGCCATATCCTCTAGGTTTCGGGGTTGTCTGAAGCCCGGGGATTGAATCGTGAACAGCATAGGTTTAAACTATCTTAAAGTCCCATCGAAATTCTCCAGTACGAGCCGACACATGCTATCTACTACGCTCACAGGATCCTTTTGAATCATCATCTTGAGTCCAGTCTGTATATCACGTCTTTATCAGCCAATGCGACACGGTACACTTACCAGCCGCTCTTTGGCCGGACCATCCGGGTGCAACACCTTGATCCAAATGAGTGTCTTGATGCTCCCCTTACGGGTCGCTTAGAGTGTTATTCATTCCGTGAACTCAGCAAAGAGGGAAAATTGTTGAAGAACGTCTCAGCTCCAGAAAGGTTTGTTTGTTTCTCTTACGTTTGAGGAAGCAACGATAAGCCATGCATGCTTCTTCGTCTTCTTCGAGAGTTGCATTCAGATACTCAAAGCACCGAGTTTCAATGCCTTCCTATAACTCTTACACATGATTCGTTGCTTCGTCGTTATCGATCGCTCCGCCATCAGCGACAACTTCTAGACGCTGAATCAGATTCCGCTGAATCTGTAGATATGATGGTCTGGGCGGATGCGGTTTGTATCAACTAGGAGGAGCCCCTCGAACAGGGCCATCAGGTAGCCCTTATGCGCGACATCTCTTTGCTGGCAAAGCAAGTAGTAGTCGACTTTGGCGAGGACGACGGAACTGTAGGACCGGTTTTAAAGTTAATGGCTAAATGGTGGCGAAAGAACCTCTGGAGAGGGGTGCTTCTGCCAGGAGAAACGCTAGGTCAAGATTGTGTGATGACGCCAAATTTTGCAGCCTGGAGACTTGGATCTCGCATCCCGCATGATGACGATGAAAAAGCTCGATGGCTAAACGCAGAACTGCCACCAGATGAAAATCCGGTATGGGCCAACGTTGGCCGGTTTTTCTCGAGGCTCTGGTTCACGCGACTGTGGGTTGTCCAAGATTTTGTGTTAGCGAGAAAACTGGTCTGCATTTGCGGTCAGCAGAGAGCGTCAGAGCTGGATCTCATTGGTGTTATACTCTATTTCCCTGGTGCTTGGATTCCGGTTGGCAGGAACTTTACCAGAATGTCTGCCAGCTCACGATGGAAGCTGGTTCAAGATGCTCTTCTTTTCCGGTCAATGGTTTATGTTCGCCAGGCCCGCTACAAATGGCGTGACTTTGTAGCCTTGATTCAGTTAGGGCTTCCACCCCATCCTTCAATGGCCAGTTCATTTCTTCATCTCGACTTCTACAGTTTGCTTCAATCGTTCCAACTTTCAAGCTCGTCAAGGAAGAGAAACAGATACTTTGCCCTGGCAGGACTGGCTTTACTAGCAGACCTAAATATCGATAGGCAAGAGGAGCTTCGCCCAGATTACGAATCCCCCCTCAATGCTGTGATATCAACATTTGGAAAGTTCCTATGGAAGTACTATAGAGCAACAAATATCCCCCCGACGATGCTTGTTAACGCAGGGCTTGAGTTGCAGGAAACCCCTGAGATCCCGTCTCGGATACAAGACTTCACCCACACGCCTGCGTGGCAATACGAGATTCCCAGATATGGGTTTTCCATCGTGAGCAGTGTTAGCCCTCAGCAATATCATCACTACTACAATGCGGCAGGGGGGGGGTGGATTTTATTCCATTTTACCATCACACCAGGCCTCGATCACATGGTGACACTCCGTGGATCATGCGTCGACGTTGTTACTCCGAAGGAAGGTTTTATGGAGGGGCGAAAGCTGCGGCGGATAATACCAAAGAAGCTGTCCAATGGCCTACTATCGGTTCTTATGGATATGGTTGATACTATCATAGGGTCGGGTTCGGGTTTGCGATATAGACTTGCAAACTATGTTGCTGACGCTCTTGTGCCCGGAAGTGAAGATTTTGAGACTCCTCAAGCACACAATCCAGCCTCACCGTTCATGAAGGAAGAAATGCACTTTTCGATGCCTATTGGCTTGCTGGCAATGGTATTAAACGTTACGAGCATACAGAAAAGTCCCAGATTCGAAACGACTATGCGGAAGGGGGCTTTTTGTGGTACTTCTGGTTGGAACACAGGTTCAGGCCGGCAGTTAATATTAACACGGCGGAACCGGATAGCTAATGTGCCCGACTAAGTCAAAGATGGAGGACGAGATCTGGATCATCTATGGTATCAGAATGCCACTGCTTCTTCGAAAGAGTATCGACTTTCCCGGTTGTTATCAATTTGTGGGGACGTTGTTATCTTGATGGCATGATGCAAGGAGAAGCGATGGATATGGGATTCGAGGTTCGGCAGGTGACACGGGTCTACGGTTTATTCACCTAATCTAGTTGTCCGTTGGAGAAATTTCTTCTAATATATATCAGATATTTTTAACATGTTTTAACTTGGCAGTTTGGTCAGTGCCAAAAAACCGAAACGGAAGAAAGCTGGGGTCTCTTCCGTTTCTTCTTCCGTTCCACAACCGCCTTTCAACCCAGTGGGTCTAGGCTCTAGGCTACCGGTCTGTCACGCTTGTGATCCTTTCCCCGCAGGCGGAGCCAAGAAGTCGAGCCAAGACCCTGATCTAGCCCTACGAAACGCAGCTCCCCCAGCCGCCGGTGAGTCCCGCGTCTCGCCGTCATGCAAGTTGCGGCGGTTGGCGCTTGTTGCGAACTGGTGAGGCAGGTCCCTGTCGAGTGTCGACCTTGGCTCGGAAGTTGTGCTCTCCGCTTGCTATGGGTTGGACCGACCGATCGGCGGCTGGGCTTTAAAGCTTCTTGGTCTACTGGATATTATGCAGCTGTTTTGGATGAGCAAGAGAGGGGACACGAGGCACACGGGTAGGATGTGCCACCGATGATATCAGTAACAATGGCACATGAGAGATTCTACAGGTAGGACGGACGACGGTGGAGGGGGCCACAAGGCTGAAGCAACGGGATGACGAGGGTGGAATGATCGAGCCTTAAGTGTATCACTGTCCATAGCAGGTACTTGGTGCTTGCCTACCCCTCCAGCGCCTTCCATCTTTGTCAACCCTCAAAAAAACCCCTCCTTTTCCAGTGAGCAGCGAACGGGCGGAGCACCCACAAAGCAAAATGCAGGTTGAAATCGCAGTGGAATTTAGGGTTCGCGAGTTTTTTGCGCCTGTCGCTGCTGATACTTCCCCAGCCCCCAACCACCCCTTTCATTCATCAGCGTTCTGTGGCCCTTGTCGGAAAACCCAAGCATCTTCATATCGCTGGCGGCGGTGCCGCCGACTCGCATGCTCTCCTCCCCACACACTTACGGCCTTGCAGGCCGGGTACAGGGGTACGGACCAACCACAGCGCAGTCACCGTGTGAATAGCGTGGACGAAGTCGTCTTCACACCCTATGGCCCGTGTATCCATTACTTCGAACAGGACCCGATGGGCACCTTGGTGCCTGTGGCACCGCCCTAGCAGGCTAACGCGATGCTGTGTATCACCCTCGTGGAGCCTGTTTCCAGGCTGCCATGGCGCCGTCACGGTGTGGTTGGGGTCACATCGTCCACGAAAATGTCCAGTACCAGCACTTGTCAGTCACCGCACTCACATGAGCACCCGTTGTTGTTGTTGACCCACGGCACACTGGTCCCTACCTCCAACTTCCGGGCAGCAGACGTACCTCATGGCTACTCACGGCTGCCCATGTTCCCTCCTCCTTTACCCCCCCCCCCGGCCTGGCCTGCCTTGGGTCCTCACTCCTTACACCCTCCCCGCTCCCTGATCTTGATTTGCCTGCGTGTCCTTCCGTGCCCACAGCCAATGCAGCCAGCTTCCTCAGCAGTAGTCGGACGCCCCTCGTACGCCCCAGAGCTGGATCCGGCAGCCCATCACCCCAATAAATGGGCGGCTGACACCCCGCTCTGCCCTTGGCTGTTGGCCGGCTTATGATCCTTCTGACCCCTCGTTCACCTGTGCCGCTCACCTTTACTTACCTGTTCTGCTCCTTTTCGCTCTCCTGTTCCAAAGCATCCCAAGTCTGAGCTCGCATTTCCTTGCGTTGAGAAAAAGTGGAGTCGTTCCCTGGCCCTGTGTACCGAACACAATGTCGCGAGTGTCCGTCGTATCCTCCAGGCGCTATTCCTCCTCTTCTCTGAGTGATGATAGCAGCAGCGAGATCGTCCATTCCCGTGACCAAATCAGGATAGTCCGGGAGCGCGACCGCTCTCGCAGCCGTGGGCCCCCTTCTCGGGTCTCGTCGCCGCCCCGTCGTCCCCATTATATCCAAACTGTCGTCAGTGATGTCCGCCATCGACCCCCTCCGGTTGGCTTCTACGCCTCTCAGCCGGGAACTCCTCACTACAGAGATGAGCGTATCGTAGCCGTACGCGAGCGCGAAGGGCGTCACACACCCTCGCCGTCCGTTCCTCCGGCTGCTCCCTCAGCTCCGAGCATCGTCATCAATCAGTCACGCACCCTCATCCCCCGCTCTCACCGCGAGTCGGATATAGAGACTTCATCTGATGACGAGGCTTATGCCCTCAGTCGTCGCCGCAGCCGTAGCCACAGGCGCCACAGCTCCCGTCACAGCCGCCGAAGCAGCACGTCCAGCGACCATAGCAACTTCGACGACGCCCGGCAAAAGTGGGAGCTGGAGCTCGCTCGTCAAGAGCTCGAGCGTCTCCGCTTCGAGAATGCTAGGGCCGAGGAGGAGCGTCGCAGGGCCGAGGAGGAGCGTCGGCTGGCCAAATGGAGCCAAAACGCTCACGAGCTGGCCCGTCTGCGTGCCGAACTCGAGATGCGCGAAAGGTTGGAGGACGAGGCATCGCGGATTGAAAAGAAAAAAGAGTCTCAGGAGCTGACCCGACTTCGGGCTGAGCTTGAGGCGCGTAGGAGGGCTGACGAAGAGGAATGGCGAAGGGATAGGTATAAGGAAGCTCAGGAGTTGGCCCGACTGCGCGCTGAGCTCGAATTGCGTGAGAAGCTGGAGGAGGAGGCATTGCGCAAAGACAAGTTCCGGGACAACAGCGAGCTTATTTCGATTCGTGCCGAGTTGGAGCGCGTCAAGCAGGACCAGGAGCGCCAGCGCCAACAGAAGGAGCGTGAGGAGCAACAGCTCCTGCTAAAGGACCGCTACGAGCTGGAGCATATCCGCCGATCAGAGTCTGAGCGTCGGCGTGAGGAGCTTCGGAAAGAGGCAGAAGAAGCCCGTCGGGCTAAGGAAGAGCTAGAGCGCATCAAGGCCGCTGAAGAGGAGCGAAAGCGGCTAGAGAAGCTAAAGGAAGAAGAAGAGGCTCGTCGGGCGAAAGAAGAACTCGAGCGCATCAGGAAAGCCGAAGAAGCAGAGAGGGAAAGGAAGCGCCGCGAAGAGGAAGAAGCGGCTCGCAAGGCCAAGGAAGAGCTTGAGCGAATGAGGAAAGCCGAAGAAGAAGCTAAGGAGAGGAAGAGGCGTGAGGAGGAGGAAGAACTCCGTAAGGCCAAAGAGGAGCTCGAGCGTATCAAGAAGGCCGAGGAAGAGGAACGGAAGAGAAAGCAGGCTGAAGAAGAGGCCAAGCTGCGGGCTGCTTATGCTGAGTTGGAGCGTATCAAGGCCGAAGAGAAGAAGAAGGAAGAGGAAGAACGTTTTCGGAGAGAGCTAGAGCTGAAGAAGTGGGAGGAAGAGAGGAAGGCCGAGGAAGAACGCAAGCGTAAAGAAAAGGAGCAAGAGGAGGCCATCCTCGCATTCAAAGCCAAGGAACAAGAGAGGATAGAGAAGGAGAAGGCTGAGGCTGAAGCTCGCGAGAAGGAGCTGCAGCGGCTCATACAGGAGCGTTTGATCGCCTCTGGGCTGGACGAAAAGGATATCGAGGCGATTGTGAAGAATGAGAAAGCCCCCTCAGCTAAGGAGAGGGAAGAGGAAGAGAAGAAAAAGAAGGAGCAGCAGGAAAAGCAGCAGCAGCAGCAACAATTGGCCCGCCAGACTTATACGCGCATCTCGCTCAAGCACATCGAGATCGATACCTTGGCGGCTTTCAACCTAGACTGGGAATGGGATTTGGTATGTTCCCAACCCCTTCCCCCCCCCCCCAAAAAAAAAAAACACTCCCTCTCCCTCCTCTTTCCTAGCCTGCGTTCCCCTGCATTTCATACATATCACGAGAATATGCTAACTGAGTCTGAAGGAAAACCCCGGCCATGTCCTCGTCAAGCGCTGGATCCCCGACGCCGAACAACGCCTCCTGTTCGAACATACCCGGACTCTGCGTTCTGGGAAGAAACACTCGCACTCCAGGTCCAAGTCGCGTGAGATCGTTCTGAAGGTCGACCATGATGATGACGACGACCACCATCATCACCATCACCATCACCATGATAACAAGTACGAGTTTGTTCGGGTGAAGAGGTCGAAGTCGAGATCGTCGAGGTCAAAGTCTCCCGGTCTGCTGGTGTGGATGGCTGGTGGCATGCCTAGTCGGTGATTCATGTACCATCCTGCGACTTGAGGGTGATATTTGATGTTCTATGATCTTGTTTGTGACAGATACCCAACCAGTTCTGTCTTTGTGTTCGGTGTTTACAGACAAACTGCCTTCGGAATGTTGTTGCTCATCTACAGATGGGAAGGAGAGAGCAGAGGTGAGATGCAGGGGTGCAGGAGTTTGGAAGAGTTAGGCGAAGACGGCTGTTGGTTGATGAGCACATGATCAATGATTGAAATTGTTTTTTTTTATTTTCATTTGCTTTTGAGCAGAGATGTTCGGTATCTGATGAGTGTCATCCAACCTCTCGTTAACCCTGTATTCCTAGTATTTGATATTTTTTTTTCATGCTGACCCCTGTGCCCATCTATGACGTAAACCCCCTGGACCTCTCTTCTCCTAATTGCTTCACATCCCGGCATATCGTACAAGTTATGGAACATAACTAATCGAGCGATACATCATGAAAAGCGTATAAGTACAATATCGTACAGTCCTCCGGAGCAAAAGCCAGTTGCAAAACACCGCATGCTCTGATATTGCCCGTCGAAAACCAAATCCAGGGCTGCAATCATCAATCATGAACATCGTAATCATCACTTAACACTTCACCTCAGGCGATGCTTCTCCCCCTCCTCATCATGCCCCCTGGCCCACATAACCTCAGCCCGGCGTATCAACTCCTCATACACCGTCCACGCCAGCGCACTACTCAACGCCTTCCGGCTCATGCGCAGGGCCAGCCCATCAAACAGCGACCGGAACCCGTCCTCGCGGACCATCAGCACTGCACCAGATACCATATTCCGGTACTTTCTCGGCTGCAGCTGGATCCGTGTCTTGACCGCATCAAACGGGTTCGAAATAACAGAACACAGAGTTGCAGAGAACAGACCCGACGCAAAATTGATCGTGGCCGCCCGTCGCGAAGACATCATCGCCCTCTCCACCCCGCTACCCGTCTCCACGACGGCTGGGGGGCTATCACGCACCACTTTGGTCAAAATTTTCTTCCCTTCCTCGTAAAAGAGCACGTATAACCCGGCGTATGGCGCGTCGCGCACCGTGGTCGCGCCCACGCCGCTGAAGAAGCCGCGCACGCCCTCCCGCCGGTGGATGTCGCGCGCGGCCGAGGACAGGGAGGTGTACTGGTAGAGCGTCGATTCGTAGCGCACTTTGAGGACGGTCAACGGCATGAGAAGGAAGCCGGCGAAGGAGCGGGCGATGGCGCCCGAGAGAAGGTTGCCTGTCTTGGAGAGTTTGGGGAGGGAAGAGGAGGAGGATGTCGTTGTTGAGGGGGTCGATCCCGACCCAGACACCGGCGTCAAGGTCGTGGTCTGGTTCGGGGTTGATAGCCAGGGGACATGTCGTGCCGTCCCTTGGCGAATGGCATTCAGTGAAGTGAAGTATATTGCTGAGCCGAAGCCTGTGCGTAGGGCGGACGGTAGGGCGCCACGCCAGAGGGCGGGGATTATGCTCGGGGAGGAACGAATGTCGGCGATCGCGGCACGGAGGGAGTTTGCGCCGCCTGCGCGCTGCTGGACTCGTGTCTTCAACAGATCGAAGGGCTGCAGAAGCACGGCTGAGAGCACACCGGAGCCGAGGCCGGCGACGAAGTGGAAGGCTAGTTGGAGAGTTGGTTAGCTGAGGCCTGTCCCTTTACTTGGGGGGCTGTTCGCAGTGTAGGACATACTCGACTTCGAAGCTGCCTTTCGGGAGCCATCGGACATTGCGGTGACAGAATAATGCTCCCTGTGTGCTTTCCAGAACGCGTTTGAATGACTCTCCTGATCCGCTTGTGGTGGGTTATGTCTCCTCTCAACGATCGGGAATCGGCGAAGCGTTCGGCTTTTGGGAGTCCGCTAAATCTTTGTCCACGCGGATATAAGTCCGGTCATGATGATAGAAACGAGTCTCAGGGTTCACGGGTCCATGGCCACGACATCGGCGGCGGAGATGTGTTGTCGTGTTCAGGCGAACGTTCGATGAATTTGCGCGCGACTCGAACAGCCCCACCTGTCTCCGGCTTATGACGGCATCGCTCATCAACGCGACCCCGGTGTTGCCGGCGCCATCCGAACGGGCGTCGGTTGTCTGGCACGGCAACAATGCACGAGATGGGAATCAAAAGAATCAGGAATCGTATTAATGGGATCGCGATGTTGATAAACACTTCCTGTCTCTCCCCCAAACTTCCCTCCAGTGATGCCCCGGCGCACAAACCCCCCCAAGCCTCACACCCAACCCTAACCCGCCCTCTTCCCCTCTCCAACGATGCTCTCCAGCCTGCCCGCCAGCGCGCGATGTCTCTTGACCACCTCAACCCATTCATCCTCTGCCCCAGCGCCAACGTCCAGAGTGGCCAAGAACAGACCAAAGTCACCTCCTAACCGGCCAAGACTGCCCGCACAGTACAGGACCTGTGTCAGCAGGCTGTCGCGCGCAGCTTGATCCTTCACCGTCGGTAGGTACTCGCGCAGTGTCGAAAGCAACATCTCCACCAGATATAAGGGGAATGTAGCAAGCGCGGAGGGTATTGGCTCGAGGGGATCAGAAGTGCCGTTTTGGCAGTTCTTGTCAGCCGGTACGGTTCCGTCTATGGTCGACGTGGCAGGTGCTGTTCCCGGTGGGAAGATGCTTCGGAACATGGAGATGATGGCGAAGCTCTGCTCGCGGAAAATCTCGATATAGCGTTTGAGGTAGCGCTCTGTCTGCTGTCCGCCTGACCATGCGCTGCTGCTCCCGATGGTCTTTTGTCGGGATTTTTCCTGGTCGGCGAGTTCGCGTAGTGGCTCGAGGGCCTCGAGCATCGTGATGAGCGTCATTAGCCGGCAGACAAGGAATATGGCGCCGAGGACACGTTCTTGTGCATCATGTCCTTTCCCAGATGTGGTTGCATTGGCAGTAGTAACACTGCCAGTAATGTTAGGTTTTGTCGAAGAGAGGACTGATGATGAAAAGACGGATGATGCAGCCGCGTCGAGGTCGGGCAAGACTCTCCTAAGCCAACTGATCGTCCTTAACGATGCCGCCAGTTTCAGTCCGGGAGCTTTGAGCGACTGAATGAGGTTAGCGGCCATGGTACGCATGGCTTCATCAGCCTGGCTGGCAATGGATGCCACCAGCGGTGAACTTGGGTAGAGCGAGTGCAGCCGACGGATAAGGCCGTTCAGGTCCAGAGCAGAGGAATAGTTGACCGGCGCAGTCGAGATGGCAGATGACAATAAGGTTGGCAGTTCTAACACATCCACAAGGGTTTCGACATTCCGTGACAGCAGCAGTGCTTTCTTCCGGCGGGCGAGCACCTCGTTGTCGCTGTTCTTGTTGTATGTGGTCGAGAAGCGCACCGCTTCATTGTCCAATTTGGGGATTGAATTGCGGAGCTCAGCTGTGCTGGCCGCTAACGAACTTAGAGAGCTGCGAAGTGTGGCATGGTGACTCGCTGACTCGATTATCTGGTTATGTGACTTTTTGGATAGACCTTGTAGTAAGAGTGACAGGCCATGAGATGTGCGTGCCAACGATTGAGGCTCTGTCGATGAGAGTGAAGACAGCGGTTGAGAAGCCAGTTCCGTCAGATATTCTAGCAAGCTTGGATCTGGCGGTAGCTGGTTGGACCGAGATTCTGGAGGAGATAACAAGTCATAAAGGAGATCTGCCATCTTGAAAAGCTGATCGGACTTAGGTGAGGTCGTGCGAACAACGGTAAATGAGAACGTGGCACTAGATGCGGATGCGCGTCAATTTTCCCAGCTGATGATTATCCTTTTTTATGCACAAACCACGCTTTAATGACAATAAAACTTGAGGTTTTGGTTGATCAATCCATATAAGGTGTTCACATCTCTACACTCTTTTATGGAGTAGTGCCAGTAGCATGAACCCATGATATGTACGGGTTGGGTTGGCTGAGGGTGTTAAGGTTAGGATTGAGTACAGTGTCACACTGTATTGGCACTGTTTAACGGATCCCGCCTATGTAAGTGACGTAAACATTCCAGTGCACCTTACAAACGAGCTCATCTGGATTTTCAAATGGGTAGGAGCTAACTTCAGATCAATAATTAGCATAGCTACAGCTGTTTTTTTTCTTATTGTTTTTTCGGTGAGGAATTCTTGGCTTATGCAGCAGTGCCGTATCGAATGTTGGTCGATGCATACGCGTAGCAAATCGGAGAATCCATAATCCGAACTTCTCAGTGATTCCAGGTAACTCGAACAAGCGGTACTGCGCCGCGTAACTTACAATTGATGGTTGGAAACACGGCGGCTTGGTTCATTCGTTGTCCCTTCTCAACCACTGTACCCACGGACAGTTCGTTGTCCAAAAATTCAATTATCCCCGTCGATCGAACACGATATTTAATGAGCTCGATGCTTTTGAGCCTCCTATATACCAGTTTAGACAACTATTCTACCACTCCTTGATCTGTGAGCGAGGAAGATAATTTAGCGACATTCCTGTTTCATCAGACAACACTGGATCAACTTGAAATGCCTATCTAACGTTGACTACTGGAAAAGCCTTAACTAGGCATGTCATTTATTGGTCTCGCACATGTATCATGGGCAGGAATGAGGACTGATTGTCCCTCTTGAGCCATGGGGACAACTGTTGACACCAGATCATTCACTGAGGGAAAAACCAGCTGGCATTTCACTTGGTATCTCGGCTGGCATCGATGCCTTGTTTTCGAGCTCCATTGCTGAGCATAGTGCTTGAGTTATCCTGTCCAGCCTCATGGCAAATGGATATGAATCCGGATCTGGCAAGTAAATCTTCGTCATGATATGCTTCTCCCTGGTCTCCACACTGCTTTTCAGCCGGGTCATCATGTCATCGGCTTTCCTGCATAGTCTGCTACTAGTTTGGATCGTCATAGAAACTCTTTTGCATTATGCTCCCGTGAGAAGACCGTATGAAAGGAATTGGGATACGTGGGTTGCCGCTCAGCCGAGTTATCAGTGGGCTCCCAAACAAAGTATGTTAATCCTTGGCAGCTCGTCAATTCCTATACAACCCTTCATGCCAACAATCACGATCTGGACAGTAATAAATAAATGATGTAAAATGTCAAAATAGCTTACCATATTCCGTTCTTTGGCAGTTGATACCCAAAAAAGTTCCATCGGTAGGTGGTAACAACCGTTGTCTCTTTATCCACTCCAAGCCAATCGACTCCAAGTACAAGTACATCTGTACTTAGTGAGATATGTTTTATGGTCGTCATCTTGACGGGCGTTTCTGGACCACGAATATCCTTAGGACCATAGTAACGTGTAAACTTTGCTGGCCGAGATTTATCAGATGGAACATCCGGCATCATGTTTTGTTGAGCATTACAGTAATTGCATCCATGTAGATGATGCCTGCCGGACTGTTATTGGTTCCCGTGTGGATTTAGTGAATAACAAATGACAGTTGACATGGACTTTCTTAATCTTTTCGTGGCCGCATAAGAGCCCGGATTTTAAATCATTAAATATCTGGAATTAATCGGCAGGCTCATACCGACTGTACCGCCCTACATTCTTGTCGACACAGATGGCTGGTTGGTCGTTTCGCTCATTGCGGCTCTGGTTGCCCACGAACTCCTCGCTGTGCTGCCACGGGCTGAAGATTCACAAAGGTAATGTCTCGATTATTCAGGGCACAATCCGGTCAAACACGTTTTTTTTTGAGAATCTTGGCAAACATTTGCTTTGGAGAGTTCATGCAGGCATGGTAGCTAAAAAAAAAAAAGTCATGGTTTACTCACCTCATCGTCTTTCCTTTGATTACTTACCAATCCTCTGTTGCTTTGTAATATTTATCTAGCAGAATAGTGCTTCATTTTTTTAATCGGTGCGGTAGCTGTGCAGTCAATAAGTCTCCTTGATCAGCCGGCCATGGAAATATCCCACATGTGGGATCATGATCGTGCCGTCACATCCTTTAACACTGACCAAGCCCGAAATTGCTGCTGATCCTTGGCTTGTTCCTGTTCAATTGTTGCAGTATTCCTAGTAGCAGCACAGCAAAAACCCACTCTGGTTTTATTGCTTTTACATGAGTTCAATGCAGGAAGATATATACAAGTATTTAGGTCCCAGGATAGGGCCCCAGCGCGAAAAAAAGTCTCCTCCTGATCACAGTACAGCCGGTGACAGAACCTGTGAAGAGCGGTGGGACGCTTAATATTGGTGCCTAAGCATGAGTTTAAAGGACGAATTATGATGGACAGTAACTGCAGAGGAAAGGCGTATTCTCCGATCCAAGAATCTACAATCACAATATGCATGTGAGCAAAGTTCATAGAATGATATCATAGGCAAGGCCTATCTTCTCATTTACTCAACCCCATCGAATTGATTCCTAGAAACAAAAACCACCAACCGACACCCAAGCATGTGATCATGACAATGCGATCCCCAACTCCGCCGGAACGACCGAGATAGGAAACCTAATGATACAGTTGTACAACAACAACAACACCCATGTGTCCCTTCCCTCACTCTATCAAGGCCCAAGAAACGAAGTGTGCTCAAGGAACAAGTTGCTACTCCAGGTACTGAAAACTAGGTGGTACCTTAGGTAGATCTATATATAGTGTATGCGTGTTTCCACAACGTCTTAGGTTCATCACAGAACCTATTACTCTATTAATATCTCATTCTTCCGTCCTCTCCTTTCCCCACTCTATCAAGGCACCTCCACATGCTCTGACTGCTGCCTCGAGTGCCTGCCGCTAGTGGCAGGCGAGTATTCGCTGCTGCTGCCGTTCTCGGCCTTACCGGCCGTCACAGCGCCCGTCTTGTCGGTCCACTTGCTGCTGGTGATGGGATTGACATGAAGAAGGTACATGGTATCAATCTCTTCGAGGGTGCGGTCCTTGCTCTCGATGAGGAAGAAGAAAACGACTAGGACAAGGGCTGCGCAGCAGCCGGCGAAGACGAGACCGTACAGGTAATCGATGGCATCGGTGATGAAGCGAGTGAAGAAGCCGATCAGGAAGTTCCACAGCCAGTTGCTGGCCGTGGCAAGGGCCATGGCCTGGGCGCGGTACTTGGCCGGGTAGAGCTCCGCCACGACAGCCCACACAAGGGGACCCCACGTGGTAGCGAAAGCAACGATGAAGAGGCACGAGAAGACGATCAACACATTGCCAGCTTCGGGAGTGTTGGCCGGGTTCTCGAGATCCAGCTTGAAGTGGCCGACGAAGGAATAGATGAAAAAGCAAATCATCATCCAGGCGGCACCGGCCATCAATGCGTTACGGCGACCGCAAGCCTTTACAACGTAGAGGCCACCGAAAGTGCAGAAGACGTTGACGGACCCCAAGATTATTTGAGTCACGTAACTGTCCTTGAGACCGGTAGCACGGAAGATGGTAGTGCCGTAGTAGAAGAAGAAATTGACACCCGTAAGTTGTTGACCAGCCTAATATGGTTAGTGCCATACTGATCTTGGGAAGGGGGAGAAGGTTTCTTCTTACCTGTAGGGTAATACCAAGTAGCGTCCGGTACAGCATGCGGGGGCCGGTGAAGATCTCATACCAGCGCGTCTCAGCACCAGCCTTCTCCTCCTCCAACTTAGCCCGAATCTCATCAATCTGATGGTTCACAGAGGCGGCGTGGATATCGAGGCCAGCCAGCCGGGCGATGGTACGACGGGCTTCATCTTCGCGGCCCAGGCGGTAGGCGTAACGAGGAGACTCAGGCAGCACCAGGATACCGGCTCCCAAAATCAGGGACCACAGGAATGAAAGACCGTTGGGGATACGCCACGAAGCGGAGCTCTTCATGTCGTGGGTGCCGTAGTTGATCATCTCGGCCGTCCAGATGCCGAGGGTGACAAAAAGCTGATAGGTAGAAATGAGGAGACCTCTAAGGATAGCAGGGCTAGACTCGGACTGATACATGGGGACAACGACGGAAAGGGAGCCGATGCCGAAACCAGTGACCAGGCGGCCGATGGCGAACTGGACCCATGAGGAGACAGAGGAGATCTCAATAATGTTGCCAATGCAGCAGAACAGAGCGGAAGCCGATATGGTCAGGCGACGACCAAGGATATCGGCCAGACGGCCGGCGATCAGGGAGCCGACAAGGCAACCGGCCGAAAGCAGGCCGACGATGGTGCCTTGGCGGGCAGCACTGAAGTCGTACTTGCCGGCCTGGTCGTTGTAGACACCGAAGCGCCTACCATAATCCTCCATATCGAAGAAACCCGAAATCTGACCGCTGTCATCGCCGTCAGCGGGTCAAAGTCATGTGACTTGGACAGAGGTGATGCTCGTTACCCAACATAACCAAACATAAAACCACCAACACTGGCAACCAGGCCGAGGAAGATGGCCAGAAACGTCACCTTCTGCTCAGCAGCCAGTACGGCCGCAGAGGGGCCATGCTGAGCACTACCCGAGGAGGGAGTGTCAGGACGCTTCTCGGTAGCGTCTGGAGAACGCTTGGTCATCGACATGTTTGTCGGCGTCCTGCTTGGTGAGTGATCGATGGACCAAACGGCTGCTGATCTAAGAGATATGGAACGAAGACGATGCTTAGATGGGAGTATGCGCCCTGAGCCAGCCTTTTTACTTAGTTGTAGACAAACGGGGTAGAAGCCCTATGCCCAGGGGGGATTATACGGGGACCAATGCACCGGAGATGGAGCCCCACGGAGGGCAAATTCAAACCCGATCAGCTGGGCACATGCTTGCCGAAGACTTGGACACTGGAAGGCGCGAAGAATGGTGGAGCACGAGCTTGCGGTCCTCCACTGCCCATTGATTAGTTTCTGGTGCTTAAGCACCCAGTCGGTAGTTGAGAGTTCAGCTACCAGTGCTGTCGGGGCAGCGAATGTCGGGGTTTTCCCAATGAGCTATAGCTCTGCCCCTCCCGTCCGTTTGATCAGGAGCCAGCCCAATTCTCCTCTTGGTGATGCAGAGCCTTCCCTCACCTCGACATCAGACCTGTTTAGGAGGACAGTCGCCATGTGCCCCCTCGTCCCTTCATCTCCTAGGTTATCTCGCAGAGCAGGAACAGCTCGCCACGGGCAGGTTGGACACCAAGTGTAGGGTACAGGCCCTACCTACCTTAGTTCAGCAGGTGTGAAAAAGCAGTGCAGAAGGTCAGGGAGCCTTGTGTCGTCATAGGTCCTCAACAGGACTAGTGGAGTGACGTTATTCGGCCCGTTCGCAGTCAGAACTGGCGGAGTCCATGGCGGCTTGTCACGGTGGAGCGGATGGCAATGGTTCATCCTTGCAGTCGTCTCATCGGCAAGTGAAGCTGTCAAGCACTTCTGCAGCTTCTCATCTCATTTTCCTCGTTGTATCTTCCAGAACGATCGCTCCGACGAAGAGAGTAACCCGTTTTTTTGGAACCCGACAGTAGCGTGCTGGTCGGCAAGCTACTGCAGACGGGATCACATACTCTTGCCTGTGGTATAAAAAAAAAAAACTCCGGTCTCTCAACGAACAACAATCCCCTATGCTGCCGAGCTGTCTCGCTTCACAGCGTTTCGAAGAAACGTCACCAGCAGTATGCAAAGCCTGTGTACATTTCGCACAGCAAGTACTTGAACAGTACATCCCCAAGAGAAATTTGACAAGGCAGTAGTTGTCAAACCTGATATCCGGCCGTAGATAGAATTGCCAAAAGACCCCTTGCCTCTAAGAATAGGTATCAAGAGGCGAGAGCAGCTTAAAGTCCAGCATTGGACTACGAAAAGAGCAGCTCTAGAGACCAGAGCAGCAGAACCCAGCTCCTGTTCGGAGGAAAAGCTTCACTTGAGACCGAGATAGGGCGGACAAGAATGTTTGAATGACATTAGAGATTCCAGACGTCCTTGAGAGGGTGGAGGCCGAAGCAGCCCTGGTGGATGCGGCTCGCAATAATGTTCCAGGATGACGAGGACCGGGGCCACTACGAGGATGTCATTCTGTTGCCAAGCCTATTGGTGCCGGCAGATGTGATCGCTGCTGTCAAAACTCGTCAAACTCGCATGTCCAAGATGCCGATCTGCCGAGCTCGTCTTTACTGCCGTCCAGCCAAACCCCCCCTCCCGGGAACTCGAGAAAAAAATCGAAGCCTTCACTGTCGTCATCATTGTCAGCAGGTCCAAGAGAGAGGCTATTCCAGGCTCAAATCCTTAATAAACAGTTCTTTTTTCCGAGTTTGCTCTGTAGAATGCATGTTTTGGTGTGTAAAATTTTGCTGTTGATAAGGATGGCGAAGGTTGGGGTGGAAGTTACAAAAAATAGTGAAGTGGTGAGCAGTGTGTGAAGGTTGGAAACGCGACAGGGATGGAACCTTGCAAGGTTGCGGTCCACCAAACCATTGGCTTTGGTCCCCTGTCCTGCCAAAGAGGAAAAATTTTTGTGGACACATTCAATCAGAGATGATCTTGGCAACAGCCTGACATTGCAGAACCCTCATCCGTTAGCTCTTGGCGGAATGCTCACGACGATGCAATTGGACAGAACGCGTCGTGACACGGTCAGGACGCGTGTGTCGAGATCAGCCCCTCATTCCAAGATGGATATAAGGGGTCACCACTTTCTATCACTCTTTCTTTCTTTCTTTCTCTTTTTCTTTTTTGGTTCTCTTTTTCCGCCGCTTTTTTCTCTTGATGTTTTATTCTTTTTTCTCTTTCTTTCTTTCTTACCCCCTTTGTGCTCCTTGTCCAAGATCCGCCCCGCCTTCCCCCCCAGTGGATTGTGAGACCCCCCACGCCCTCCTCCGCCGAGATGGATCTTGCATCTCTCAGTGACATTGAGCAACGGCAGCATTGGCAGGGCCCACGGAAACCTCATGTGGGTTTTTGACAGCATGAACCTTCTTCCGTGGGCATGAGCAGGACATGACATTTCCAAACATGTCTCACACCCTTCCGCTTCCCTGATCACCGCCTGCTAGTTGCTCCGTTTGTCGGCGGTCTTGCCTCAAATTATAATGACATGAACTTTGTTTAGCACTCATCTCACCTATGCTAAGTTCGCTTACATCCCTAGAGTTAGGACCAGTTAATGCTTCGAGTCTTCACACGCATCAAACTTAGAAGATTCCAATGATGGGAAACCTTTACGCATCCCTGGAAGCCATTTTGTGCTCTCCTACCTTACTGTCCACACCATCTTTGGCAAGGCTGAGCTGATTCAGCGAGCCAGTCAAAGGATGAGGAGCTAGGGAAGGCCCTGACAGAAGTGCCGCGTGCTTCCGGATCTCACCGAGACATTGTGGACTCGTTGTCTCCGTGGCCGGCGAATTCAAAAAGAAACCCCCATGACAACGATTGCCTTATCTCCGTTTACCGGTGGTCGGCGGTCATGGCTAGGGAGCCCAACTGAGCGCCATGAGCTCTGAATCCTGATCAAACAAGAGGCTACTTAGGGGATCTTATTGCAAGTGGCGGATTTGACATCTGGTTGCATGTTCAGCCCGGCCTTTGCAGTGGTGGCATCGTGAAGATGGGTTTCTTCTAAGAAGTGGCCAGTTGGTGTGCAGGTGTGTCAGTTCTGTGTTGGTGTCTGTAGGTGATGATCCATTTACCTTCACAACGTGGTTGGCAGACTACACCTGGCCGAAGCGAGCGCTTCAGTGGGGCATATCACTATCGTTGGGCCTGCGTATAACAAGCACTCAACATCTGTACAAATAAGACGCATCACCTGCCTATTTTACACGGCTGCTCCAGTCAATCCTCCGTTGAACAGAGAAAAAGGATTGCGTGGAGTTCCTTCATGGGCTGGGAGCCATCGAACTCTCTTGTGTGTGACCCCCACAGGGAAGCCACTCCTCCTTTTCTGTTTTTGGGAGTTAATCCCTGCCCTCTTGCAGGTAGGTCAGAGATAAATACCAAGGGCTCGCCCTTCTCTATGTCCCAGTTCTCTCGTTAGTCGCTCGTGTATTCTCATATCCCTGCGGTCTTCTCCTCCCCTTGGGGCCCGGGGGAAAAGGGGTTTGTCCGGCTTCTCCCCTATCAAGCAGACCTACGAAACATAGGCTTCTGAAGGAGCATATTCTTGTTTTATCGTACGAGTGCCAGCAAAGATTTGACCAGGTGTGTAGCATAGTCAACGTCCCGCTGCACTGGGCGTTCAACACCCTGTGTAGTGCTAGACTTGTCGGGTCAGACTTACCATGACCCTTGTGTCTTGGTCCGATATCTATCGTTCGGGACTGAAGTACCGCGCCAGAGACACATTGAAGGATGTGTTAATGATCTCGGGTAGTGACCTGTTACATGCTTAAATATGCCAATGCTGGATATCTTCCCAACGACTTGTGGTTCAAGTGCCCATGACAGTGGATGACATCTCCGTTGGTCATTATATCCCGGAGCTGTGTAACAAAGGCATCAAAACACCGTCAATTGTTCATATATGATCAAAATACCAGATATATGGATCCATATTCGACGGAAAGAAGTGTCATTAATTCTTTAGCAGTTCCGCTGTACTGTCCACCTTGTATGGAAACTTACCTTCTTACCCGACAGAAGATCTATGCTTGCCGGAGACTTACTTCATCACAGTCAACATTCTATATCCTCGGGAAACCTTTCTCGTTGTTATTCACTGAGTGCTTTTTGGTCAAAAGTCCTGATAACACATACTATTCATCAGTCTGCTAGGTTATTTATATGTTTCAGTATATGACTTCTGACAGATGTTTCATGACGTGAACATTGCAGCATGATCTCTCTTATGTGCCATTAATTAAATAGGTAGCAGGTTATTCTGCCAGCTCACAGTCTCACCAATAAAACACAGTAGGAACCCAAGCATGGCTACATATCCTCTGCCCAGAGTTCATTATTGCTGGGCTGTCCGTAATACCGTTGAACAGCAGCACTCGGCCTAAGGTGCTTTCAGCACAGTGGCTAATGCTGGTAGCTGTAATGCATCTTGTCATTTGTCACTGGTATCTTATCATCGCATACAAACTTGGGACTTCATGCTACAGCAAACGAGGAAGTGAGGAACCCAAGTACCGTTTAAGTCCCATAACTTAATGTTATCCTTATCGATATCGGTAGCTTTGTTAACTTTTCACCAAAGCTAATAGCGGGTTATTCAAGTGACACCTGTTGTATTTGCTGACGACCAGCCTTCTTCTGTTGAAACAGGTTCCTTTCAGGGGCGGTGAGTCATTGTCCTTGAAAAGATCGAAAATCCCAATACAACCTCACCTTCTGCATCTGACTCATCGGGTGATTGGTGACTTCATGTCGTTTCACGGTCTCTGACACTGTAAATCTCCACAGCCGGCTGTATACATCACCGAGTTTGGCAACGGCATAAGCTAGAGTTGCAAACCGCCAATGGGAGGTAATGAATACAGACATCATATACCAATGGATAATAAGAAGCCAAGCTTTGTGTACGTGGTCAACTCAATTCTCCGCTATCTCAAACTCAAAAGGAGACTAGGCGATGTCAAAACTTTGGTAGAGACCGTGGATATTTTCCGTGGTTATTTTGATAGTTCCGGGTCTTGATTCATGAATTCACAGGGAAACTAAAAACTCTGGGCACATTCTTGGGCATTGTTCGCTTCAAAAAGGTGTAAGATACATTAGACTGAATCTGCATAGGCATGATGTCAATGGCGTTATCATACGCAACGATCTGCATTATCTCAGTAATACAACGGTGTTTATTTGGTGTCTCAAGATATGTCTAAGTATCAACGTTTGCACCTTGATTGGATCAACTTGACCGTGGCCATTAGTCAACAACAGGTAATTACCCGTGAAACTTAGAAATTCTTTGTCAATTGTAAAACTCATCTCCAGCGACAGTGTTGACTGGATAAGGCCATTCCTCAATATCCAAAAGATTACCACATGACATGAGAGCTCACTTTCACGATGGCAAATGGACGACATCTCCTGTTTGTGATACATCCGGCTCAATCACCAAGTGCCTCAAAACAATCACCCGCTTAATCACGCTGATAATAGTGGCCATGCCACGCTGGCAATTTGGCAGTCTTGGGTCGGGTTTTCGTCAGCATGATGAAGTTGCAAGTCGACCAGGAAGTTGGGGTAATTGGTAAAAACGATAGGTAACATGACAAGCATCTCGTGGCTACCTCGATAATTAAATCATAACCATCAGCCCAGAGGGAACAATATCAAGTTCAAAACCGTTGATTAACTGCAAGTCCTCAGTACTCTCTCCGATATTGACAGAAAGTATATGATCCGGAGACCACGTTAACATTCCAAAATTCGAAATACGAAATATCTAAATCACATACCTAACCCGGAAATCCCAACTTAAACGTAAGATCTAATTCAAATCAGCATGTCAGCCTTTCCAAAATCACTTAGGCGCCTAGTCAGCCTACCACAACCGAGAAATATGGCAGCTGATCTGCAAGCATGATCACAACTTTAAACTATTATCAAAAAAATAGGGAGCAGTTCACTGAAACGTCCCAAAAGGCAGTGGTTACCATCAGGTTTCATACTTTCTGCCTTTCGCCAAAGACGAATATGCAACAAATGCACCCAGTACAGAGGCCAAGATAGAGAGAAACTGAACCCCAAAAAGGAATGCTCATAAACTAGGTAAATTCGGGAGATAGACTGCCTACTGAATCGCTTTGTCACCGTACCGCTTTTCACTTCCGTTTCCAATCCAAATACCTACCAAATGAGAGATTAAAAAGCAAGGACAAAGCTCGATCTATACCTCGTAATGCAGACCCAAAATATCCCGGGATCAAATGCCTGGATTAAGAAAAATGATGACGATGGATTCCGACCGGCAAGATTGCAAGTGGCTTAACAAAGTAGGATTGAGGTCTGCTCGGAGACACTGTTTGAACTCACAAGACAGAAGTCGGCTAATAGATTGACCTCGTCACTAAGACAAATACCAAATCATTACTCAGTCTCTAATGCGTATTGATACGCCAAAGCGTAAGTTTGGTATCTTGAAGCAAAGGAATCCGAAGTCTCCCCAAAGTTGCCGTGATACCTTTCATCTCCAGAGTCTTGATCCGTAACTGTACAGTTTACCACCATCGAGCTACCGCTATGTCACAATTGTCGAATCCAAGGACAAATAGGCGCAAACTATAATTTCCGAAGTCGAAGCCATCTTTCAAATAATCTACACTCTCGGGCACAAGTGCCTTATTTAGAAGGACAATACCTTGGACGCGGTATCTTGCGAACCAGGATCCCCAGACATGACAAACGCGGTCGGACGCGTCAGACCCCACCGGGATAAACATCGCGTCGGATCACGAGAGCAAGACGGAGGCACGAAAGTGTTCAACGCCTTCAATGAAGGCTGTGATTATTTGGCATGTCCACAAGCTCCTCACCACAGAAAAACACCATTTCCTTATGGTACACGCACACCACCCGCAGAACCCAGTAGAATAGAACACCCATGAAAAAGCAAAGCCATTTGCCCATGAATTCATCGCCGCAACCCAACCGTAAGAAACCCGATGATGTGCAAGAGGAAAAAGGAAAGAGATATCCATAACAAGTCGTAAGTGAAAGAGAGCATTTAGCCGCCGAAGCCGTAGAGGGTGCGGCCTTGCCGCTTGAGAGCATAGACAACGTCGAGGGAGGTGACGGTCTTGCGCTTGGCGTGCTCAGTGTAGGTGACGGCATCCCGAATAACGCTCTCGAGGAACGACTTAAGGACACCACGGGTCTCCTCGTAGATCACTGTAAGACGCGTTAGATATGTGATCGCGCGGGGAAGGGACGCGTTGTTTGGGGAAACATACTGGCAGAGATACGCTTGACACCGCCACGACGAGCCAGACGGCGAATCGCGGGCTTGGTGATGCCCTGAATGTTGTCGCGGAGGATCTTGCGGTGGCGCTTGGCACCACCCTTGCCGAGGCCCTTGCCGCCCTTGCCGCCTGTTAAGACGAAGTCAGCGATGACGTGCCGTGATGGATGGTAATAAGATTGATCGACGATGAGGGTGACATACGTCCAGTCATGTTGGCTGTTTGTTAATTGTATGTACGATGGCTCTAGTTACGGTGGGTTGAGATGTGGTTGAAGGGAAGGTTTGGGAGAAACGTGGGGAAGGGAGCTGGGCTTTAAATGTGGCGACGCGGGACCGGCAGTGCAGGGCGTGGCATCGAAATCAGATCAGACGGCGCCTGCGCGTCTGCACGCTGATTTTCCAGGTTGGAGCCCTTTTTTCCGCCCCTGCTGATCTGATTCGGGCAGCGCGGTACCGGCTCGCAGGGCAGGGTCTTGGAATGTGGCAGCCTGCCCCACCCTCTAGGCTTCCAAAACATGGAGCTCATGCCTCTTGCCGTCGACCCACGGCGGACAGCCTCCACTGGTGCCGAATTATGAGTGGTCCAAAATGTGAGAAAGCAACGCTACCAGTTCCAATCAAAAATGCTTTTTCGTGACAATGCTTGCTTTTAACCCTGAAACGGGCCCAACGACGGCTTCAGGGTACGTACCCGGTGCACCTCCTCCGCGCCGCCAGTGGACCGTTGGCATCTGTGCCGTCCTCGGCCCGTGCTGTCTATTTGGCATGGCTGGCTCCGTTGGCTTTGGTGACGCTCCATCGCAGTTGAGATTCATTTGACTTTGATATTCAGACCATGTGAAGGAAGTGTAGGTAGGGGATGCAGTGGTTCCCCAGGCTTTGGTCAACGCACTCTCTGAATGCTATTAGATGCGTCTTTTGAGCAAATGACTGCGTTTAGACCAACTGCTTTGACGAACACTTGCTCCGAGAGCCAGGCTCGTGATCGATTGATTAAAGGCCGTGCATTCAGTGAATTTTTCTCTTAAACAGTCGTTCATGTGCCTTTCCCCTCGGAAATCTTCTCCCAAGTGGCAGCTACATGACACTTGAAAGTTTGGCAATGCAACCCCTCCAAGCTTTTGAAAGTTGGAGAGAAGACAAGGTCTTCCAGGTAGTGGCCGTCTCTGTTGCCATTGACAAGAGTGTCGGTCTTACACATGGAGATACCTCATGCACAATTTATTTCTGACAATCTAGGACTCATCATCACTTAAGCCGGGGATTGAACTACTGTAAGGAATGGAAAATAAAATGACTTGAGGGGCTGGCCTGAATCGTCACCTCCTGCCATATGTGGGTTCGCAAAGCTCGCGGCTGTAACACAAAGGCAAAGTTATGGACGAGCCAGGCCTGCGGCAACGCTTCGTGAGATCGCCGTCGTCAGCCAATTTGCATCGGCAGCTCTACAACGGCCAGTTGTGGGAGTCCCGTCTGGCCAACACATCCTGGGGTGGATGTTGCTTCCAGCCTTACGGTTGACCCCAGATCTCGACCAGAAGGTACGTACCCCACGAGCCGTCGTTTGGTTGGCGCGCCCTGAGATGCGCGGCATGAGCCAAGCTTGGAGGGCCCCCACAATTCCCGCAGAATTGGCCCCTGCGCTCGGCCAGGCAGGCACCCCGAGATTTTGAACCAATAAAAATTCAGATGCGCCACAGTCAGCATTTCAAAGCGAAAACTCGCACCAAAAAGCGCTATGTTTTCGCTTGCAAAAGCTAACCCCATTTTCCATTGCAACAGACCCTGGTTTTGGCCTGCGCTCAGAACAAAAAAACGGCAGGCGTAATCAGGCCTGATCTGCACCCAAACTTGCAATCAGCCGGCACCCGTGACCGCCCCCGTTCTGCCTATTTAAACCTCTCCCCCCACCGCGTTTCTTCCTTCTTTCAACTCACACATCCACACTCCACACGTATTACTTGCGTAGTCTGCCACAAGGCATCTCGCCACTTCGTCCACTTCCCTCAATCCATCAAACTTTCCATCAAAACATCAACATCTATCATCAGTCACAATGGCCCGCACCAAGCAGACCGCTCGCAAGTCCACTGGTGGCAAGGCTCCTCGCAAGCAGCTCGCCTCCAAGGCCGCTCGCAAGTCGGCCCCGTCCACCGGTGGTGTCAAGAAGCCTCACCGTTACAAGCCTGGTACCGTCGCTCTCCGTGAAATTCGGAGGTACCAGAAGTCCACTGAGCTTCTGATCCGCAAGCTGCCTTTCCAGCGCTTGGTAAGTTTTTGCATTTCGGCGGCGCGCCTTGACGCGCACCCGTAAACATTGCGCAAAACATGCCACTGACGCGTCTTTCCCCGCACAGGTGCGCGAAATTGCTCAGGACTTCAAGTCCGACCTTCGCTTCCAGAGCTCCGCCATCGGTGCTCTTCAGGAGTCCGTTGAGTCTTACCTCGTCTCCCTCTTCGAGGACACCAACCTCTGCGCCATCCATGCCAAGCGCGTCACCATCCAATCCGTATGTTTTCCTTACGCGTCGCATCTATGAGTCACAGATGCACTAACGATTCGTACAGAAGGACATTCAGCTCGCTCGTCGTCTGCGCGGTGAGCGCAACTAAGCATTATCCTTCTGGGTCTTAGCTTCCTTCCTTGGCTTGACGGGGTTTGGGCGGTCATGATTTTTTTATCATTCGGGTCTTGATGGACGAAGGGTTTCGGACACAGGGAATCGGCGTTGATTGACGGTATTTCATTTTCGGTTGTAACAGTACATAGCCTAGCGGCAGGGAGATTCGCCGCTAATATTATCCGGTATTTATGACAAGAACCATCCCATCATGGGATCTTGGGTTGCGATTGTGCTTGTCGCCGATGGTAGACGCGTCGTCTCGTCAAAACAGAACACGGTTGTAGGGAAGCCCTGGAGGATCACAAGTGGGAGCATGAGACCCCATGCATGGGGCATGGTGCCAATCTGTTAAATGGATTTGCCTCTGAACATCTGCTGCTCATCGTCTAGCGAAGCGTCACCAGAAGTGATGCAGTGTTTCGAACCATAGAAATATACAGGCATTCAGCAACGTCTATCATGATCTTCTATGTACGGTTACAGTACGGCACGCCAGCCATTGTTGGTTCCCTTATCCAGTCCCAAGAACACAACAGCTTGCCCAAGGTGGTCCACACCCCAGAAGCCTTCCGTCTTGCCATCAGCATTGGTGCACGTCAGCCATGGCAGGCCAAAGGCGCCTTCGTCGAACGCCCGGTCGGTGTTCTGAATCAGGAGCTGCTTAACCTCGGGAGTGGCCGACTGCTTGATGACTATTTCAATTGCCAGCAGTCAATTAGCTGTCCTCTTCGCGCATTCAACAAGCCACATTGGTGAGCAAAACAAAACATACTCTTATCCGCCTCCTCGGCGCCAAAGATCTCCGCCAGCGCCTTCTTCAGCTCCTCCGGCCGGTGCGTCGCCTGTCCGTCGACCCAGTGCGCCTTGAAGAGGGCGTCGAGCGCACGCGTGAACTTGGGCTGAGCGGAATCGTTCTGTTCCGAGGCGTAGACGGCTGTCAGCGCGCGCATCACGGGCAGGGTCGGCGCGGGGAAGTCGGGCGGGAGCGATTCAAGCATGGGGATTGAGAAGAGGCGCGACCAACGCAGGCGCTCGATGTTGATCCATTTGTCTTTGTCTGGAATGAGGGGGGAGCAGTTAGTCGGATTCCTTTCTTGTGGGAGAGTAGAGGAAGGGAATGGGGATGACGGACTCTTGATCTTGATCGGGGCGGTGTTGCCGCACTGGATGGAGAGGGGAGGTTAGTCCTGTTCGGTGATATAATGCCTGTGAGGGAATCTCCATGATGGCTTGGTCTGGGGGAGGAGACATACCTTGTGCATCAGGCCGCCTAGGAAGATGGGGATGTAGGTGATGTCGACGTTCTTGAAGATGGGGTCATTCTGTCAACACGGTCAGCTTTGCCTTTGTCCTGGCAACCTAGATTCCAACCTGCTGGCGGACAGGACAAAAGCCATACTCTCAGAATGTAATACGCCTGGTAGGCGAACGGGCTGACGGTGTCAACGTAGAGCGTAATTTTGGGGCGCGCCATTTTGTATAGCTTTGATGGTGCTGATTCTCGAGATGCTGAGCTGGATCGTCCTTTCACAGCTGACCGTCGGGACACTGGACAGGTATATACGTCTTTGTCGATATTTAGCAACGTAACGGACTCGTTGATTTCAACGAGCGCGATTAGTGATCAGTCAGAAGCGCGTTAAACAGAAATTTATGACAATCTATTCCCGTCGTGAGTGTATATTTGAAGTAACAGATCAATATCAAAGATGCCAATCAGTCTGGGGCATCACCGTCCTTTTAAGTATATGCACGCACGCCCTGCGGAGAGAGGATGGACACACGACCGGACAACCAAACTCCCATGTTTTAAACGCGGAAGCTTCCCACAGACTTCCGCCCCCTAGAGCCGGACTTTGGGGAATCATTGACCATAATCTCCCTACTTGAGTTAGGCTTGCTGCAAGCATAACCGCACTTGGTATCTCCGTGCCGAGGAAGCGAACCGAGGATGTTGGGGTCTGGTCTGGCGGGCAACGCGGGGTAGTTTGCTTGGGGTTCACCAGAGGGCTCCACCACTGACCGTCTACTGGGCCATCTTCACTCTCATCAACGACTCGAGATGGGATCAAGTTACGAAGAAACCGAACAGATGATTATTAGGGTCTTTTTGCTTGCAGAACTCTGCTCATGACATGTTGCTTTGCCATGCCCACAGTAACCACACATCTCACCTTACCTTCCTTACCTACACGTCCATGTACATCCCGCCTCCATGCTTGCGTGTGTACTTTGTCTATCCTACTCACCAAGCCAACCTCCTTGCCGTGACTTTCCCCTCTCGACCGAAAATGCATTCAAAGGTTCAAAAAAGAAAAACAATTATCAACTTCAAATTCCATCCTTACAATGCTACATACCACAACACCAAGAAAACACCCGGTTGTTTTTATGTCCCATTTTCTTAAAACGCAGTGACCCGATGCTCGGTCGGCACCCGTGTTAGGACGTCGAACGAGCCCGTACCCATGGTGCCGAGCTTGCCAACCACCAATCTGCTGGATGGTGTGGCAAGAGTGTCCCAATCACCATCGAGGACTGCATCCTTGAGGAAGCCGACCGTGGTTTCTGTGGCATTCCGTTGTTAGCTGTGCGCGGCCTTTCAAGATTGTCGTGGCAGGAAGTATGCCTTACCGTAGCTCATCTTGGTGAATGGGCTCACGTTGTGAGTCAGGCCGATACGGTTGAAGGGCGTAAAGCCGCCGTTCCTGTTACATTTCATTAGTAACTCCCCCACGCTTGAGTCAAGTAATCGAAAGTGTCATCATACCTGGTCATGAAGTCGGCAATGAGGTTCAGATGGCGTTGATCGACAGCGATACCGTGGCCGGCAAAAACACTGCTGAGTTCGCGCACGATGTTATTGCGGCAAGCCTCGACGCCATAGACCTCCAGTACCTGCGCGATGTCGTTGGTTTGGATCCGGTTCGGGTTGATGTAGTCGCCATACTGCTGCATGGCGCGGATGTTGGAGCCCGATGTGTGCACCAGCTTCTCGACGACGACCTGCTCGCCGGTGACAGGATCCTTTTTGTACTTAGGCTCGAACGTGGCACTGCCAATGCCTGGGATCTGCTGGATGGTAGACTTCTTGACCGCCTCCTGGACCAGACTGAGCATGAGGATCTTGGGGATCGTGGGCTCGTACTCGAGCCAGAACTCAACCCACTCGCCACCCTTCTCGTCGCACCGGAACCGGGCAACGTGCTCATTCTTATTTTTAATGCGGTCCTCGCGCGTCTTGGACCGGATGGTGTCCATCTGGTCACCCAGACCATCCTCAGGTTCGGGGCTACCACCGTACGCTTCATCGTCGAACTCGAGCTGCTCTTCGCCCTCCTCAGCATCTTCTGTCTCGCGTTGTAATTGCTGCTGAATGGCATCGTCGTCATCATCATTCGGACCGTACGAAACAGCCTCGGAGCGCTTGGCCTTGAGAGCGGCGCCCGTGGCATCGTCATCGACATCGTCGTCGTCATCATCCTCGTCGCCACCGCTCTCACGCTCAGCCCCGGTGGGCGCCATCTCCACGGTGCCGACCTTGACACCGATCTCGGGTGTCGCAGCGCTGTGCTCCTTGAGCTTCTTCTTGATTTCCTTCTTAGTCAGGCTGCACAGCAGCGGGATAAACTTCCGCTCCACGGTGTTGAGCACGTCGTGGATGGTGATCGCGTACATCTTCGTGTACTCCTCAGCCTCGAAGAACCGCAACCGGATATGGAACTTCTTGGCAACCGGCAGTCCTAGACCGCGGCCGACCTCTTCCCTCACGACGGCTTCGTTCGTAACGTGCATCAACGCCAGGGCACTGATCGACTTGGCGAACTTTTCCGCATCCTCCACGGAGAGCTCCTCGTTGACCACAAGAGTCATGGCTGGCGTCGAGATCCTGGCGCTGGCAGTCATGAGAATTTCGCGAAGACGAGGGATACCGAGAGTGACGTTCTTGGCCGAGTGACCAGCCAGGTGGAACGTGTTCAGTGTCATCTGTGTGGACGGCTCGCCGATAGACTGACCGGCAACGATACCAACCGCCTCACCGGGCTCTACCAATGAACGGATGTACTTGGCCGCTAGGATCTTTTCAGCCGTCTTCCGCGAAATGGTCCCCTTCTTGCTCTCCTTCGAGCCCTTCTCCTTGATCAAGCCGTCCTTGTTGTTCTTGACGTACTCCATCATCTTGGCGAAGAACTTCTCTGATGTCGCGAAGCCGAACGTGCTGGGGTCGAGCTCGTTCTGCACCGGGTTCAGCGGATCACGGCTGTTGGCCGACCGGATGGCACTCTTCATTCGTTTGATGACCTCATCCTTGTGCTCGAACAGCGCCTGTACGCCGGGCTCATGGTACCGGATCTGCGGAAGCTGGGAGTCAAGGTTGCGCAGGACGAATTCGAAGTCATTCAAATACTTTTGCTTCGAGATGTCGATGCCGTCCTCGCCAAACAGGAACTGCACCACCGAGCCATCCGAATCACGCACCGTTGAGTCGTACGCAACCCTGAGGCCTTCCATGCCCTTGATAAGACACCTCTGCAGGTAGCCTGAGCGAGATGTTTTGACGGCCGTATCGATCAGTCCTTCTCGACCGGCCATGTGATGGAAGTAGTACTCCTGCGGGCGGATGCCCGTCAAGAAACGGTTGACGATGTAACCACCCGCCCTCACGTCGGTGTCGAAGGGCTTGAAGCTGGGCAAAGTCTTACCGCTGACCATGACAGGTACGCGACGACCTTCTAAGACTTGCTGACCCAGGTTGCAAGAGATAAGGTTGGCGTTGACGGGACTGCCCTTGGCACCGGAAATTGTCATGCTTTGCATGTGGTTCTGGGGGAACTGCTTCTCAAGGCCAGCGGGCAAGCATTTCTCTGTAATGGCAGTAGAAAGCTTCGCGCAGGCCTGGTTGGTAAGCAATTCAAGACCCTCTTGCTTCTTATCGTCCCTGAGAACCTCCTCCAGGCGCTCCAAGAGTAGTGGGTCATCCTTGGTAGGCTTTTGATCCTCAAGCGAGACATACTTAGCAGCTACCTCCAGACCAATGTTAGCCGCTGCCTTGATGATCTCCTTGCGGTTCTTCTCGCCCTCTGGTGTCATGCGAAGATCGTCCATGCCGCAAGTGAAAGCGACCATGGCCAGGTACCGGTTCAGCAGCCGGCCCATACCACTGAGAAGCTTTCCGGCAACAGATGGTCCGTAGACTTCGTGGACAGCGTGGATGAAGCCGCCATCGCTCGGACCTAACTGTGACTTATCGAGGATACCAGAGATAAACTCGCCATCGCGGAACATAACAGTCCCCTCCATCGAGTCAGGGCCCCAGCTGCGGCTCTTGATTTTGGCACTGCTGTTCATCCACAAGTCGCCGCAGTCTGGAGGCCGGATATTCTTTAGAATAGTGGTGATCACCTGCTTGCCAGTCCAGCGCGGCACCGGTTTGAAGATCGCAGGAGGAACAAGCTCAATCCTCTCTCCGGTAATGTGGCCACTCTCTGGCCGAAGAGCGGCGTAGATGAGCTGCTGGTATGTTCTCCGGTCGAAGAAGGTGTCTTTGCTGCACAACATCACGGAAACAGACAAGTGATCCTGGATGAGACCACGAAGCGGGTTTCCGGCCGTGCCGGAAATATACTGGTGATCTGTGTCGGCCAGCTGGAGGGCTTCGGCACGGGCAATCTCGTTTTGAGGGAAATGCATGTTCATCTCGTCACCGTCGAAGTCGGCATTGTAGGTATTGCAGTTGGCGTAGTGCATGCGGATGGTCTTCTCTCCGGGCAGGACCCTGACACGATGCCCCATGATAGAGGGCTTGTGGAGGGTTGGCTGGCGGTTCATCAAGACGACATCACCGTTGGTAAGGTGCCTGTGAACCTTTTTGTTGCGCACACCACTGAAGTTATTCCCGGTCGGGGCCAGAAGCTGGTTGGCCAACGCGATACGGTCCTCTAGCGACTTCGACCGCAAGTTGATAATCTGGCCATTCTCGTTTTCTATGGCCGACGCGCCGGGCCACTTATCGCAGCCATTGATAACCGCTTGCTGGAGATCTTTGAAGTTGTGGCTCGTCACGGGCTCGGGGTAGGTGAGCTTTCGAGCAAAAACAGGGGGGACACCGATCTCGTTGGTCTCAATGTTGGGATCGGGGGAAATGACACTACGAGCAGCGAAGTTGACTCGCTTGCCCATCATGTTCTTCCGGAAGAGACCCTCCTTCTTCTCAAGTTTTTGCTTGATGCCTTCCTCATTCCGCTTTGCGGCTGCGCCTTGGATCGGGTTCTTGTCACGGTCAATCAGGGAGTTAACCGCATCTTGAAGCTCTGTCCATGCTTGGTACAGATGGCTCATGTCCCTGATGGCACGGCCTTCATTTGCGGCATCCTTGTTGCCAGCAATCTCGCGCGAGATCTGTGCTACCCGCGACGCTGCTCGAATAATCATTTTGTAGAGGTTATTTTGCTGAGCTTCGGAGATTTGGTTGTCGCCCATACGAGCCTCGGGGCGGTAGCGGTTCGGAGGGACGAGGAGGGTCGTAATAAAGAACATGTCTGCGGTAAGCGGAGGGGAATTCTTGGGACGAGGCTTCGCGCTGTAGAGGAGGGAAAGCAACTCTTGCTCCCGTTCAAAGAGTAGGTTGAGCCGCTCCCTGACCTCCATGGTGCTGAGGTAGCGCTGGTTGGGTTTCGGGGCCTTGACGGTCTTTTGCTTTGTCTTGGTGGCGGCATCCGTCATTACAACATCACCGTTCTCGTCCAGTTCTTCACCCTCGCCTTCGCTGTCGTGTTCCTCGGAGGAGTCATCGGTCAATTCCATGTCGGCAATCCCCTCGTCATTCATGCCGTCCTCGTGCTTCTTAGCCTTCCGGGCCAAGGCGAGAGCGTCGGTCCGCTTCCTTCCAGCTTGAGCCATGGCGGCCTTCTCCTTTTCGGTCAAATCGCGCTCATAGATCTTGACCCAGCGGTCCTTCCGGTAAACAGGAGAGATGCCATCGCAAGACCTGCACCTTTTCTCCTTAACCATCTGGGCGAGGAACTCCTTGACCAGGGTGCGCCTCATTTCAGCCGCACCCTCATGCTTCCCTTTGCGAATGTCGCCGATGCTGACCCTCTTCCTGTAGTTCTGCAACACCTGGCGCACATAGGCCTCCCGGGTGCGCATAGTGCTGTCGTGGATGTTGTTGCCCTCTTCTTGGGCTTCGTCATCCTCAATATCCGGCACATCGTTCAATTGCAGTTTTCTGACCTGCTCACCAAGGTCGCTCACTGAAAACGAATCGATCATTTGGGCCTCATGAACCAGGCCAACCTGCAGCAAACGGAACATGCAGATGTACCTGTGGATCTCGTGGCGGGGGAGTCGGAAGCGATGGCAGTAGACGCACTGGGCTCGAAGGAGACGATAGGCCTGGTCCATGAAGACTGGATGATAAACGGGCACGGGAAGCTCGATATGGCCCGGATGGCCAGGACATTGGGCCTGGTTGAGGTTGCATGTGCGGCATCTAGAGAGCGTCAGTCTGAGCAAAACCAGATGACATTCCGCTGCCGTCGACGGCCTTACAGAGCATCGCCCCACGATCCGAGCGCCGGATCGTAGAGACCCCCCGGCACGGGGTTCAGCAGGCTGTCGAAGGTGCTGTCATTTTCAATGCGCTTGACGGAGATGGCGCGGATTTCATCGGGCGAAAGAAAAGTGAACTCGACGCTTTCCAGCGACGATCCCACGGGCTGTGCGATATTCATGCCGAGCAGAATCTGGGCAATTAGACCAAATGGCCCGGCAATCCAAGAACCCGTGGATCAACTAGATGTCTTATGAATTTTGGTCGATTTTTTGGCGGACTGCGCGATCGAAGAGGAGAGCATTCGAGTCGCACTCTTCGTTCTGCGGTCGCACTCTTTGAGGGCGCCGGTCAGTGATTGGTGGGGATTTGGAGACAGAACTCGAAGGTGAATATTTTTTGGCGGTGAAGGGCGGCAGAACCCCACATGTGGGAGCGGGTGTCTAAGAGTGGGGCCAAGGCTGGCCTTGGCATGCACCAAGAGCTGAACTCTAAGGCAAACGACGTCCTGGCTGCGTAACGCCAGAATAAACGGCAGAACGGCATTTCCAAGCCTTCGACCTCGAAGCCGCGTCTCTCGATTTGCACCTGCACCTGGCTGTACTCCCATCCCCCATCACATCCCGCCCCTAGCACTCGCCGGCCGATCGTGCTTAGTCGCGCAACTGCCAGAATAATTTGTCAGCTTGAGCGCTGTTTGAGAGTTTGGTTCTTGATCGTCGGGATCACTAGTTGAGCCCAAGGCCCGACAATACTCTCGCCGACTGCTCAGTCGCCCATCGCACTCATCACGCGGAAATTCCCCCAGCGCATGCTTTGATCATGGATCGCAGCCAGCAGATTGGCGGGCTGGGCCCTCGCCATGACGCTACATCGAGGGTTCAAAAGCCCGAATCGGCTGCCGACCGGTTCGCAGCCCTGAAAGCTCGCGTCGCAGCCGCCATCAGCAGCTCTAAAGCGAAGGGTGGTCTCAACACACCTCTCCACCCAGCTCTTGCCGATCTCAATGCGCCAACTAAGCCAGGAGACCCGCTCAAGTCAGCCATTGGGTTACGCTCTACACAAGATGCTTCAAAGCCCGGTCCTAAGGGGAAGCCGACGGCCGATGGACCCAAGGAGAACCCCTACCTTGACACCAGCGGAACACCAGCGGGCAGGGAGAGGGCGCCAAGGCAGCTTATTTTTAACCAGAAGGGCAAGTACATTGCGCAGGCAAATGCGCTCCGCAGGCAGGCTGCTCTGGAAGAGATGAAGAAGCGCATTGCCGAGCAGGCGCGCAAGGCAGGTTTAGACGAGGACCGCGACGTGGAAAAGGCATTCGTTGTTGAGGCTCCTCCGGAGCTTGAGTGGTGGGATGAGGGCCTTATCGACGGCAAGGATTACAGCAACATCCCCGACTCCATCAAATTAAGAACGCCGGATAGCATTATCACAATATATATCCAGCACCCCGTCGCCATTGAGCCGCCGCAAGACAAGCTTGCACCGCCGCCGAAGCCCATGTACCTGACGCCAAAGGAGCAAGCCAAGCTCCGGCGACAGCGTCGCATGATGGAGCTCAAGGAAAAGCAGGCCAAGATCCGCCTGGGTCTCGAACCAGCGCCGCCGCCCAAGGTGAAGAAGTCTAACCTGATGCGCGTCCTCGGCGAGGAAGCCGTCAAGGACCCAACGGCAGTCGAAGCGCGCGTCAATCGCGAGATTCAGGAGCGGTTCGAGAAGCACATGGCGGCCAACGAGGCGCGCAAGCTCACCAAGGAGCAGCGGCACGAGAAACTGCTGCAGAATCAGGCCAAGGATGCGGCCAAGGGTATCCACATGCTTGTGTTCAAGATCAACAGCTTGGCCAACGGTCAGCACCGGTATAAGATTAGCATCAACGCCACGCAAAATGGCCTCAGCGGGGTGTGCATCATGAATCCTAAATTCAACCTTGTCATTGTCGAGGGTGGCGAGCACAGCATCAACAACTACAAGAAGCTGATGATGCGTCGCATTGACTGGACGGAGTCGCTGCCGCCGCGCGAGAAAGAGGGTGGTAATGGTATCCCCGTCCGAGATTGGCTCAAGGCAGAGGACGAGAAGGGCAACTTGAAAGACTTGTCGCACAACAAGTGCGTGTTGGTCTTCGAGGGCGAGGTCAAGGCTCAGTCCTTCAAAAAATGGGGAACAAAGATCTGTGAGACAGATCAGGAGGCCAGGGAGTTTTTGGCTCAGAAGAAGCTGGATACTTTCTGGACGCAGGCCAAGAATATCCAGTGATGAACATGGAGTCGAGTATGACTTCCCATGATCAATCTGGCGCCCGGGGTGGGGGGGGGGAAGGAGGTGCAATTCATTGCTGGGCTTACAAGCCTCAGAATACCCAAAAGTTTACAAGTATTGTTTTGGTCATGTGCGTTAATGGCATTCGATTCTTGCCGGTGCTTACAGAGGGAAATAGGGTCTGAGATGCGTCAAGAAGCAACGAGTTGAAAGGACATGCGAATACTTTTACTATACCGTCTAGAGGAGATATGGTCTTGCTCCTTGTCACTACCATTCACAAGGATGCAATAAACACTCAGGGTATCACCTACGCTCTCTACTGTGCCAAGGTCATGAAACTGGTAGCCATTTACACTCCCGGTGGTTGTCATGATTAAAGAATCTCGGTCCAGGAACAGGCTGTGAGTATGATCTAGAGTTCTCGTCAACACAGACAGCTAGCTTACTTGCAGCTGGTCTAAACGCATGGGAACAACGAGATGTCTGGGCCCTAAATTCTACGGAGTTGCCGACTTCTGGTAGTTCGAGGATCTGCTCGGCAGATCTAAACCTAATCCTGGTTCGACAACGCACAGCTCAGGCTGCAACAACGTTAGATCGCTCGAATATCCCAACATCATCTCACAGCTGTAACACTCCGTTCTTCGAAACTCTCTATAGCCCCAATTCCATCGTTTGCCATCTCCAAGACCCTTTCCCTCTTGCCAGCTTCCCAGGACGGTAGGTTGAAAGATATAGGCCTCAACTGTGTATGTACAGCCCCATCGGATGTTACTGATGATCTTGAACCTTTAATGAAAGTAAAACCACCTTACGAGCTAAGCAAACCCGAGGTCTTGGAAGCGCACACGTGAGGAGGGGAACCTGATCGACCCGCCTCCGCATCCCCAAGGTCATAGCTGTGCCGCGTGGATGCCGGATCCTTTGCGAGCTTAAACTGTCAATCGGCCCTTCTAGAAAACCGCTAGCAAACTTCTATGCGGGATCTCTACGACACTACCGTTGACATCAGTGATGGACACGTGCACATAAGGTGGATAGATGGAACCTCTATCTTCCAAAGCGCCTCGTCGATGCGTTCCAATAAGGTAGTTTTTCCGCCTATGAAGACGGTTCGAGGTGACATCACGGTTATTTCATTGTCACCGTATGTGCAGGTAGCTGTCAAAAGATCGAAAGCCCTATCTACCCATTCCTTCTCACGCGGGGTCTCCACGATCTTGGCCTGCCATATCACCGACAAAACATTCGAGATGTCAACGCTAGGCGGAACTGTTTGCTGGTTCTGGTAGAACCGCAGCTGTACTATCCCGTGCTTGTGCCAGCAGAATGCATTGGCAGCATCGTTGATCGGCAGTTGTGGAAAAAGTGGTCAACCAAATCATTGCTTTTGGGCTTCGGGCAAAGCCAGGGTAAGCTAGCCGGTCTTACGACCCGATCAGCCGGTGTCGGCCCAAGTCCCCGGAGCCGGGCGGGGGTTCAGTATACATGTGAGCTTTCTTGATGCTGTTTCCTCACGGGGATCCAATGATAGCAATTACCCCTACGTCAAGCCGCTATCCATTACAGCCCCAATGAGGACTTACCAGGGACGCAGGACTCTACAACCCCGCAAACCGCTATAGACTTTACCCATGATGTGTGGGCGCAACAACGTGCCCCTGGGTAGGATGTGAAAGATTCGTCAGATTCGCCAAACAGATCCTTCGCAACCCACGCCTGAGGATCCGGTTAAAGATCCCACGTGTGATCCTCCCGTCTCCGGGGGCGCGCGGTGTTGATGCTTCCCCTGTTCGGCGCTGTGCGGCATAGGATGCTGTCAATGGCCCCCCCCCCCCCACCACCCCCCAGGTCAACTGGCAGCACCAAAGTCTGGACTCAACACCTTACCCCTCCACGAATGTGAGTCAGGTGAAAATGTTACTTGCCACTGTCAAGTAGAGAGGTAAATTGTGTGGTCGACTAGACGGCAAGCCTAGTGTGACGCTCAGCGCAAACAGCGGTTAATGATTGTAAAATAACGCCGAGCGAAGCAAGGCAAGATCACTACCAACAGAGAGCCTCAGGTTGATTATCCAGGTTTTTGCAGCGTGTGTGTGACACATGGTACCTGGAAACCAACGCAACCCTCACGTCGTATTTAGCGATCCTTCCAGCTTTCTAGGCACAACAACTCGTGGGCGAAGTTCAGAATCCCAGATCACAGCATTGCATCTGGCGGGGCGAGCTGGGTAAGCAAGTAGACGTTGAAGACTGGAAGGTGCCAATGCTCAGCCCATCGACAGTTATCAGGCTAAATTGCCAGCAAACCAAATGCGTGGCATATGCTCAGCCTGGCGCAATCCGTCCTCCTTGGCCCTCAGAGGTTGGTAGTTGTCGTCGTCCAGCGTTCGGTCAAATCTGCAGCTGAGAAGCTAAATGTTCTGCCAAATCACCAACAAAGGTTCCGGGATAACAATGTGACGAGCTGAAAGGGCAGGTTCCAGCCGAATGCTGAGACGAAACAAGGCCCAGTCTTTCGTCCCGCTTCACGTCACGTTGTCTTGTGTCAACGCAGCTGCGTGCAATACACAGTGCCGAGCGAGAGAACCAGGTAATTGAGAAGAACCCCACCTAAGCATTCAGGCGCACCCACCTCAAGCAATCAACTTTTCCGTTTCCCGTTATCATGCCATATCTTCTCGTCCCAGATTTTCTTAGTTCATGGGACGGAACTTGGTGAGGGATGCAAGACATGCACTGGCACAGCTGCACGCGCAGACCTGGCTTGTTGTCCCTCCTGTCTGGTCTGGTCTCCAAGATGCAGCGTCATGAGGGCCTGGCTCAACTGGGACGGACTTTATGGGAGATTCAATCGGGGTGGGCTCGAACCCCAATTTGCCTGGATCGAGGACCATCATTGGTGGAGGCGGCTGTTGGACCAATCAGAGAGGGCTTGGTCATCTTTCTTACGCGCCAAGGCACCCTTGCACGACCAGGATCTCAATGGTGTAGGGTTTTGAAAGAGAGGGATTCCCCCGCTGCTACAATGTCTAGTCACACTCGAGCTCTTCTTTGGGCTTACACAAAAGCTTCGAGTGTTAAGGGAGGGAAACTGTGATTGATGGTGACTGTAACTTTGAGATGTAAATTGTCAGAGGGTAGCGTGGACTGCCATCTCGGTAGCGATTTTCGTTGGTTTCAAACTTCTGGGGGCTGGGGGAAGGGCTTTGTTCGCTTTCGTGCTACGTGGGCGCTTGATGGTAGTGAAGAAAAAGTCATAATTGCTTGAGAGGGAAGTTCACAAGCTTTTTTGTGAGACGATGGCTGAGCTAAACTTGCCGTGAGGTGGCCCAATAGGTGCAATATCCGCGTGCTGAGCATATGACATCTGCCTTCTCATCCATATTGACACATACTGGCATAGTTTCTATGCCTCTCTTGGTTGCCGCGTCTGTTTAGATAACAACTTCACTGCCCAGATGTTCTTACGGCCCCGTCATCGCCTCTGACAAATGCCGGCATAACGGCTTTAGGTGGCTCGAAAGACGAAGCCCGACTGGGAATGGTTCGGACATCTTGTAGATTGGGGTTGGTCGAGACCGAAATCTAGACAACACCTGATTGGCCGCATTTCGGTTCTGGAGATTTCCCAGCGTGGGGGAGGACCGGGGCTCGGTGACTGGGGTGTTGTATTGTGGGCAGGGCTGATGATTGCAACTCCGACCTCGTCCAGCTTCTTTGATGAGATTAATGGTTCCAACATTCCAGTTTCTCGATGTCTCCTCCCTATCCTCAGAGGCTTTCTGCCTGACACGGCTGCGCTTGGACCATGCGATACCGCAGAAGACTAGGCTCTGAATTAGCAGGGCAATGCTGGGTGATCGCAGAGGCCTGCATAAGAATTCCATAGTAGAAGAAGCCTTGCGAAACTGTGGTACACCGTTTGAGAGGATGGGGAGCAAAACTCATGCCGCTCAACATCGGGAATTACACTTCACTGCAGAATTAGCGCACAGGTAGCAGCCATGATTAGAATTGCACCCATATCTTACATAGAAAGCAAGCACAGAGATCGATCATTGATGAACAGTGACAACCAGGGCCTGCATCAATGTCGTCGAAAGCTAATTTGCGACAATGGTTCGCAGTCCCGCGGTGTAGTGCAACATGGTACCCAAATTCATACGGATATAGGTTCGTTTCGGCAAGGCTCATAATACTGTGAGGATGAGCCCGCTCAACGTTACAGCGCGCAGTGCTGTTTGCAGAAATAGCGTCAGCCTCACACCGAAAACACATCACTGCTGTGTGTCAATAAGACGCTCTACGATTCGGCCACTCGCTGGCCCCCAAGAACCTCCTCTCACTGCCCCTTCGGTCAGCAATCAGCATCGGTCCTATTTGACGTGCCTTGTTGTTTGCCTGCAGTGATCGTGGATAAAACGCCGATGTCCAAAAGATTGCTGGACAAACTTGGCAGTACCGATGTCATAGTTTTTTTGTTAGGCGGGCTGAAAGTGCCTGCACAAATGGTGTTGGGCGGCCGGGCGATAGGGTGTAATGTTAGGTTGTCACGGAGGGGTGTTGGGCAACGATCGAGGACGGAAATTTCCAGCTTCCGTAGTCGCAAGCATTCGCCGCATTGGCTGGCCTATCGAAGTTTTGGAATTTGTGGCTTTTTGCATTCAAATGCCACTTGCAAGTATCGATCGGTTCCCGTCAGATGACGGATGCTTGAGTGGTGGAAAGGGGAAGCAGCCGCCCTACCACCGACGTACATACATGCATCCGCTCTTCCTTCCCGCTCTGGCAGCGAACCAACGAAGCCGAACGCAGATGAGCCACAGCCCCCAAGGCGAACCCGAGCGAATGGGATCCCATGTTACGACTCATAACGAAGGCTCCTGCAAATGAGAGATCTAAGAGACCCTCGCCACCTACCTACTCAAGTGCTCGAGAGAATGAGCTAAGATGCAGAATGTCAGAATCACAGTGAGGTGGTATTGATGGCAGGCTACGGAGCGCAGACTTGGCTGGGTAGACCCTCCTGATGCAAGGCGAAACAAGCGGCTGTGGAGCTTTGGCACTTACCTGTCTGTATTCGGCCTGTCTGGCGCCCTCCATGGGGGATGGGTGACATGTATAGAATTTGAGTCTATGAATTTTCAAGTACTAGGCTACAACATTATTGATAGTTGCTACCTGGTCACAGACTTATTCTTATCGTTGGAGGACACGCTTGAGTGAGAATGCCTCAAAGGGAACTGTCTTCGATTGTGTGAAGCTCTGACTTGTCACTGTGGGTTTGAGAATCGTATCGTTTCATCCCCGCCGGTCACATCCACTACAGTCACTGTGATCAGATGGAAATGGCCACAATTGGTGTCTCTTCTTCTACATCTCTATCATACGCTAATTGAAATAGATAACCAAGGAACAGAGCCATTATCATCCCAGTACTCCCAGTCCTCCGTGTATATCCATGTAACAACCCAAACCTCTCTCCTCTCGCAGTCAAAGAGTATGCAGTACAATAGCCCAGCTATTTATACAGATGAGGAAAAATAGAATTGCTCATGATCCGACCAGAACCATCCCATCCATTGGTATCATCTCACAGCCATCCAGCCCACTGCAGCATATCTACCCAACCTCTGTACACATATGTCCAACCATATAATGAAAAGAAAAGCCAGACGGTGTTGGAAAAAAAACAGAGGGTATTATCTCGACCCAAAACATTTTCCGCACCTCGGTACTTCATAACCTTTCACCGACCCCAGCTGTGTCCCGAGTGTGTCTCTGTGAGGTGAGAGAGTGTGGTCTGGGGATCGCGGGGCCGCAATGCCGGGGGCACGGAGCTGAGCAAAGGCGGAGGAGGGATACCAATAGGAGGGAGAGTGCCAGGTGTATGCGGCGGCGGAATCATGTGGCCCAGAGGGGTATGAGGGGGAGGAGGGCCCAGGGGCCGCAGGCTCTCGAAGGAGGCAGCACCGTCGGGCCGGATGTCGAGGGTACCAATGTCGAAGCGCTTTGAGCATCCATCCTCCATGTGCCTAGCTTCATAGTTAGTTGCTGTATTCTCGGCTCTTTCTGTATAAGTCTCCTACCTTCTGAGGGTATCCTTCCTCGCGAACATCCTCCCGCAATAATCGCATTTATGAGTCCTCTCGCGCAGATGCACGCTCGCATGGTGCCTTTGTAAGTCTGTCTTGCGCACGAACCGCTTGTTGCAATCGGGCACCTGGCAAGGGAATGGATATTCACGCTTCTCATCATGGGTTTCCAGATGTGCCTTGTAGTTGTAACTACGGCTGAACATCTTGCCACAGCCCTTGAACTCGCAGATGAAGTTGGCTTCTTCCTTTGTCGTCAGACGCCGTTGTTGTCTGCGCGGCCGTTGCACCCGGAACCGCTTGACATCCTGGAGGAATGGGGTAGGCTGGAGCACAGGAGGAGGGGGGTATAAGTGGTCTGTCTCGAGGGGCTGATATTCAGGCTTGCTCCAGGAAGCTGTGTTGGCTGTTCCATCAGAGAGGTATCCGGAGGTGCTGCTACCTGCGTAGGGACCATTTTCGGAAGGATAGGACGGAGTTTGAGCCGATCGAGGCGATGGATACTGAGCTGCTTCTATGGTCTGGTTGTACTCGGGACCTCCTTCCATCTTGATGCGAGGGGTCAGGGGAGGAATCGAAGTTGCTGATGTGTATGCAGGCATGGTCGTCCTCGGAGGAGCAACAGGGGACCTAGGGGCCGAGCTAGTAGGCGGAGGGGTTGGTGCGTGGATCACGGAAGGCTGGTTTGGAGATTGGTGGTAGGCATCATGCGAGTATGAATAACTTCCAAAGGAGTCATACTCCGGCGAGAGGATGCTAGGCATCACGGATGCCGAAGAAGTCGGATGAAGTGCATTCCACTCGTGCTGTGCCATGGAGTCGAGGGGAGGGAGAGAAGAATCAGGCTCCATCGGAGGACTCACGACACAAGACTGGTCCCCATAGATTGAGGAGAGCTTGTATTGTTGATCAACTAAGCCGGGAGAAGGGTAGTCGAGCGAGGACCTCTCAGAGGGGCAATACGTATGGGTCGGAGAAGCAGGCGATCTCACGATTGAAGGAGGAGGAGTGAGCTCCATTGTAGTCATGTTGAAGTGCTGGCGCTGATGGGGCGTGGCTTATTTAATATCTGGCGGTGCGTGTTGAGGTTGCTGGCTGTGGGGGTGTAAGTGAGAAGCCCACGGCACACAAGTCCCGCTGTATGTCTTGTCCTTGAGCTGTGGAGGCCAGAAGAGGTCCAAATTGGAGTAGACTTGTCAAGAGTCCTATTGGTGTTCAGGTACGGCAAGGCCCTCTGGGTGCAGGTAGGAAGAGGGGAAGATATAGGAGATGTCCGAAGGAAGAGCAGTGAAGGCTCTGATTGCTCTAGTGTGCCTGTGTGCTGTTGCCTCATCCACTCGTGATGAATTGCGCTGAGCTGTAAGGGGGAGGTGTGGGAGGTGAGACAGGCCACTGGGTATCTTATAAGTTTGACGAACTGATGATGCTTCTGCCTGGCTTCTTATTATAATGGTTCTGAAGAGCTGGGGGCGAGATAATATGTACATACATGGATGCAGGCATGTCTTTAGAATCGGGACATGACCAGGGTGACAGAAAGCAGCTCATCTGAGGACCCGATGCACGCAACCTACAGGGGCCGCTATTGGGGGGGGGGGGGACGAGATTTGCTCTCTCCACCCCTGTCAACACCCGGGGGCGAATCGCACCCTCGCCGGGACATCTCGATGGGGCAGACAAGGCTGGATTGTACCATCCCAATAAAGGAGGGATCTGTTAGACAAGATGTCGGCAGCACACGAGATGCGGTTAGTCCCAGAATGTGATGGAGGGTGTAGTTCTTGGGGGGGAGGTGTGGCTGGGCGCATGGGAGTGAGGTAGTGTACCCTCACATGTAAAGGCAACCTCCTTTTTCGGAAAAAAATAGGTCGCAAGATAGGAAAATAGAAACTGTAGGTACACCAAATTGCACGCATTGGGTATCACAGTCATGGAGGAGGAGGGGTCTAGAAAGCAGTTGGGACACAAGAACACACCCCCTCCCTGCGCATCCCCTGTCATACCCCTGTCACCTGAAGGCTCCACCCCAGCTCCAGTGGGGCTGCAAGCTCAACCAACATAGAGGATTGGGCTCGGAGATGATTTAACTTGGTGAATTCTTGCTCGTCGCTTTGTGGGGTCCATTATGACAGTGTTGATCACTTTTGTCTCGAAGATTTTTCATGTAGTGCAGGCCCGAGAAATTCCTCAAGCATCCACATTGCAAGCAGGATGAATGTACTCACGGGAAATGCTGAACATATGCCAAGCAATAGTATCCTCAAGTGCTGACTGCCGCTGATTACCCAGTTTGAATGGTTATGTCATCTGATCAAGTGTTATGTGTTGAGGAATTTGTGTGGCTGCAGCCATTGCTCTAGATAGCCACTGACGATACTCGGGATTCTCGTGAAGGAGCCATGGTGACTGGTCAGCTATGGTAGTTAGGCCCGGGCCGTCCACATCGCGCAGCAGGAAATCGTGTGTGCTGTGCAAACAACTCATGCTGTGCTTGTGGCCGATTTTTGATAAAGTGCCGCCGGTTGAAGACCCAAGTCCAAGGGACAGGACCGAGGACTGGAGGACAGGTCGTTCGCTGACGACCGCATCAACACAGTGAAGATACAACCCATTCATCGGGCCGAGATACTGTGGCGGATACATGGGATCGAACAGCTTCACGCTGGTGACTTGAGCTTCCAACATCGAGATCCCGTCGTATTCGGGGAGGTGAGAGTTTGCATGTTTCTTGACAAAGCATACTTAGGTGGTGTAAGTGTTAAAGCCATGTCCGCCTAGTCTCTGAAAAGCCAAATGAGTCACCTGTAATGCCGTGACGACTGCTATCTACATACATACATATATAAAAAGCGTCTTCCATCGCTGTTGTGAAGCTGAAAAGTCGCCATCGAGATTCAAAGGTTGCACTCAACAACCGAAAACTCTTCTACAGCCAATTCCGCATTTCCTTCTGTAAGAGCAACAGTAGTGGAGGTTGATCAGAAGCACTCGTTTTCTGTCGGGTGGAGTAGCAGAACTGCCACGGAAACTTGGTGTGTCTGTCGTAGGTTCTTGGACAGAAGTATTCACTAGCTTTTAAAGTGGGTATTCTCGAGCATTGTTGTTGCAATATACAACAAGACTTACTTCTTGATGTATATAGAGTGTATGTTAGCCAAAGAAAACCCAGGCGGGGAACTGGCCCCCAAGGGTTCTCTGAGCCGCAAGCCGGACCGCGGGAAGGGGCCATACTCATGGCAACATTGATTCAACCTGAGTGTGGCGTTGCAAACGTAGCATTCATCAAGTTGATGCAGAGATACGTGGGCATTTGATATGTTTCTTAGGGTTGTCATCACCAAACTTCAATGATGGCTGTGTGTGATGTGCCGTGGGCAACGGGAAAGGCTGCAGGAATGTGCGCACTGCGCAGGAACGCGTCTGGGGACATGAAGTGGGCTTGACTCCGCCTCAGATCTCCTCTGATTTGTCAAACTAGAAAGCATAATCCACAACTCGATCTTGTTGCCGAGACCTCAAGCTTGGCCTTCTGTAATCAATCCTTCATGACTGTGCCCAACCAGGCGACAACTTCAGCTGCCTGAGGATGTGTTAAAGTCGCATGGTGCTTGTATTCTCGATTCATCAAATACTGGGCACTTCTGTATCGGTTGTTCATCCAATATTGGATCAAGAAGCTGATCTCTCTCGTGTCCAGTCTCGATTTTCGGGTCGAAGCGGGCTCGGGACGTCAATTTGGCTGGTGCTCCTGAACCCTGGTTTAAAGTGTTTTGCCACTGGTCGATTTGCGGGCAGAATGGCCCACCGAGTTCACAAAGGCCCACAGTGGGATGCGCTAGGCCTAGCATCTGCGTCGGCCCCGTTGTTCCCGCGCTGCTTGGTGCATTTTTGGTTCTTGTCAACCAAGCTCGTTTGGGCCTCATGGTTAGTTAGCTCCCGCAACCGTTCCGCTGCCGGGCTGCCGACCAGCGGCGTGGTTTATCAACAATACAACTGGTCGAGTGCAGAGATCTATCAACGCTACTAGCCTGAGACAAATACACGTGTTTCAGCAGCCAGATGAATGCATGTTTCAGAAAGTCAAGTCTCTTCTTATCGGACAGAAATGCATCCGATGTCACAGGCAACGCCGAATGGCCTCGCTAGCGCCGACAGTTCAAGCTAGTACCGTAGAAGAAGGAGTGGCCTCTAATACTCCACCGAAAGAACCGAAGGTTCGATAGTCCCAAACCCGTCGTCGTTCCTAAGCACACATGACGGCTTTTCGAAACATTGAAGTATACGGGTCTTTGCTGGCGACAGCCTGCCTAGCTAGTGTAGGCTTTGAGGTGCATGTAAAGCTTTTTGGTTGTGGTGACAAGCTATTCCAGACGACCACCATCTGTGAGGTTACCGCGGCCTGGCTCGTGGAGAATTGAGGGAAGTTTTGGGCTGAGTTGGGGCGGCGATTGGCGCTCGCTCATAGGCTCGCTCTTTGCACCAACCAACAACCGAAATTACGATCTCTGTCGCTTCCTCCAGGCAGACAGAAGACGTTTGTAGGAACTCAGCCTTGAACCGTCAATGACGAAATGCGCTCGCCGAAAGGGTTCAGACCGAACAGGATCTGCAACTAGTGAATCTGAAACACGGTCATTCATCTTTGATGCCCACCAGCAGAGTTCCAGCGAAGTGCGGCGCTGCACTTCCAGAACTGTGTGCTGGGCGCCAAGCGGGATCACTCATGGCTGGCTGCCTTACCCAGCCTTCTTGGTAAAGGAATCAGGTTGTTCGACCTTGGGGTCGAGCATGGAACGTCACATTCCATTAGGATTCTCTTTCAGAAAGAAAGTTCACTGATTGATTCCGAAATCATCCGTCGTGATGCACTTCTCATTTTGAAACACTCAAAAACACCAAGCATCCAGCACCCAGATGCCTGGCTTTACGTGTACGGATCGGTCATGCAATCTCATGGCCTTCCACAGGGTGATAGTTTTCCCTTACACAGTCATCTGGAGAGCAAGTAAATACTACCAAGCTGTCTGGTATGTCTTTCCCTTCTCCATCTCTCCGTAAACCGGGCATCTGGAGCAGATCCTGAGATCCAGCCCCATCGCAGATCCGAGGGCCCACTTTCCCCGGTCTCTTAGCGCCACCGGGGGACCACCCGGACCGGACTTTGATATCCTTTTCATGTCTTAGTTGTGGGGCTGACCGAGAACAGATCTTTGAGGTATCCCAATGTCGTATGCCATAGCAACCGCGACACAGTCAGCAATTGATCAGACCAGCGTTTTCTTCAGTAAGCTTATCAACAGCTGGCTTACCAACAGCCGACCACCTATGGCAGACGGAATTGTTTCCTGAGCCAACAGCCGCTTGGATTGGCCAATTGATACAACATACAACATGTGTAGTGGCTGGTGTAGTGGCTGCAGGATCGCATCTGGTCATTGGTATTGTCAAATGTGATAGAGATTTTGAATCGCAAAAGGGAACGATGGCAGGCGGGGGGCTCGTCATCAGCAATTCCGATATCAGCAAGTTGTGTACATATGTAAAGTTGATTAACAATGTGCATTCGCGTTGCAACCAATTAGTTCTCAATCTTCGAAGCAGCATTCGGGAGAGCTGAGCTAGAGAGTACAAGATTGCACAATGCAAGTGTTCGTCTAGCCCTATCAAACCACGATCGGTTGCCTGCGCGGCAGCACATCGCGATGTGATGTTATCGATGAAAATAGTCTACTTCCCTCTCGGATCAAGCAACAGAGGAGGATGGATGCACTGTCACCACCGCGCCTGCAAGCTCAAGTTACATAGGCATATGTATTTTACCCATATTTGCTGCAGCCACGGCAAAAGTGGGCAAAATTATCCCACCAGACAGCAAATATAGCCAAGAGAGTGGGAAACAAGACAAGGATATCCTTGCACAGCCACGCCGGGGTTACGCGGTGTGGAGACGGTCTCCAGCGCGGGATTGCAGCGGATCTTCGTTGCGCTAACCTTAGCGCAAGAAGCGAGCCAAGCGCAGTTTTGTGGGTCCCGTCACACGTCGCTTGATGCGAAGAGAAACAAACAAGAATTACGGTGCTTGTAATTTAACTACTAACCAGACTTGGACATACATGATAGATTGTGAAAATAAGCGTGAGGCACTTGCGAAAGCAGCAGGTTGATTGACGAAAGGAGATTGGGAAGCAGCCCAACTATAGACGATCTGATGATGACGAAATTATCGGCTATTAAGTGCTGGTCTTAGCTTGGAGGGGGCTTTAACATGCTCCTTATAACCAATCTCTTAAGACTGATGAGGATTCCAGAACAGGAAGCAGGTCAACAGTCGTCGTAGAAGCTTGGAGGGGTATTACATTCTAGAGACTCCACAGCTTTAGGCCTCCACTTGCAGCACCATTCAACAGCTTCTAACAGTTTCACTCTCGTCTGGAGCTAGTGTATACGAATGCCTACATTGCTTTTTGTACAACATGTGAACATGTGTATAAACCGACTTGTAGCAACCATCTTATCATTCCATACCCCCAAGATGTTCTACGTGTTGTACATTACCACACGCACTTTTTTGCTGTGATACCCGCATTTGTCCAATCACCAACAAGAACCCACCACATGCTCTCCAAATATAGCTCTGCTTCTGATTGGAGGGCGGCTAATCAACTGTACAGCTGACAGGGGTGAGGGGGGTTTCATGATCGTCGGCAACAGCCACACCAATGCAACACCGGGCTTTCTTTGAGGATGGGCCTCTGAAGGTGACAGGAATCACAAAACTGAAACGAAACATCTGCAGATGGGCTGAGGCTGCAGTCTGCACATATACCTACCGACACTAGTGCAGGCAGACCGTTGCACGCACCTACTATCCTTTCCATAGTTTCGACGGCTTGGTAGGCGACAAGAACAAGCATATGCTCATTGGTGGTATGTAGGATGCGAGTTTGGGAAAGATGCAACGCAGAGCCTGGAATGGGGAACAGAGCGCTGGGTTCTGATCGTTCGATGCATGTTGTGGCAGAAAGTCAGAAGTCTATAGTCAATTGCTATTCTACATCGACACCTATCTTGGTAGGTTTGTACAATGCCTTTGGATAATATTGGGATAGAACTGTTTCAACCCAATTTTCTACGCTTGAGCTAATCTTGTACCATCTTTCCACACTTCACTTGAGACTTTCATGTGTTAAGCTGATCAACACATGGCACCCCCACGAAGTCGGGGGAGGCACAGCTGAGAGCTTCTTTTGCCATACTGTCTTGGCTGGTTATTTAGTTGTACTGGTCATCAATTTGAAGGTTTCCGAAGGGCTTCACCAACATGCTCACTCGAAGAGCACGGCTCGTGTTACTCAAGCTGCTCAGCGCACAAGACCCTCAACCACCACAGACTCAATCGAAACCGCAGTATACTATCAACACTATCACTGCACTCAAACCGATATAGTAAAAAGTGTCCGTATTCATCATAACCGCTATTTTTATTCTTTTCACTTATACATACGTCTTTGACAACTTCCAGAACAATTCTCTTGTCAAATCAGCTGAGCACAAGGCTTCTGAAACAGCCACTCGGGAAGCTCTCCGCACTGTTGGGCTCGTTTCAGATTTTGACCATACATCAGCACAGCCACCTGTAAAACATCGCTGCCTGAGGGCCCAACAACAGTTGTCCCAGAAATAACGCCATCAATACTCCGTACCGTACAGGGCAGCATGCGATGCACAACTGCAACCCCCGGGCCGATAAAACCCTAATAAGGTTATCAGCGACTGCCGGCCGGTAGCGGAGTCGGCATCCCAACCGCAGCACATTCCTCTGTGGCAGAGCGAAATAGCCCCCGCTTGCCCAGCCTTGGTTTGTGTCACCTGCTTGCACTTCACCCGCACGGATTAACTCGGTGCCTGGTCTAGGCGGTGGTGTGGCGTAGTCAACAACATCCAACAAGACCTGGTCCCAATGGGAAGCGCTGTCTTTGCAGGTGGTTCCTGTTCAAAAAACAGTAGATTGTGATGTTGAATAGATAGAATGGGAATAACGGAGAGCTCGATGGCAGCATAAGGGGCACTGATCCGAGCTGAACCCTCGGGAAGCTCGTCATCGCCTCAGCTTGATGGTTTCGCTGCAAGCGATAATTCTTCTCATGATGGAGACCTTCCAATTCGGTACTAATTTTTGAGACAGACATCAAACAGTCTGCGTTATTCTGTTCCTTCACGAGGAGTGTAGGATCAACGAGGAGTGTAGGAAATCTTTCCATCAACGCGATTTGTTGTGAAAAGAGTAAGTCCAGCCTGCGGCGTCCTACACGTCAACACTACGCCATGAATTGATTTACACCGGTGTGTTGAGAACAGATGTGATACTCTTTTCAATCATTATCACCGTTCCTTATCTCACCTCAGACTGAAACTGGTTGTTGGCGATATGCTACAGTGGCCGGGTTTGTCCGGACTGGTCAACGAGTAAGTGTGTGTACCTGCATTCAGGTGGTCTCTTCCGGTGGGCCATCCTCTTGTAGCCGCGCTCCTGCTTTTGGTGGTTGCCTGTTGACCCAGTAATAGTGTTCTTGAACACTTCGATGGCGAACTCTGTGCCTCTGGGTCGCTTGTTTAGCTTGCCCGTCGCCCACGCAAAGCGTTGTTGGAGAACCACGACTTGTAGGTCAGATCTTGCTTGAATCTTCTCCCCCCCCAAACCCACGCTCCTGCTGCGGAGGAGCAAGCGAGATGTTCTCGAGAGCCCCGGGGATATCTCGGCAGATCCTGCGTACCAGTGCAGCTGAGTGGCGAGCAAGCCGAGGTGAGTGTGGGAAAGAAGCAGATGGAAGAAGTAAGGCGAAGACCAACAGCCTTATCAGGGGTGTCAGCTGCTCCAGCCTGTGTCCTTGAAACAGATCCTCCAAGCTCTTAGCGACGGGGGCGGTTCCTTTTCGATGAGGAGATAGATGCTTGCTCCATAGGCAGTGTAGTCAGTAAAGCTATCCAACGTGTCAGTGATTCAAGACAAGAGCGGTGAACTCCGCGAATTAATGTTTGAAGGTTAGTTCTCTCGCTCAGAGCGGGCTTAATCTGGGAAGGTGAAGGTTGGAAATGTTGACACGGTGACACAAAGATGCCTATCATCCAGAACTTTCTTGGGTACCTAGCCGGGTAATTTATTCCTCAGCGTTGTATAGTGCCATGAAACTTGATCCAAAAGCAGCAGGACATGTGTGATTTGCAACTGGCGGTCTTCCACATGCAACTGAGCCTAAGTAGTCGGAACCATTGGTCACATTAGCCAGGTCTGTCAATTGGTTATCAGGTTTCAACTCAGAAGCAAGCACACGGCCATCATTAAGCGGCCCAGGGAAACGGGTATATGAACCCTATTTCGAACTTGACACTGGCTCAGGCAGCCCCGATGCCTCTTAATCCCTTCTCAGTTCAATACAATATATAGCGGCGAGGTGATAGCTAAGTCAGGAGAACCGGCGAAACAGGCATTCCCTATGGGAGACACAACAAAAGATAAGGCTATAAGACCACTGAAGCGAGAAAAAAAGCTGACAGCAGTAGACACAAATGCTGTATCACAGCCGATCGCTTGACATGTGAGGATCAACCCTTTTTTGAAAGGGTAGAGGGTTATCCCCTTGGCAGGTGGTCAGTGTTCGAGCACCGCAGTAACGCAGAGAGAGGGTGATGACGTTGTTGATTGGGAAATGTAAAGAACATGTTTCAACCGGACTCGGGAAATAATGAAAAGAGATAGCTGCAAGCATTTTTGAAGGGCCTTGTTGTAGTGTCTTTGAGCTGAAAAACGATGATCGCACAAACCCCATAAGGTGCAGTTTTACTGCGCGATAGACTGACTCTCTTGAAGGGCGCAACCGAAAGAGTTTTGGGGGCCAAGGGAAATTTGCACAAAAACATGGCATTATACCACTGAAAGCTGGCTTATGTCGGATGAAAAGCCGACGAAATCTCGGTACGTAGAGTTAGACAACGATTCGGAAAAAAGGGGGACTTCGACCATATGGGTCTCGCTCACGTGGCTTGGCGCGTTTTGGTCGCGTTTTGGTCGCGTTTTCACCTAGATAGGTGAGCTGGGCCACACCGAGCACGGGCCGGCTGGCTGACCTTTAGGTGTGGCGCGTCACCAGGCAGCGATACGATCCACGTGATTTCCTTTCCATTTTCATTGAACTTCGCGCCAGCTATCAAGCTCCTCTAGAAAATCTCAGCAGACTGGAATAAAGTTTTGCTTAGGAAAGATTGCGGAGAAGGGTCAAGAACTATCTGGTTTGGCCAAAGGCGGCTCGCCCAGACGCGACACGCAGCAAGTGTCGGTCACGGCGAGTCGAGGCAAAGTTTGAGAAAAAAGTCTATAGTTTCAGGGCCTCTTGTGTTCCACATCGACTGCAAACAAAGGACGAAAGTCTTCCATTGATTTAGAAGGAACCGCGACCGACGCGTCCTTATTGGTTACAATCAAGGCGAGCCTTCGGCCTGCCGTCGCGTGGGTTCCCTTAAGAAACGAAAGAACAGAAACGCAGACTTGCAAGCTTGATCGATTCTCATCAAGAAAGGCGTCAGCGCCAACCTGTTCGCCAAGATGGAGTTCATGATCGAGTAAGCCCAGCGCACATCGTCAGGCGCTGTTCCAAGGGCAGCTTGCCATACTCTCCACCGTAACGAAAGCTGACACCGGCGTGCCATCTCAGCGATCTGCCTGTTCTCTTCCCATATCCTCGCATTTACCCAGGCAGGTCATTCCCTTGTGTTGTATCATACATCGGCGTCGCTAACAGGCCCAATCAGAGCAATATGCGTGCGTTTCCCGCAGGTCGTGTTATCACTGCGTTGTACTGACATGAATGCTGTGGCCCCCCTGCAACAGCTATATGTGCGATTTGAAAAGTAAGCGCTAGCGGAATCATGGCCTGGTAAACCGCTGACGTGCTCCAGAGACCCTTGATGCTGGGGGTAATTGTGTGCTGGAGATGCCTTCGGGCACAGGAAAGACCATCACACTGTTGTCTCTGATCGTGGCATACCAGCAGCACTATGCTGAGCACAGGAAGTTGATCTACTGCTCACGTATGTCTGTTGGCCGTCCTGGCAATCTCAAAGCAGCTAATAACAACAACCAGGAACAATGTCCGAGATCGAGAAGGCATTGGTTGAGCTGAAAGCACTCATGAAGTTCCGTGCGGAGCGCCTGGGATATGTTGAAGAATTCAGAGGTTTGGGCCTAACCAGTCGTAAGAACCTTTGCTTGCACCCATCCGTCAAAAGGGAAAAGAGTGGAACAATAGTCGATGCCCGCTGTCGTAGCTTAACGGCTGGTTTCGTCAAGGAGAAGAAACAGAGAGGAGAAGACGTTGATGTCTGCATTTACCATGACGTATGTATTGAAAACGGAAGACATGGCCAGATCTGCGGGACTTACTAACATGTTTCGTAGAATCTCGATCTCCTTGAACCACACAATCTAATCCCCAACGGCATCTGGACGTTGGATAATCTGTTAAAGTATGGCGAGGAGCACAAGCAATGCCCATATTTCACAGCTCGACGGATGGTGGGTGATGTCTAAGCCCGGTACCGACCACATGTACTAACTGATTGGTATCAAGCTGCAATATTGTAACGTCGTCATTTATTCCTACCACTACCTCTTGGACCCTAAGATTGCGGAGCGTGTCTCCAGAGACTTATCCAGCGACAGCATCGTCGTCTTTGACGAAGCGCACAACATCGACAATGTCTGTATTGAAGCCCTTAGTACGGACATCACAGAAGAGTCCTTAAGAAGGGCAACAAGAGGTGCACAGAACCTCGAGAACAGGATCAATGAGATGAAAGAAACCGATCAGCAAAAGCTCCAAGACGAGTACGAGAAGCTTGTTGAAGGGCTTAGGGGGAACGATGATGGCACCCGAGAAGATTCATTTATGACCAGTCCTGGTAAGTTCCCGAGGTAGCCGACTTCCTGAAGAAGGGTTTTGGTGACACTTTTTTCTAGTCCTCCCACAAGACTTGCTCAAGGAGGCCGTTCCCGGCAATATCCGGAGAGCAGAGCACTTTGTTGCCTTCCTCCGGAGGTTCATTGAATACCTCAAGGTTTGTGTCAATTCAGGCATCCGGCTTGTACTCTATTAACACCCAAGTAGACGAGGATGAAGGTTCGGCAAGTCATCTCCGAGACACCGCCATCCTTCTTGGCACACCTGAAAGAGTATACATTTATCGAGAAGAAGCCTCTAAGGTGGTGTGCAGAGCGCCTGACATCACTGGTCAGGACGCTTGAGCTCACTAACATTGAAGACTACCATGCCCTCCAAGAAGTAGCCACGTTTGCAACACTTGTGGCTACATACGAGAAGGGCTTCTTGTTGATTCTCGAGCCGTACGAGTCCGACACGGCCGAAGTACCCAATCCAGTTCTGCACTTCTGCTGCTTGGACGCCGCTATTGCCATCAAGCCTGTCTTTGACAAGTTCCGCAATGTCATCATCACCTCCGGTACCATCTCCCCACTGGAGATGTACCCCAAGATGCTCAACTTCACCACCGTCGTCCAAGAGTCGTACAGCATGACACTGGCTCGGCGATCCTTCCTTCCCCTCATTGTGACTCGTGGCAGCGACCAGGCCTCCATTTCGACAGGCTTCCAAGTCCGCAACGAGCCGAGCGTAGTCCGCAATTATGGCAATCTCCTCACCGAATTTGCCAAAATTACTCCCGATGGCATGGTCGTCTTTTTCCCGTCTTACCTCTACATGGAATCCATCATCAGCATGTGGCAAGGCATGGGCATCCTAGACGAAGTCTGGAAGTACAAGCTCATCCTTGTCGAAACCCCGGATGCGCAGGAAACCTCCCTGGCCCTCGAAACCTACCGCACAGCTTGCTGCAACGGGCGCGGCGCGGTACTCCTCTGCGTTGCACGCGGCAAGGTCTCCGAAGGCATTGACTTTGACCACCAGTACGGGCGCACGGTGCTGTGCATCGGTGTACCCTTCCAGTACACGGAGTCGCGCATCCTGAAAGCGCGTCTCGAGTTCCTCCGCGAGACGTACCGCATCCGCGAGAATGATTTCCTCTCATTCGACGCGATGCGGCATGCTGCTCAGTGCCTGGGCCGCGTGCTGCGCGGCAAGGATGACTACGGGTTGATGGTGTTGGCGGACCGGCGGTTCCAGAAGAAGCGCAACCAGCTTCCCAAGTGGATCGCGCAGGCGTTGCTGGATGCAGACACGAACCTGAGTACGGATATGGCGGTCAGCAGCGCAAGGAGATTCCTCAAGACCATGGCGCAGCCGTTTAAGGCAAAGGACCAGGAGGGGATCAGTACCTGGAGCTTGGAGGACCTGAAGAGGCATCAACAGAAGATGGATGAGGAGCGGATGAAAGAGCTGGAAGCACAGCGGGAGAAAGAGTCCGCGCCGGCAGTGGAGAGGCCGGCGGATCAGGGAAGGGAAAGTGACTACGAGGTGGACGAGGAGGAAGAGAGGGAGATGATGGCGCTTGATGTGGGCAACTAAAGCTGGGGACATGTCGTTTACATGTTAGAGCAAAAGTATAATATTACAGTCCTCCTTCGACAGCCGACCTGAATCAGGAGGATGTATGCGACCGATATACCAGAACTGTGGTGGTATTACACACTATGTAGGTACATAAGCTCTCCAACTCTACTCCCATGCCGGTGTCAACGGATGCATACTCCGTCTAAATCCTAAACCCAAACACCTAACGCACCTATGCATCAAGCATCTTAACCAATCTGAGCGAAAGCTATGCAATATCCATGCATAGTAGCATTCCTGTAACCCATCCAAACTATGACCGACGCCCAAGTGCTCAAACCCAAGTTTCAAAACATTCGTATGAAAAGAAGCATCTACGACAACGCACCAACAAAGCCCCCTTTCGCCTTAACGGCCCTCATTCCAACAAGGGTATTTTCTTTCCCTGGTCGCCTTCCAATCTCAATGCACAAGAACCTCACTAAATCCTGGTTCGTCCAGTAACTTGTATGCGCGCTGAGCATATTGAGGTACTGGATTTCGAGCGGGCCACCGCCCGAGCGCAGGTAGTAATCGATTTGCCCATTGTCATTGAGCAGAAATGCCTTCTTTTCAGCAATCTCCTCGCGCGTAAAGTCATGGATCTCGAGCTCGAGCTGGGACGGTAGGTGATTGAGTTTTGACGATGAAGGGGGCGATTGGGGTTGTTGCTGCCCCGGGCCTTGAGCATATTGATGTCGCGGAGTGGTACCTGTAATACTCCTGACCATGACATCCCCAACCCGTTCAAAGAACGAGGTGCTTGTGCTTGGCACGTAGGCGGTCTTGAGCGATGCTGCATAGTACGGATCTATGGTTCCGTTCAGCAGGTAGGCGATGGGGTCTTCTTTGGCAAGGATGTTGTACACATTATCGACCGCCAAACAACCGAACTGTCCAACATCGCCCACAATTTCCTTTGCCACGGTAGCTGCCGCCTCAGCACCAGGCTTCATCCTCCCGCGGCGAGGTAACAAGCGCGCTCCGCGCTCCAGCAGTAAGAAAAATGCTGCTGGACTCCCCAGCAAGAACAGATTCGTCGTATCAAACTCGAAGTACCTTGTATCCGGTACAGGAGAAGCATTTTTCAGATCCAGGCAAGTTACACGAGTAGGCTGGCGTGAGAGTACCTCGATGGCCATTACAGAACCGAGTGAGTGAGCTATAAGATGGACACGGCCATGTTCTGCGAAACCAGGATTGTTGCGGCACCAGAGGCGATAGACACGGTTGGCCTCGCCAACCATGGCAGCGATCATTTTGGGCTTGTGGTGCGACATGTAGAAGGGGATGTCGAACATTATATCCGAGATCATGCCGCGCACAGCAGGGATGGTCGGAGGCTCGATGTCTTTGAGGGCGAAGCCCTCTGGGGGATATGTACCCTCAGGGTTAGCGTGGTCGCCTTCTGCTGTCGGACCACCGTCTTCGAAACTGAGGAGATGGCGCCAGTTGACAGGAAGGACCATGATGCCTCTGTGTTCGGGCCGCAGGACTGCCTTGACAACCGGGCTTTGGAGCTCGATGTTGACGGCTCGCCGTAGGGCACTGACAGCATGCGTAAAGTGGAAGCTTTCAACACGCTCGGCAAACTTCTGACCAATGCCATGAATGACTAACACTAGGTCGGTCACCCGACCACGGTCCTTCTCGAGCTGACAAGCCGGACAGCAGCCGTTTTGCTCAGCGGTTTGACGAGCTTCGGCAGCTCGACTGGCAAGGCTAAACTCCTGAGCGGCACGAGCATACGATGCCCGTTTGTTGTGTACTTTCTCCCAGACATCGCGATCAAACCCACGCACAACAGGTATGCCCACAGTAATTCCTTTCAAAATTTTCGAGACGGGTCGTCTCCCGTAGTAAGCGGACGGTTTCTGACTGGGCTTGAGCAAGAAGGCCGTTGTTGCATCCTTGTAGATTACATGGTAATTCGCGTACGGTATAGACTCCGGAGGTAGCGGACCGGTTTCATCCTCTGTGTGAACAGGCTTCAGTGTGCCTTCGGCAGCAGCTTCTCCCCAAGAGCACCTTGCCGCGCATATTGGATCGGCTGATATAGACGGCTGAGGTGGGATGTTGTCTTTGGGCTTCGATCTCTTCTCGGGGATCTCGGGCCATAGTCGATGGGATACTTTTTCTTCACCGAGCGCCCCAACATCAATTGCCGATCGAAGTTCGTCGCTCCAAGTCTCAGTCCATGGGCGCAGTTCGCGATAGCCTGCTTCTAGCTGGTTTGCAATGATTGGCTCTACGGGGACCATAGTGTCTCGGTAGAACCAAGTTGCCCTCAGCACCGTGGCAACATCATTCACGGGCGACCAGTAGATCGGCTTCATCTGGAGCTGAGGAAGCGAAACCATATGCAGTCGCGATATTCCAACGGGAATTTCGACCGTACCTTCAAGCTTCCCAGTTACCGAGGGCTTTGTGGATGAGTGGCTGCTCCCTCGCGGCCGTCCCCTTAGTGAGCCTTTGATTCCCCTCTCATCCGGCGTCCCAATCATAGATGACCTGTTCGACCTAGAAGTTGGCTCAACCCTCACAAACGGCTTACCAGTGATACCATCGTCCCTGTGAGAGACGGAGAGAGACCCAACAGGCAGGCTTGACCCGAGAGCATTCCCGTTCTCAGGCCCAACTGAGATCCTAGAGATTGACCCCAGGCTCGTAGCAACCTGCATGACCGGGGCTGAGCTTGCCCCGATTGATAGTCCAGCTGCCGAAGTATTTCCAGCAGCAACGGTAGCCACGGCGCCATCCGTGGTGGCACACGAGTCTCCAGTCTTCCATCTCCCCATCAGACCCATCACTGCCTCAACTACTCGGTCCAGATCTAGCTCCTTTTTCTTGCGCCTTGCAATCGGGCAAAACTCCTTCCGTAGCTCAGCCTCTACATCACCCATTAACTCAGTACAGCACACCTGCACACTGTTATCCTCTATATCAACAACCGTCTCTGCCAGCATCGCAGTGAGTCCTCCGGTCCCAGTTGTTGCGGTGCCGTTATTCTGTGCTCCTGTACCTTCCGTAGAAGAAGAAGGCTCTTTCCCATGCTTTTCCCAGTGCTTCTTCGCAGCAGCCTTCACGATCTCTCCAACCCGCTCTGCAACGTCCCTCTCCCATCTCTCTGGACTTGTTCCACGCCCACGCCCAGCCCGAACAGCCTGTTCATGATCCCTACGACACTTGTCTATCCCCAAGCTAATCCATGCTCTTTCCAGGGCTGCGTTATCAGCGGGGGAAAACGGACGCAGGGGGTGCTGTCTCGAACCGGTATGATGGGCGTCATTTGTACCGCTGGACGTAGATGTAGCAGGGGAAAGGGGATCGTCGATCGGTATGGACGAGGAGTAGAAGAATTGGGCACGGATCGGAGGGATACCGGCGAGGTGTTTGTCGGGGGGTTCGGGGGTCAGAGTGGGGACGAGACCGCACGTTGTGTCGAAGGTATGAGAGAGAGGTAATGGAGAGACCATGGCGGCCGTCGAGATAGGTAGATGTGGGCGTTATGTTTCACGGCGATTGTGGAGAAAGATAAAGTTAAGGAGGGTGTGAAGCGAACAGCGAGATCATGGGAAAAAATGCTGAGCAGCGAAGGTGTCGAGGAAGAGGATCATCAAGGCGCGTGGACAGGGAGCACTGTGCGATGCCAGGTCGGAGGTTTGTGGATTCCAAGCTGACCGTGACGCTTGTGGCTAGACTGTTGACTTGAGGCTCCTACTGCTTGATGTTTGACACACCGCTGCAGGCGAGTTTCAAAGCAGGTTAACCGTTCGAGAAGCGGTCTTGACTCTTGAACTCGAGGGTTAAGAAGGCGTGCCTGAAATAGTAGAATCTCCAGCCAGTAATAGCATGGAAATGTAAATATTACAGCAGTGTTTATGCATAAAAAGCGCCATTCACGGCAAGCATGATAACGGTAGCAGCATGTTTGTGCTTGTGGCCATGACCTACCTATGTACCACAGCGCTGATTAGGGCCGGAAAGGCATCGAGCAGCGCGGACACTGCTGCACCTTCGGCGTTTGCAGCAATGACGTGGTGCGTCTGCTGTACACAATGGATGCCTGCCGTGGGAAAAGCCTGGGGTCAGCTGGAGCTTGGTAGCCAGTGCCGCTATTGGCTGCCCTGCTGTTAAGGTTGTCCGCTGAAAGCCGCTAACAACGGTCATGTGGCCCCAGCACGGGTTGTCCCCGTTGATTACAACCCTAACCCTGATGACATGCACGTGTTTTCCGCTGAATAAAGAGTGCATGACGATGGCCAATGGATGGGTACATGGTCTCTCTCTCAACGGACAGAGGATGCAATGCTAAAAAAAAAAAAAAAGATATTGTTCTAGATATGCTGTCAATTGAAGGTATATTCGCCATGTAGCCCTGACTCCATACTTATGCCCCAATTCCAAGCAACAGCAAAGCAACAAGCAAACTCCCTAACGCCCTTCCTGAGAAAGTATATGGGCATTCGATGAACAAATATCCTCCCAGAGGACACGAACACTTCTATCCTTAAATCTACAAACAGCCAGCAAAATTAAAAACGCGTGTCCTTCATGAAATCGTCGATGTAGGCCTCTTCAACGACTTCAGCAGCGGAGCGATCTTAGACTTTTTGCTCAGACCCACGCGGTACTGCGCTTTCATTCCCAGATTCAGCTTGGGCAGTACAATTGCTGGTGTAGCAGCCTCCTTGGAACCCCCGTCTTCCATATCTTCCTCCTTTGGTATTGGAGTTTCTTCATACTCGTCAACATTCCGTTTAGCTGGCATCGAGTCCTTGGCAGTCGCCGGCTTTGATGGCCCATTGCCATTATTCTCTTTGCTTTCACTAGAATCAGCGGTTTCTTCCTTATGCCTTGAGTCTTCTGTAGGCTGTGCCATGACGGGCTGTGGATTAACCTGGACCTCGGTGAGAGTTTCTGGGTTGCTCCCAATGGCATCGGCCTCGGTTTCAACGGCTGGTTGAGCTGGCATATCATCAGTTGGCTTGACCTCTGACTTCCTTAGCCGTCCACGCTTCCGTTTTGCTGGTGGTACTGGAGCTTCGGGCTCTGTAGGTACAGGTGCAGGCTCCTTTTGTGCTGGGGTCATATCTTCCTCGAATTTGCGTTTCCTTGGGCGGCCTCGCTTCTTCGGAGCCGATTCAACGGGTGGTGATAGTTGTTTGGTTGCGATTTCTGGGGACTCGAGTGCAGGAGGAGCGACGGATTGATCACCGAATTGTTCATCTGCACCTCCTTCGGGGACCTCTTCACTTAGTGCCTGATCGTTGATATGTTGTTCCATCGATGTCACCTGTTGCCAATCCCCATATCCTTCATCCTCATCTTGCACAACCCGCCGTTTCTTCGGCAGCCGTATCGAAGGAGGGGTTTCTTTCTCCTCAACAGTTGAGGATACGACCTTTGCTTTAGTCCGTTTAGCTTTTGGGTTCTCAGTGCTTGTCAAATCTGCTAGCACATCCGGTGATGACTGCGGTGGCTCGTAGACGCCCCATCCGGATATCTGTGCTTCCATCTGTCCTTCTCGCCGTCTCAGAGAAGACTTGACTCTGCTCGGAGTAGGGTATGCAATAGTTGTCATCCCGCTTGACTTGTACAACGCGGTTGTAGCAACCTCTTCGATTTCTGAGCTTGTCGGCTGATGCTGATGGGCAAACGTGTCAGACACCACCTCACTCCCCTCTGCTGGAGAAAGGCTGACCACTTGGCACTCCTGCTTCTGGCTCGCTGCCAGCTCGCTCTGTGGGATATACAGTGACGGACCAGCTTCGGTGTTCACCGAGCTTGAGTCAGCCCCTCCCTCTGCCGTGTTAGAAGGGACAAGCATCACAGGACTCGAGCTTTGCGTGGCCACCTCTCCTCTCCTGACCCGAGTTCTCTTCAGCCTGGGTGTTTCTTCAGGAACTGCAAAAGGATCCTGCGTCGGTGCCAGCTCATCTGACTCTGTGTCTCTTTGCCGCCCATACGTCCTCTTATTCCGTTGCCTGGGCGCCGAGTTGGGTACATCCCACACATCCGAGTTGTTGTTCTTTTCTAGAGGGGTTGGACTTGTCAAATCGACGACGTCCGTTTCTTGAATTCTCCCTCTCCGTCTCTTGCGCTGGGATGTTGTCGCAGTTGCCGGACCAGTGTCTGTACCTACTGACACCCAGTCCTTCCCAGGCAGAGTGTCAGGGATAAGGCCGCTTTCATCAGGCTGTCCCGCTACGGCAGCGTATTGCGCATCGTAGACTCGCTGAAAAAATGAGGGATCTGTAGACTCGGTAGCCGCATGGCTAGCTAGGACAACTTCATGATTTGCTTCGTAGCTTGCGTCTTGGGTGTCAGGGAGCATGTCAAGTGTTTGTTCGCAGTTATAGTCGGAGTCGCCAAAGACGCTTCCTTCGTCGTCCGAGTCAAGGATTTCCCTTGGCCTTTGGCGGGACATCGTCATTTTAGGATATCGTAGGCATGTAGTCTAGCAATCGGTGTTGAATGGTACGTAATGTTGACGCAAGTCGAGATGAATAATTGTGGAAGCCGTGGCGGGGGACGCGGGGGACGCGTCGTGGTTGGATTGACGCGCGGTCACGCCCTCAAATCTGCAAGTGAAACCCTAACCCTGGCCTCTGTACTCTTTCCTCCAAAGTTATGGCCTTACTCCGCTAGAGACCAAGTTTCAGGGATCAAAACAAACTTCGAGTGCCAGAGAGCACTGGCAGATTAAACACAAGCATTGCCATGCAGCTATCTGCACAGTTAGGCATGTCACCATGTCGAAATGTGTTCTTGGGGAGATTATATTCAGTTCGAAGCTCCGGGTAATCAATAATCACCCGCCAACCCCCCATATCAGCCTCACTCAATCTCCTCAATAACAATCCTCCTTCCTCCAGGGCTTTCTTCTTCCTTTACCTTGACTGATCTCTGAGGATCGACCTCCAACCCTCTCAACTTAGTTAAACCTCCAAGAGCGCCTACCCCCTGCGCCTGCTCCCTCTCTGGTGGCAACAGCTGCACCACCTGCCAGTTCTCTAGACTTTCCACGACATCCTTGGCATGCTGAACGACCAACCCATCATTATCTGTGGCTGCAACGTATCTCAGCGTGCGCATCATATCCTCCTGTGCCTCGTGTCCAAACCCGAACGTGCCCAGTCGCTTGCCTGCCTGTCTGGCTTCCTCTAGTGCCCGGATAAACGACATGACTAGCATGATTGCCGCCCGGCGTAGGATACCCTTCTCCATCTCAGGCTCCATAGTGAGCACATTGATGCACAAGTCAACCGCTGTCGTAACGAGAGTCGGTCCCAAGCCAGCGACATTGACCTCAACCGCAGCACCAAGAACGCCGAGTGCAGAGGCACGTACCCGCACATCCTCCGTACCCCGTTTGCTCTCCCATCCCTCAACAATCTTTGCGATGATCTCATTCCGCTTTTTCTCCTCCTCCGTCATCCCTTCATCATCATCGCTAAACTCCGGTACCTCGCCGCCCCATGCCTCAGCCGCCTCTCGGTTCTTCATTTCTCTCAGCTTGGCTTCCCTGCGTTGACGGGCTTCGGTCTTAGGTCTGCGTCCTCGGCGGCTCGCAATCGATAGTAGTGCCTGGCCAACTCGCGTAGCTATCTCGCCCATGAAGGTCTCTCCCATGCGCTGGACAACCTGCAAGAGTGCCTCGCCAAAGCGTAGCCGTGTGTCGACCTGTTGGTGCATTTCATGAAGGTCGACAAAGTGATCAACAAGCTCGGTAGTGACGGCTCGTGGGTGATTGTTGGCTAGAAGGGTATAAAGCTTGATGACGCGAAGATAGATGTACTCATCAGCATCAGACATGAGCCTGGAAAGTAGGACCAAGATGCCGGGAATGTCAAGGACAGGGGACCGTGCAGTGATGAGGCCGCCGATGAGGTTAAGGCCTTCGGACCTGACAGGGGGCGGGTTGTCGGGCTGGGTGATGTATTGGATAGCAAGGGCATATGTTTTGCGATCTTCGATTTGTCGGTCAGTAGGCGCTGCAGTAGATGAAGGAGGCTCGATCTCGTCACGGTAGAGGAGCAGGAGTCGGAGGTTGTTCGCCGTTTGAGAGAGGCTGTTAGAGCCTTTGGATAGTTTGTCAAGTGCTATCTCGATTGATGAAAGTATGTCTGGATCAACGCGAGACTTCTGGAAACCGGGCACTGTAATGATCATGTTCAGCAAGCTCAGCGCCACACCGGCTACCTCCTCATCGTCGTTTCTTGACTGGGCGGTGGAGTTGCTGAGGATCTGGCTGACAAGATCAAGGATATGCTTGGGTTGAGTAGCCAGTTTATCAGGGAACTTCTCCATCATAGAATAGAGAGTCTTAAGCTCAGCCATTTTGGCAACGGGATCTTCCTGTTCGTCTCCCTTCTCTTGAATCATGATGATGGTCTCGCTTTTGGGCTGAGACTTGAGCCATCTCTTCAAGAGCTCAAGAAAGGCTCCAGAGATATCGGCATCAGTGAGACTTGATCCAATCAGGTCGAGCAGCCTTGGAGTTTTGCGTTCAATGTCCTCTAATGTAGGAACAAGACCTGCTTCGCTCCCAATACGATGTCTGACGTCCACAATGTCGATCTCGCCCTCCCTAACTGCTTTGTACACCCACTCTGGGCGATTCCTGTCATACCCACCTAGATAACCCATGTTCTGGGCTAGGAAAATGATTAAGCCCGGCGAAGGTGACAATTTTAGGAAAATCTTTAGCAGCTCCACAGCTGGTGTGCACACTTGTTCTGATAGCGACTGAGGAGGGCTATGCCAGGATGCAAGTGTCCAGAGAGGAAGTAATAATGGATGCAGCAAACGTTTGCATAATCCTGGGTTGGGATGTGAAACCACCAGGCTTTTCAGACGACGGAGGGAAGTGACAAGTTGATCATATGGTACGACGACCTTGTCAACAGTTAGGTCAACAACACCATCCGACTCTACATCACTTTGAACTAGCGTTTGGCCAGGAGGAGGCTTGATGCAGTTGAGAATCGGCTCAGCTAGAAACTTCCAACCGGCAGTGCCTTGAGGGTGTCAGTATCAGAAATAGCACTCAAAGAGCAACGGACAGGCGAACCTGGGGCTCCTGACGCCTTCCGACCAAGGATTCCAAACCCAATGACATATGCCGCAGCCTTTACGAGCTCCGGTCCTTCACCTCCATCGAGAAGGACAAGCAATTGCGGCGCAATGGTGGAATACCACTTCTCAGGAGTCACGGAGGCTGGGGGTGCCGATAGTAGATTGCTGGCTAGACTAAGGGCTTCATGAGTGATGTTGGCTCCTCTTTTCTGCGGCACGGCGGCCTCTGACACCTTCACAGTGCTGGAGGGGTGTACCGAGAAGACGAACTCGAGCGTTCCCCTTACGCCGTTTGGACGGAGTGGCACTAGGGTCAGCTTCTCCATCAGCTTCGGCCGAAGCCATTTGGGGGCGTTGCCTGGTCGGACCAGGATGTTAAGCGCTCCAAGCAGATTCAGTATCTTGATGCTGCGTTGCCAATTAGCGGTGGTTTTATCATCACCAGACTGGCCTGCAGGCTTGCCTCTCGATCAACTCGTCAAACTCGTGGATGGCCTGGTCTCTCGACCCGCTAGGGCCCTCCGGATCGAAGGCCTTGACTCCGGCCTGAATGATAGACTCCATCAACCGGCGGCGTGCATCTTTCTTGTCATCAGACTTGGCATTTATGATATCCTCTGGACTGGGCAGAGGCGGAATCGCCTCGGACTCAGGGAGCGGCATCTTGAGGATGTTGATGCTTCAGTAAGATGAGTTCTGCGAGCTATCGCTTATCCTCGAAACGTAGTGATCTGCCATCAAGATAATGGCATTTGATGGCGCATTTGAAATTAAGATCAAATAGGATTTTGTCAAAACAAAACTGGCCAAAACATGTTCGCAATTAAGATTGGCCAGCCCAAGCGCTGGGAAGGTTCTGGATACTTAAGTGCAGCTTCTCAAGGGTGCTATGCTGGATGAAACGTGACTTCGTCATGCCCCACCGCGGGGGAGTATCCAGTGGGACACATGCTTTGCACAGACCACACGCGACGCGTTCATGCCCCACGTCCTTGGCTTGGACGCGCCTCTTCTTCTGCTGCTTCTCTTCCTCTCCTCTTCCCAAATTTTCAACAACGCCACCAGACTGCCCTTGCAATGTCCATCACTTGGAATCGTCTCGGCCCGACGCACCCCAGGCCAATGAAGCTTGCTCGAGATGAAGCCGCCGTCACTTCTGGTCGACTGTCGCAATGAGGATACCGCATTGCCAATTCGACGCGCGTCCACGCCATCTCTTTCGCCCACCCATCCTCCGAGCACGTCGCCTCCCCCACAGTTCTCCGATTCCAGTTTTCCGAAAGGAATGCCCTCGTGGCCGCTACCTTTGAACTGGACAACCACAGTGCGTCGTAGCTTGGATCCTGTATCAGGTGCCTACCAAGCTTGCCGCGGTTGGATGACTGTGGTCGATTCCTGTCACCCCAGACAGGCCAGTTTCTCGGGTGGTGAATTGGTCTCGGAACTTAACCCTAATCATTCCTTTGGTTCCAAGTCTTGCGCTCCATAGTCATTCCGAGCGCCTTCTAGTCTCACGTCGGCCGGGGTTGGGTCAGTGCCGCTGAAAAGTGGTATGGCCTTGCCTCTGCGTTGGACAACGGGATGACCGGCGCGAGGAGTTCCAGTCACCGTGTGTGGGCAACGATCCCTTCCCATGAGTCAATACCGGTAAGAGTCCCTGGGGACCGCTCGTCGGGATTGGACGCTGGAAGTACGACTCTGGTCACGATGGGATAGCTCGCGGCGATGTCCGCTGGTCGACGTCCTGCCGGACGCATGAGCCTTTGGCGGATACATTTGGCAGCTTGCTGCTGCATGCACGCTATGCTATCATCTGCTTACGCAGGCAGCCACGGAACAAGAGGGAGAGCGCAGTCGGCTACACACGGTCATCCGGACGTTTCTCTCTTGTCGGCAGTCTGCCTTGTGGCTCCAAGGGCTGTTCGACTCCAACGGAAATGTTACAACGGATGATTTCTTTTCGCCTCACTGTCTGGCTCTCGGTACCCTCGCGTTCCTACCCTCTATCGCATGCGTATCTTACCTCGCCAGCCAGCCGACTCCCACGAGCCGTGCGAGGTCTTAGGATCCGCGCGTCATCGGGCCTTGAGGCCGATGAGATCCCGACCAGGCGCATTAACTCGTCCTCGTAGGCGACGGCCCTACGATACGACGGGACGCCAAAAAATCTGTGTGCCTGATTCTTCCCGCCGAAAGGTGACGAGGCATCAGCGCATTCAATCATTCCTCCGCCCACCTAGGTTGTACTCCTGGGTCTGGGGTCTGGAGATGACAGCGCGGTTTTTTCGGATGTCTTTTGTCCGTGCGGTAACTCGCCCTCCTGTACGTCCTTCCGCCGCCAAAGGGCCGCGGCTACGGGAGAGGAAACAAAAACTAGTCCTTGTTGGCAGTGCAGTACATACGGAAAGATTTGGCGCTTGTCGTTGCTCGAGCTGCTGGTGATGCCGGTCCCAGTGCGAACGTGACGTTTTGATGCGCTTCATCGATGACAACGGGCTTCATTTCAATGGCTGGCGTTTTCAACGCCGAAGGCCTTGACATATGTTGCGAGTTTCCGTCTGGTGGCTCCAAGGCAACCGCAATTGGAACAAGTGCCTATATCTACCCTTTGACAACGGGCGGTGGCATAAGAAGCGAGAACCAGGTCTGGGACCCATCTTGAGTTGGTGTCAAAGCTTCGCGCTTGTCTGGACCTGGAAACTCTGGTGGATTATGTCCCATCTGGAGTCGGGGATTCGAGAAGGATTTGCTGTGTTCCTGATTTGCAGGCTTGCCATATATTTTTGGAACTTTTGGGCAGATTTATCGCCCTTGGTTGTCCTCTCATTTCCCTTGAGGGAATCGGGAGGGCAACCCCTCTCTTTGAGAGGATAAGTAGCCCCCCTTCCTCTACTATGTTTCTAAGAAGCGGGAAAAGGTGCTGACTTGCCGACATGAACAGGTTGAGTGTTCCCATGAACCATTGGCCTAACTTTTGGGAGTAAACTTCCTCATCGCTCAATCCCCTGTCTGTTAAATTGTTCCTCATAGACCGTAATAGAATCTTGTTAGTATTTTTTTGGCCTTACGCGGCGCATCTCATCGAACCGGTAACATTTTCAATGGAAACGATGTCATCTTCCATTTGCCAGTAACCAGGAGTATGATTTCTAACGAATGCCGACTATTATACATTCCGGATAATGCTTCAAGGGGTATCAGAATCATCCTCTTCCAATCCGAAGGACGAGTCTCAAGCCCAAACTTAATGCCATAATCTCCTAGACGCCATCTGTGACCCTTCCAACAAAAGCCCAAGCATCTCAAACCAGCGAACTCTCGAGGCCAACAAAAAAAAGGAAGAGGGGAAACAAGCAATAATGGGACCAAGGACACCCATCAGAGCACCAGGACCAGCAGCAATGACGCCGTCCCCAACACAGCAACCAACACAATCAGCACAATCGTCAACTGGCTCATCTTCTTCCCCTTCTTAGCTTCCTCCTCCCTCCTAATCGCTTCACAAAAACACTCCTCTTCCCCGTCCTCGTAACCATCGTGTCCCGGATTATTCCCACCACAAACCCGACACCACTCCCTCGCATCTTCGATCCCAATCCCATTCATGGCCGCCTCAAACCACTTCCACGACATGCTGCACAATGGGTGGCCAAAGATGGGGTAAAGCCGAAGCGGCACGTCTGGAGCGGTACTGTTACGGTACAAAAAACGCACGCGCAGGTGGTTCAGTGGCGGGAACGAGTCTTCCTGCCAGGCCGCGTTGCTGTACAGCTCGAAGATGATGGTCGCTCCAGGGTAGGGGAGCTCGGAGAAGATATCGCGCAGCAGGTCACCGCCGGGCTTTGTTAGGGCGAAGAAGGAGAGGAAGGGCTCGTGCGTGGTGAAGAGGAGGTTGAGCTTGTTGTGGACGCCGCCCGAGGCGATGTTTGCTCGGAAAAGACGGGGTACGTGGGATGCGAGAGTCCGTCCGGCTATGCCGCGCAGCTTGAGGGCGTCGGGGTCGAGAGTTGGATCGGTTAGGTTGGCGTAGCGGAGGACCTGCTCGGCGGAGGCAAGGGCACGGAGCTGGGCGAGCTCTGAGGCGGTCATTATGCGGCGGGTCTTTTCGGGGTCATGGGTCCAGCGCCAGAGGGCATAGTCGTAGAGGTCGTAAGCGTTGTAGAAGTTGGTCTCGGAGCGGGGGAAGGTTCCGGCGAAGATACGATCCCAGAGCTGGTGGTAGAACTTTTTGTGCTTATGGTTGAGGGAGTCGGCAACGGGGCATTCTTCTTCAAAGTCGATCTGGACGTCGTTCAGGGCGTTACAGCCGACATGACCTTGGATGCTGCGGATGGGGGTTAGCGGAAGAGTCCGGTTAATGGGAGGATAGAGCACATACGCGATGGAGTTTCGATCATTACATGTAGGAAAGGTTTTGATATCAGGGTACTGGTACTTGCATACAGGGCCAGACAGATGCTTCTGATTCTCGGAATACTTGCCATTATGCGCAGAGGTGTTGAAGCACTCTTCCTGGGCTGCAGGCGGGTACAGACCCTGCATAAAAGCCATCGCGCTGGCCGTGATGTAGCCATCAGGGGCGGAACTAATCTCTATGTGTGTGCTGTCCAGGACATTTGGATGGACATCGACAAGCGGCGCATAGACAACGCCTTCATGGCGAGTTAGGTACCGTCTCCGGAAGAAGGTTCCTTGGTCAAACATCTGTTTAGCTCCAAGCATGGTGAGACACGGAGCTGAATCCAAGTGTAATGGTGTGCGGTCCCCGTGCAGGACCTACGCAACGGAAGACCACACACGGTCGGAAACGCCGATCTTGTGGGCTGCGTTGGCTGATGCCAGCAAGGTGAGGAGAGTGCAAAGAGTTGCCATGGTGAGGATTGCAATTGAGTGAGTCAAGGGAGAACAGCTAACAAACAGGTGGACGGTCAAGAGGGCACGAGGATGACAAAAAGCATGTATATTTCAGATGAAGAAATAATCATATACCAGATGCACAACGAAGTTTGGAGTCTTGAGGCAAGCCTGAAAGTCCCAAATGTGTATGGTGAGTATGGCCGCGTCTTAGTCCAGGATGAGCCCACAGAATCAAGAGAGTCCCTCTGTACGAAGAGTGATATGGTCAGAGTTCCATGAGGTCAGCTGCTCTTGCATTCAGTCTGCAATCAGGTTAAGTCCAGACCAAAAAGGACTCGAACTTGCCGAGTCAGCTGAGTTGAGATTGATGATAAAAGCCAGAGGAAAGTCCTTTCAATAGGACTCTAATGTGGTGCCATTGTCATGATTGACGGGAAAGTGTTCTGCAGGTCCCAGACAATAACCCAAGCCCATGGCATGTCGTTGGCCCTGACAGCGCGGCCGTGCAGGATGGCATCGTTTTAACAAATCAAAGCTCATGATGGGAACCCCAATTTTACGCAACCTTGACTGCCAAGACTAACCAATCATTGATAGGGCGATCCATCCCAGCTTCCCCGCCGTCGAAGAGCGTTAACAGTTCATTGTCCCCATCAACCCATATTACATGTTGCGTTGCTTGCAGGACCGCGCCGCGGGCATGCTGGTTTGTTCAAAGTTTAAGTCTCCAAGATGATGCTTCAATATCAACAGTTGCCGATATGCTCCAGCGCTGAAGAAGCTGCCTGCATCCAGGCCAACCTGGCCGTGGGTGAGGAACGAATCATGTAGCACGGATCTTTCGCCTCAAAATTCAGTGTCTTTCAGAGAAAAAGCAGGAGCGCGGCAAGGACGCCATTCTGTAACAGGCTAGTTGCGAGTTTGTTCGGGTGCAGCCTGGACGATGCCTGCCCCCGCGGCGTACCAAATAGTCGGCATAGTTTGGATGGAGATTATCAGACACCGTCGACTGCGCGAAGAGGGTTTCATCATGGCTCACGGCGTCATTTCATAGCTTCGTCCAGGAAGATTCGGGAGAAGTTGGATGATTTCAGAAATGTGTTTGCTTTGCTCTCGCCAATCTTCGGCTGCTCTCTACAGGCATCGCGATTCGGCGCCTGTCTTTGCCGCACGCGCCGGTCGTTCGGATCGGGAAGCACATTCATTGGTGCAATTGCCGCTCTCAGTCCCTTTATGTCTAAGCGCTGCAGGTGATGACTGCCGATGAAGGCAACTGTGTGAGTTTGCCAGTGTCTGTATCTCGATCTGACTGTGGAGAGAGCTGATCCGCATTGCACATTAGCCATATGGGTTTCCTGGTTTCCTATATCAAGGGAAGCGCCCGCGGGTTCTGGTTTCGGCCCAGTGTGCAACCCTTGAAGACAGATCCCATCATCAGCAGCGGTCTTTCTCTTCGTGGGGGATTTTGCTGCAACCAGCAGTCGGTGAGTGGCACAGTTGGTTGACCCCCTGTTAGGATCTTGTGCCATTGGCTTGCACCGTTGAGTTGGTTCCTTTCTTATTTTTCCCGTCTGCCTGGGATCTTCCTTTTTACGAATTTCCTCCTACATCTTGTCCTACGCGACCTACATGCTACAGAAGTTGTTCTGAGGTCTCTACTCCGGCTCCGGGATCATTGGCATCGGATTTGGATGGTTCGGCGACAGCAGTACCACGAATCCCTGATGCTCTGGGCGGCTCAACCATGACGGCCACTGCTCCTGTGACAACGACATGGCAGGCGCCGTCAGGCTGTGCGACTGACGCGATCTACCAGGTCTGGTCAGGAGCCGAGTCCAGTTACATCCAGGGCCCTCTTTACACTCGCGGCTCTCACTGCTTCCCGAGCGGCTATGAACCCTCACCTACCCAGTACTACTCGCCGGCCTGGTGTCCGACCGGCTACACAGCCGCCTGCTCGAGTCTCTCCCCCGTGAGCTTGGGACTGGAGACAGAAACGGCAGTAATATGTTGTCCAACGTATGTTGCCTCACCTAATGTGCCACTCGGTATTAATGATGTGTGCACTGTGGGCTAAGACATGTTTTTTTCGAGTTAGTCAACTCCCTTACGAGTGTCCAACGCCAACTCCTGTTGTGGGAGTTCTGCAGAAACAGCAACCGCATTTAGGTTGCACCACGACATGGGGTGCTTCAGTTGCTGTGTTCATGGCAACAGTCGTCAAGTATGGTAAAATTAGCAGCACTACAGACGTTGCCGAGCTCGGGGGAGGAATCACTGCTTATGGCATTCAGGTTCGCTTCAAAGAAGGCGATCCGACGTTACCTTTACAATTTGCCAACCTTGTGAGTGTTTATATCATCGATTGTTCTTTGCAAGTCAGACTAACGGCTCAAGTTAGAGCACAGCATCAACTTCAAGCTTTACCACTTTAGCTACCCCAACTCACCAGGGCCATACTCAGATCAATGATTCATCGTCTTCGTCAACCGAAACTGTTAGTAAACAGGCCGTGATCGGGATCGCCGTTGGCGCTGCTGTGGGAGCTCTTCTGTTGGCAGCCTTGACTGCTTTAGCCATCATCTTGTACCGGCGCAACAGGAGGGTCAATCTTGAGTCTTCATCGTATGAGTCGTTTCGCCCTCCAGTTCCTCCCAAGAAGCCAATGACTCCATCTATGCCGATTGGTGGCACGCATGGACCGCCATACGAACTCCACGAAGACACTTCTCCCCGCGCTTCTCCCACGATCTACCAACACCACAAGCACATGTCTATGGCGTCCATGGCAAGCATGCTTGCCAATGCTAGCAAGTCTCGCCAACCTGCGCCTGTTGAGCTCGAGGCTGAAGTGCCGAAAGATCGCATCCCAGTATCCCCTGTCTCGCCTGTGTCTCCTCTCACTCCAGCAGGAGACCAGGAATATCCAGAGCCTTCTTCTTCAGCGCACGACAAAGAAAGGTACTCGCCAGCCCCAGGATCGTCTTCACACGAGAATACCTTCTCTTCTACATCACAAACACAACAAGGCAAAGACAAAAATAGGGATTCCTCCACATTGTCACCAATACAACAAGAGAAGCAACCTGCTCTTGCCCCTCCCCGTCCCCCATCAACTTATCGACATTTGTCAACCTATCATCCCATGTCGCCTATCGGGCCATCACCCAGCCCAATATCAGCTCAGGCCCTGACGGGCAGGACGTCTCCAGAAGCCTCGTTACGGTCGCCTGCGTCCGTGAGTAGCTTGTGGCTGGAGCGGACAGGGCGGGTGGATGCTATGCCGTCTTCTCCTTGGATATGATAAAGGAATTTATTTCTCAACTGCAGGTTTGCGGCACGGCATCTGATCTTATTGAGGGCAGCGAGGATGCCTTAAGCAGGGTTCTCGCTTCGGCCCGCGCACGACTCGTAAAACTTCTTATCTCTGAATGCTGGACGGTGAGGGCATGACTTGAGAACAAAAACTATTGAGGCATTGCGCTGTAGTTCTCTATATCTGACTTCTTGGTGAGGTTTGAACCCGACAGGCTAGTCTTGATACCCTCATTCGGAGACTTAAGATGGGGTAATTACCCCCTAAGATTGTATTATTGCGCACGAGTATCACGACTACATATGGGCATATTAACTGACTAGTCCTTTTATATATATATATATATCTGATAACAACCTGTTGTATATAGAGCAAAGCATCATGGCAATCTCCTGGAGAACTGTTTGTTCCGCTCTTAGTTCATTGTGCTTGGCCTTAACTACCTCATTGGATAGAACATGTCTGGCTGCCTTAACGATTTTTACTGATCTAACATTCTGTTTACCCAGGAAAGAATTGATCAGGATGTCATTTATTGCGGGATGCCAGATATGAAAACTTTCAGTGAAAGTGAGGTTTGTGAATGTTGGTGATGCAAGCAAACTGTGATATGTTCACCCCAGATGTGGCTAAAAATGCCCCACATCAACCCTTCAGTCCCCCGCCAGCCTTGCGCTCTAGACCCACACTGGCCTGGTATGCCAAGACTCTGTCTGGCCCCTCCACTCGGCCCCAAAATTTCAGAGCCGGCTACAAACAACGAAAGTCGACATCAATTTCAGTCAGTCGGTTGGCAAGGAACAAGGAAAGGAAAAGTGACGAATTTGTGTCGTCTTATGCTTAGCGACTAATGTCCCTGCTCAATCTTGCCAAACAAGCCCTTCCAGGGACACATTACCCTCGTTGAAGCACCTTCGGAAGTCATTCATCATCACAGCCTTGCCTTGACGACGACAGAACAAGCCAAGCCTACTCCGCAAACAAACTACCCCTTTGGACACAAGCAAAAACTCTGTTGAAATATAACACAACATGTCGGCTGCATCATCACAACACGTCCTTCTCTCCCCCGCAGAGCTCGCCTACCTGCACGCGTCGCTCTCCTTGACGCCGCCAATACGCCCGGACGGCCGGTCGCCGACACAGTTTCGTCCGCTCATCGCCGAGACTGGCATCCTGCCTGGTGCGAACGGCAGCGCGCGCGTGTGTTTTGCTGACGGCACCGAGGCGATTGTGGGGGTCAAGGCTGAGGTTGAGAAGACGGTCTCGCGCAGCAAGGAGGATGAGGAGGTTGGGTTGCTGGTTGCGAGCGCGGGCGACATGGATGTCGATGATGAAGAAGGGTATGCCAAGGTTGGTGCGGATAACAGGACTGGCGAGGCATCTTGGGTTGAAATAACTGTTGAAATTCCCGGAGTTAGAGATGACGACTCGGGGATGGTGTTTTTGGCGCAATTATTAGGGGAGGCGTTGCTGGCAGATGGCGAATTTGTGAAGAAGTTATGGATTAATCGGCGGTACCATTGGAAGTTGTATATTGATGTAAGTCTGTTAATGATGTCTTGGAGTACGGAAGAAACGTTTAACTGACCTGCTCACAGATCCTGCTCATCTCACCACCGCTTTCGTACCCCCTACCCCTACTATCCCTTACAACTCACCTTGCGCTCCTCTCGACCCGTCTACCGCGTTTGAAGTCCGAAGGTGATGAAGACCCGTATTTTGACGACGACTGGGCTGTCGCTCCCTATCTCTTCCCTCGCTCATCATCAGCATCAAAATCTTCCAAATCCTCGCCGACACAACCCACTACTCGTCCTCCTATCACTCTCCTAGTCATGGCTGTCGGCAACAACATACTCTTTGATCCTTCCAAGGAAGAACTAGCCGTCGCCGATGTGGCGCTTGCTGTCTCAGTCACCGCGACCGATGTCGATCCGGACGAGAGCGACGCGCAAAAAGAAACAGCCACGGCCACGGCAGGGCCAGACAGCGCCGACGCCGCGAAGCGCGGCAGGAAACTGCGCCTTCTGTCTATCCGCACGATTGACCCGCCGTCAAGGCTGACCCCGCCGGGTGTGCCTAACTCAACAAATCCAGCAGCTATCTATGGGACGACGAGTAGTAGCGGCACGAATGGAAATGGACAACCGCAGCAAAAAGTTGAGAGCGGGAAGATCTCAGAGCCGATTGAGCCAATTGAGGGCGTTTGGAGGGCTCCGAGAGGAGGTGCGAAGAGACTGGTGCTTGGAGCCTTGGTGCAGAAAGTGCTGGAGAAAGGAGGCGTTGTAGACGAGGTACTAGACGCCCTGGAGGGTGTCGAGCTGACATAAAGCGGTGTATGGGGGTTTGGTTGTCGATATGGTGCTTGTGGAAAGAGATGGGAATTGGTCTCTTTGTGTTGTATTTGTCATGGCATGACTGGCTTTGTTCTATGGCCCCCTTTTCTTCCTAACCTGTCTGCGCCCTGACCCTTCCTTAACAAAACTTCCAAGCCCCTGTCCCATCACAGTGGTATTTTACACTGTTGTAGATGTACATATCCATCTGTCACTATAGAGGGAGACAGACGGGAAAGTAATCAAAAGATACCCAACCACTTCCCCTTGATCTGCTTGACGACTTCCTGCCGCTCCTCCTCGGTCAGCGGCCTTACCTCCGGGTCTTTTCTCCTCTTTGTTTCCTCCTCTTCTTGCAGCCGCTGCTGCTCCTTCTCCTCTGCTGCCTTCCTCTTCTCCTCTTCGATCTCCTCATCTGTCTTGATGCGCGCCATCGGCTGGTTGAACAGGCCAACCTCCTCAGGAAGGCCGTGCGCCTTGCGGTACGCGCGCCGCTTGGCCACATCCTCGACATAGCGTTTGCGCTTCTCAGCGATCTGTGCCGACTTATGTGCCTCGTGCAGCCGCAGTACCTCGACCACCATGTACAAGGAGGTGAGCGGGCGGGCAAGGAAGTCCGAAGTTGAGGGCAGCATGTCGGCGAAGGGTGAATTCTTTTGGAAGTCGAGGACGAGGGTCCAAATGGTGAGGACTGTGAGGGTTCCCTGCATAGCAGTTAGAATGTTATTCCAATACAAAATGAAGGCCACGTAAATTTTAGACATACAAGAGTGATGCTGACATGGATCCAGCGGCTATGGATGAACTTGTATGCTTTGGACCCCGGCGGTGGCGGCAGCCCCGGGTAGTGCTTCTCTTCCTGGGCCTTCTTCTCCTCAGCACTAAGGTCGCCGCCATAGACACGAGGGGCATTTTTCCTCGGTAACGCTGATGGATGTGAAGGAGGTGTGAAGCGCTCTGGCTTTGCGAGCAGGCGTTGACCTTGGGCATTGGTCGCAGGCTTGCTGTTGCTACTAGATAGCCGGATGATAACGGGAGTCAAGGGAGTTAACTGCGATGTCCAAGTGGTTGGCACCCTAACGAAAATCTGGCGCCGCCATATTGAGCCTGTTTGTGGGAGCAGGAACCGCGGGATTGTCGCCGTCGCGGAGGACATGGCTGAAGGGAAAGGGCTGTTTTATATCACTCGGGTCTGGCGGAACGGGCAATTGAGGGCTGGGAAGCTCTTGGATGTCCTCCTATTTCTGTTTTTTTTTCTTTTTCAGATTAAGACGATACAGCGTCAATTCGAGAGACGGGAGAGCTTATGGTCGCCGAGTGACATGACTAACGCCGAGCTTGATTGTCAACTTCCCTTGCCATACTTCTCAGCAAAATGGAGCATAGCGCGCTTGGCCAGTGCTGTCGCTGACTTGGTGGGGTCATCCGCCCAGCCCACCGCAGCCGCGCATGGAAGGCTGAAGTTTTGATCTGTCAGCTCCTCGCCTTATGTGGCTGGAGGATGAGGTGGTGCAGTGAGGCTTGACAGAGCCAGCCAGGCGGTCAAGAATACGGGAATCCTGGAACGGAGAGACCGGATCGCGGAGAGACCCTGCCGGACGATCCCGAGTTTGCCCGCCGTGAATGACTAACTGGCCGCCTGTTATTGGTCAATGCTTCTACATAGCGGGTCCAAACCCCAAGCCCACAGTGGCTCCTTTGGGGAAGACAAGGGCTTGGCGCGGCGTCATGCTGGAGTGAAATTGCTGGATGGAAGTGGATGCCAAAAATTTCCGGCCAATGCCTGCGGGCGCAAATCGCAGAGCGGGCTGAGCGGAGGGCAGCGGCCAACAAACATCTGCGCGACGTGGTCCCGAATTTTTTCTCGACTCTTCTTCCTTCTCCCTTCTCTTCCATAAACACTCGGCCACGATTTCCTAGCCGTTTTTGTTATCTCTCCGCCAATCCGCCTTCCTCAACACACCTTTCTCTTTCTTAATAACCTATAACCGTCAAGATGGGCTTCAGCCAGGGTGAGTACTGCCACCCTTAGCGAGTGTGCGCTCGACCTCCGTCCGGACTGCTGCGCGACCCTGCCGCAGCCGCCTAGCCAATTGGTCTTGCATGTGCCCTCAATATACATTGGCAGTCCTGGCAGGCGACAACCGTCGAGCTTGGAACGTTCAGACATAGTTCGGTGTCTGTTACCTGCCAAAGATCCCGCGCCCCTCGTCGTTGCACAAGCACGTGCGTCATTTTCACCCTTAGGACGCAGAGATGGATGGCGTACGGTAAGGCACATAGCATGGCTCGGCAGGCCGCAGAACGGATCGAGAGGTATCGAACGCTAGACGGGACGCATCAAGAACTTATCTGTTCCGGTGCAGAATAAATTGCTGACGGCGCAATAACACAGGCGACGCTAAGAAGGGTGCCAACCTCTTCAAGACCCGCTGCGCTCAGTGCCACACCGTTGAGGCTGGCGGCGGCAACAAGACTGGCCCTGCTCTTCATGGCCTCTTCGGCCGCAAGAGCGGTGCTGTTGAGGGCTACGCCTACACCGATGCCAACAAGCAAAAGGGTGTCGTTTGGGATGAGAACTCCTTGGTGCGTCTAACCCCCAAGTTATCCTGATATCCAGTCATACAAAGTGAGCTTTAGCTGATTCCCTGCAGTTCGAGTACCTTGAGAACCCCAAGAAGTACATTCCTGGCACCAAGATGGCCTTCGGTGGTCTGAAGAAGGAGAAGGACAGGAACGACCTTATCACGTACGTTGCCCCGATGGTCGGTCGATCTCTGACGATGCACGTGCTGACCTCTCCACAGCTACCTCAAGGAGGCTACTGCTTAAACTGCGGCGTAATTCGGAGTTTGGGTGTCTGTTGTATTATTACTAATAGAAAATGGCCCCGGGGTAGGGCGGAGTTCCTTGATGCGTCCTGTTCACCACCCTACCATTGTTTTGCATTAGACGGGGAAGCCGAATGTTGTAAAGGGCTTCAAGCACATCACGCATACCACGACAAACACCTGTACTACTGTACCATAGACGCGGATTTCACTAGACGAGATGAGAGGACGTGCCTGGCGACCTATGAAATGATTCCCGACTCCTTTTGAGATTAAAGCTACGCTTCCTAGTGCCTGGGGTATGTTGTCTTCCTAACCGGTCTATATGCGAGAGAAAAAGGCCCAAATATGACCGTCTCTAAAACCCGCTATGCATGTACTTTTCCGGATCCTTGACACTCGGCTTGACCTCGTTAAGCGCCTTCTCCCAGTCCTCCATTGTAATGACCGGCTCGATCTCTTCCTCCTCTGCAACGCTGCCGCCCTCCTTGCGCTTCTGCTGTCTCTGCGTATACACTCTCTCCAAGCAGGCCTGAGCCGCCGCCTGCATTAAGTTACCTAGATCAGCGCCGGAGAAGCCAGTGCAGCGCAGATCCAAGGCCACCTTCTCCAGGTCGGCATCCGTGGTCCCTTGGTGCTGTTGCTCAGCGGCAGCATCGGTCATATCCACATCCTCTCCGTTTGTGCCCTCCCTCTTTTTGGGTGCCTTGACCGTATTGCGGTACAAGGTCTTCAGAATCTTCACCCTGTCCTCGGCTGATGGGAGGCCAACATAGATCGACGTGCCCAACCGACCAGGGCGACGAATAGCCTCGTCGATCATGTCTGGCCTGTTTGTCGCGCCAATGACGTAGATACCGCTACGATCACCCACACCATCTAGCTCCGTAAGCAGCGTGTTAACCACGCGTGCGCTCGCATCCGAGAGCGAGTCATCACGCCGCGGCACCAGCGCATCCATCTCATCGAAGAAGAGGATACACGGGGCAGAAGACTTGGCGCGCGAGAAGAGTTGGCGCACAGCCCGCTCCGACTCGCCCACGTACTTGTTGAGAAGCTCGGGGCCTTTGATGGAAATAAAGTTGGCCTTAGACTCGTTGGCGACCGCCTTGGCTACGAGGGTTTTGCCGCAGCCGGGGGGGCCCCACAGGAGGATACCCGCTGCCGGCTTAATGCCGACGCGGGTGAAGAGTTCTGGATTTTTGATGGGGCCGATGATTGACATCTCGAGCTTCTTGCGCACATCCTCCAGCGCGCCGACGTGCGACCAGGTCGTGTCGGGGATTGTGCTGAAGCCCTCGCGCTTGGAGGCCGGCTGAACCAGGGAGACAGCCTTGCGGAACTGCTCCATGGTAATCTTGGTCGAGGGCCATGAGACCTCTTCGTCGCGGTGAGCCTCGAGCAGGAGCCAGTCGCGCTGGGGCTGAGAAACATTGGCCAAGTGGTCGGCTGGGTGCTTAGCACGCGCTTGGGCAAGAAGCGAGTCGATGTTGGCTTGGAAGGATTCCGAGACTGCAGCTTTGACTACATACTGCAGATCGCTGCCGACATAGCCCGGAGTCATCTTCGCCAGCTCCTTGAAGTTGATGTCGTCGGCGAGCGACAGATCGCGAGTAAGGGAACGCAAAATCTGCTCACGAGCACGTTCGCTCGGCATGCCCATGTCAATCTCGACGCTAAAGCGGCGACGGATAGCCGGGTCTAGGAATTCCGGACGGTTGGTGGCAGCGAGGACAACCACGTTCTTCCCCAGTGGCGTGTTCTGCCGGATGCGGTCCATGCCATTCATGATCTCGGCGACGATACGACTCTCCATGCCCTTGTTGGCGCTCTCGCGACGGCCGGCAATGGCGTCGATCTCGTCCAGGAAGATCAGGCAAGGGGCGAGTCTGATGGCTTCGTCGAACACATCGCGGATGTTCTTCTCCGACTCGCCTGACGTCCCACCGATAACGCTCGGGGCTGACACTGGAATGAAGGCCACGCCGATGCTGCCCGCAATCGCGTGTGCCAGAGTCGTCTTGCCGCAGCCCGAAGGACCATGCAGCAACACGCCATTGTCGTAGCGGTAGCCCATCTTCTCGCAAGCCTCTCCACCGCGTAACGGGAACCACACCTCCTTCAGCAGCCGTTGCAGCGTGTCATCCACACCAGCAATGTCCAAGATGGACACCTTAGTCGGTGGCGTCCGGTCGATCTCCTTCGGCGCCGCCTTGCGCTTCTTCGGCCGCGGCTCGCCGTTGGGCTGTCTGTCGGTGCTGCTGGCAGGAAGGACTGGCCCTGTAGAAGTGGTGGGGGTATCAGCAGCCATGTTTTCTGCCACAGCTGGAGTGGCAGGAGCAGGTGTCGCAATCGAGCCGGTGTCGGTGCCCTTCTCCCCGTCGGCCGCCTTGGCCCCCGGTGATGAAGCAAACCCCCACGATTTCGCAATCTGGCGGTTCAGCAGATTAGCGTCGCGCTGTGCCTGCGCAGCTTTCTGGCGCTCGCGCTCGCGCTCCTGAGCCTCGATCAGGTCGTCTGAGTCGGTTTCTTCTTCGGCTTTGGCCTGTTCCTTGCGGACGGCCAGCACCCGCTCGATGGAGTCCTCCAGCATGCGCTTCTTCTGGCGCGCGAGGCTTGAGTTCGAGCGCTTGATCGTGTCGTAGACATAGTCAACAGTCAGGCGCGGGCGTTTTCCGTTTTCGTCTGTCCCCTGTTGCTCGAGGTTGAGCACGATGTTGTACACATCGCGGTCGAGTCCCAGCCGGAGTGTGGGACGCCGCGACATGACTATGGGAGAGTGGGGGAAGCAAGGAAAAATAAAGAGGGAAAAATGAAACTGGGTATACGCCCTATTAGCTCCTCAGGGTATCATGGAGCTTACATCAAAACGGCATTGCATGGAGTGAAATTGTAGCTCACATTCCACGCTTAATGCATCTCTTCATTGTTGATTTGCTCCGGATGGGAAGAAAAAAACTGCTTGTGAAATCGACAGGGTGCCACAAAGGCAGACAGTGCGCGACCAGCAATATTCAACTCAACACTGTAATCGGCACTGTGTAGCTCCATTAACACTAGTACTGGGCCCTGATACAATTTTGAACAAAAATAAACAACTTCCAGGCGCATTATCTCATCATCTCGATTCCCGAACAACAGGAGTTTGTCGAAATGTCTTAGATCAATTGCCATATTGTTTATACGTATTCTGATACGTAGTAATACACTAGATACTCTAGCCAAATGCATGTCCACTTCCATCGTATATGCAGTCGTCCGCCCCAATGCCAAATGCCCGCCCAATGACATGTCTCCCATCGCCGCCGCCTCTAGCATTTTTATACATGTTATCCAAATGTCTCATACATGAAGAGTACATGCTAGACAGGGGATATATCAATACAATCCCTGAGGTATGTGTCTCTTTTTTTTTTTTTTGTTGAAAACAAGAGAGTTAAAATCGTAGGATAACATAGCGTGGGCCGTAAATAGAATGGTACAAAACAAGCCTGTCGGACTCATGGTTCCTCCATAGCTTTGATTCGTTTCTTGAGAAACTCGAATGAAGAGAAGAAAATGGCGTTGACAGCGCACGAGCGGCCCATAGACACGCCCAAACCGCGGTACATGTTTCTCTGGAAGAACCGGATCTTAACCGGTTCGACCTTTTGGCCCTTGGAGTACATGAGTGAGTTGCGCTGGTAGATGCTCTTGGCCGAGTCCACAGGGTCTGTTTGACGTTAGTCGAGCTGCTACTATACCGTACAAAAAGGACAGGGGAACAGCATACAGATCAAGGCCCAAGAGACGATACCACACAATCCACCAGCAACAAGAACTGCTAAGGGATTGGAGTGGGTGCCATCGCCGCCAAATGTGGTCAGCAGCTGTTTGCTGCTTTCGTACGTCATAAAGTATGTGGCTGTTCCGAGAGTGTCCCGCACTGAACAACAGTCAACATAAGAACCTGAAATTTGCTGCAGAAGAAAAGCCTTACTCAAATGCAAGCTAAACCCGGTATACAGGCCGCCAAATCCGCGGTGTTTGATAATGTTACCGAGAGTCTGGAAAGTGCCCTTGTTCTGATAGCTGGCCGCGATCGCATGGCTCTCAGGCCGGGGGCAATTCTTCTTGTCTGCCATCAACACTGAGACCTGGGCGCTCAGCTTGGTGAGTTCAAAAGGACCTGAAGAGGATCATGTTAGTCTAGTAAATGCCAAATCAACCGCAAATCAAGTAACTTACAAGCAATGACGGTAATACACGACCCGGCCGTCGCGCCAGCCGCACCAAACGTGGCGACAGACCAAAAGTTGGGATATGACCCTTGCGAGCTAACATGGCCTAACACATCAACGCCAAAGTTGCGCTCGACCCATTCGCAATAAGCAAGCTTCGCCCGTTGGTAAATCGAGAACGAAACAGTCCGCACAAGCGTGATGCTCGCCATTGGTGCCGTGACTCCTAGATCACGAACAGACAACTATGTCAGCCGATCCCTTCCCAGACTCTCGTAGAACAAAGACGATCAACACACGGTCTGCCAAGCTTGGACAAGTCATGTCAAGCCCATACCTCTAAAGAACCCCCTGAGATGCTCCCTCTGATAAGTATGCCGCACGCAGTCGAGGAATCCTGCGTATCGGTAGGTCTGCATACGCGTTTTAACACTGTCAAGGGGGAAGGTGGTCAGCGTTGAGAGCACGCTAGACGCCGACGCAGCGACCTCGATGCGGTACTGTTTTACCAGTCGCTGGAAGCTCGTTAGTCCATTGCCCGTAGAAGCAGTGCCAACTGCCGCGGAAGGGATGGCCGGTGTAGTGGTCGCGGTGCTACTGCTAGCCTTCAAGGCAGCTGCAGCCGCCGCAGCCGTTGCCAACCGCGGGTCGGGACATAGGTCTTCATCAGGCAGGCCGTTGCGCTGATTCAGGTTGCCGGGCCTCTGTTGCTGCTGAGCCGTTTGTGAAGAATACGGTGTGGGCATCGCGGAAAGTAAGTGTGTGTGCTGCAGGCAGTGGACTGGGGCATTTTGTAGCAACGGACCCCTGCTCCTGCTGTCGTTGCTGTCAGGAGTTGGGAGACTGGCGTAGGGGTGGCGGCGAGGGCTGTCGTTTGTGTTGTTCGTCGACGTGGTAGCAGTTGTGGCAGTTGAAGAAGTGGCAGTTGGAAACTCAGCAGCAGTCATTTCATATGCGACCGTCCCGACTCTTATAGACCCTCAAGACACGGTCCTTCACTGACGCGATCGTTTCAGTTGTGGCTTGGCTTTTCTGCTTTTCGTGTTTTCGTCTCAAGTGTTGTTGCATCTCAGGGCCGGCAAGTATACAACCTCCGACGTCCGCCTCCCACTCAAGCAGCCGTCAGCTCCCCCAGACGGTGACCCGGCAATCGGACAGGAGCCGAGACCCCAATCTTCAGCAACACCGCGGCAAGGGAGCCCTATTTAGCAGTGATGAGGATGCGTATGCTCCTTAAACTGCCAGTCACATGCACGGAGCCGAGCGCTTCTCTTATGATGATGACGTCCTTCGGCTCAGGCTGGCGCTCGTCTGCTGCGGGAAGCACAGGTTACTGAGGAGGGAGGGTCGGAGATCGAGGAAGAGCGCAGAGGCTGTCGAGTAAATTGCCCTTTCAGTCGAGACTTAGGCCCTAGCCGAAAGCTATTAGAGAGCTAAAGGAGGTCGAGTATCGACGTCAATTGGCTAGCTCACGGCGGGGAAGTCGCGTCGAGTGGTTCGTGCGACAGCGCAGCGCAGAGGAGGATACTCGGGGGATGCGCGACAAGTGGCAAATGGGTTGTGGTCGGCAAGGCAAAGGTCGTTGAAAGTAGATTTGGCAGTGCTTGGAGGGGTGCGAGTGCAGCTCAATTGCGGGGTTGCAGCTGCAGCACGAAGATGCTTGTCACGACGGGATGGAGTGCTTGGGCGGTGGTGGTTTTGGTCAAAAGCTCTTGCCGGGGCAGCGATCTGCTTGGACGCCGAACAGATGCCGCAGTGGGAGGATCTCCACCACAGTCACAGGACGCAGCGGTCCACGCTCGGCCCTGACGACTCAGCGCCCGAAATCGAGCTGCGGGGCCGACCTCGGCGTCGGGAGGGCAGTGCTGGGCCTGGACAGCGGCAAGAGTCGCGGCTCACAGGCTACAGGAGCACTAAGTTGGGCAGAGATTCAAATGTGAAAGATCGAACAATCGAGAACTCAGCGTCACTGCAAATCTTTTTTGCATCCCAGCTTCCCAATGATAACGGATCGTACCGTGGCAATGTACTGGGGAGCTGCCACCACCAACGTCATTGCTGCAGCATCGCCTGCCCAATCGAGGCACCCCTGCAGCTCCCGCTCGTTTACCGATCAAAAGCTGCGTCTCGTTTGTTGCATTTACCCTCCATGTCACAGCCGCCAAAAGCCCCGCCGTAGGTCGAGTTTCATTGATTAATCTGTATATGTGGCATATGTAGTACATGGTCAGATTTCTGTGTCGAATCTGGCTTATAAGTATCCAAACCGCTGCCTTTGCCCGACTTGCCCCCTAATATGTGCTGATGATATCAGGATGCAGTCTCCCGGGTGGGCACACTCATGACTTTTTCCTGCGCCAGACCAACGAAGATCATGAATGCTCCACTCGGAGGGCTGCATCGCTCTGTCGGTTCCAACGCCAGCTCCGACTCGACTCGTTCATTCAATACCCGTCGGCTTTCAACAACCGGTACTTGGGACCAAAGAGATCCATTGGATGGTGATCGGAAAAGTGAGGTAGGATGTTTTGAACCCCTCTGAGTTCCTTCAGTGCCATCTTCCATTCCAACTCCTCTTGCACCAATCAAAAACCATCATACCGGTAGCCATGTTCTCGTGAAGTAATTTGTTATCGCCCACATTTTGCTGACTGCGCACCCTCTCGGCACCGGCCGGCACGCTCCCGGGGGTGCGGAAGCAACCTTAAAAAGACACGATGCGGGAGGTGTGTGTGGGGCAAGCAATCGGCACCGGGGCTGGACATGAGCACACTACGCGCAGGAGGCTCTCACAGAGCCCAGAGAGACAAAACCTCACTGGCGCTGCTTGTCATCTCAGACACAGATGCATCGTGTCATTGAGCATGGCAATGGTTCGCTCATAGTGCTCGTACTCCGTCCCACTGATGACATCGTCCCTTTCCCCCCGAGTCACATCAGCTCTCAATTCAAGCTCCCTCGCCCCAGCAGAAATTTAGCCGAACTTACCTTCCCTTCGCTCCCTTCATCTTCTCCTCCTGTTTAGCTTTCATCTCCTGCTGCTTGAGCACCGACTTCCATGTGGGCGTCCGCGTGGGGCTAAACCGCTCCCAATGCACGCGACACAGGTTCTTGAGGATTCGGTGCTCAATCCCGCGCTGCTGCGCTGCGGCGTTGAAAAACCAAATAGTACGCCGAATGCGCTCTGGCTCAAACTTGCCGTTGGGATCACGAAATCCTGCGCGCAACTGCTGTGTCAACGACCATCGCGACGGTTGCGAAAACTGCACCGCCCGAAGCCCGGCGCGTAAGAGCTTTCGGTAGGCATGAATGAGCTCAAGCTTGTCTGGCATTGCTGTTGTGAGATTGGGGGATAGCGTCAAGGTGTGAACGATGGCGATGGCTGTGCGATCTGAGTTGGCCCTGCCGATGGGAGGGGCAGAAAAAGTGGGTGAGTGGGTGCACGGACCACATGGGTCCAACGGCATCAAGATCGCAAGTTTGTTTATTGTACTCCTCAGCCCCCGAACAAGTTGCATTGAAGCCATATGTGCTGGGCTTGATGAGCTTTAAAGAAAGCAGATGCTTGCCCCAGATCTCTGGCTGAAGATCCTAAAAAGCCCTCTTGTCCTATTATGGCCGCTTAGGCAGAGATTTACAGCACTCTTCAGGGGCAAGAGATCTCACTAAGTATATATAATTCCTAGGTATTCAGAACCTGTTTATCGTAGGATATCATTCATTTTTATTCATCTCATTCTTCTTCTTGCCCAAGTCTCGTATATCGCCTGCCGGTCCTCGAAGCGTTCGAGCTTCCACGGCTGATCACCCTGGCAACCAGACCTTTGAAGACGCTTCTCCTACCACCACCAGAATGACTAGCTGAATACTTGCTGTCGTCATTGCCATGACTAAGGCCGATGCCGTCTGAGGAGCCAGGACGCAAAAGAGCGTCGGATTCGCCAGAGCTTTGGGTGCGATTTTCGTCTCCAAAGAGGGCGTCCATCTCCTCGAGACGGACACCGCGGGTCTCGGGGTAAAGGAAATAGACAACAACCAGACTGACGATGCAAGAAAAGGCGTGGATCAAATACAGCCTCCATGTGATCCAGTCCTGCAAAATTGGCGTCATCTGGCCCACAAGCCAATTACATGCCCAGTTGGTTGCTGTCGATAGGCTAGCACCCTTGGAACGTATCTTCAGGGGCAGGATTTCAGGGGGGTAGAGCCAAGGGACCGGGCCCCATGAGTAACCGAATGCGGCATTATAGATTACGACAAGAAGGACAACGATTTTTGGTGTCGACGAGATGTTGAGGTGCATGAAGTACGAGATGAGTACTAAGGCTATGGCCATAGCGACGGCTCCGGATAGCAAAATCGGCCGCCGCCCCCATCGGTCTACTATGTACCATGGCGGGATTGTCGACAGGAAGTAAGTGATGCCGTTGATACCTGTCATGAGGATAGCGTCATGACCACGCCAACCAGCTTGCTCAAATACAAGCGGGGCGTAATAGGAGATAACATTGATCCCGTTGAACTGGGCGAGCGCCTGAGCTGACATGGCGATAAAAACACGCTTCCCATAGCGTCTGAACATGTCGCGATATGTTCGTTCGCCTTCCTGCCTTTGAAGGAGGACGTCGAGCTTGATCTCACGAAACTCATCTCGCGCACGAGGGTTGTGGATATCTCCTCCACCGTATAGGTTGGCAATCACCACCATACCCTCCTCGTCATGGTCGTTATCCAAAAGCCATCTGTCGCAATGTTAGACTCAACGTTAACTTCCTCGATCTGATACTCAACAGCGTACCTGGGGGATTCTACGATGATCAGGCTGCCTGCAGCGAGTAGGGCACCCATGATGCATTGCATGAACAAAGGTAACCGCCACGACAAGTTGCCCTTGATAAACCAGCAGAAGTAGTCCACCCAAACCGAAGTTGTGTACCCAATGATGTTCCCAGAAAACTCGATGCATGCGAGATGACCACGGTTATGAGGTGGCGAGATCTCCGACTGGTAAACTGGAACGATTGTTGACAGCATGCCAACACCAACACCAGCAAGGACTCGGCCAATCATCATCATACCCATGGAGTGGGCAAATGTCTGCAAAACACCTCCAACAAAAAATATGCATGACCCGTACAGAATGGTCTTTCGGCGTCCAATGATATCACCGATTCTCCCAACCAGGAGAGAGGATATGAGAGCACCAATTTCGAGGATGGCAACCATGGTTGCGATTTCGGCTGATGTGGGATCATGGAAGTACTCCTTGAAGTACTCCCCTCTGCGCACTGGTCAGTAACCATACCTGTAGGCACAACAGGAACAGACTAACGTAATAATTCCCGACATAACACCCTGGTCATATCCAAAGAGGAAGACCCCTAACGAAACAAAAATAGAGGTGAAATATCTGTGATCAACATCAGCATGTTGAAGGAAACAAGGATCAACGGGCTTGACCAACAGCAAAGGCTTGCCTGTCAAGCCATGAATTCCCTTAGAGCGCCCCATCATGAAAGCAGCGAGCAGACGCTCAGCCCAGGGCACCTCGCGATGCGCAACGGTAGGTATCCGGATCCTATCTTTGCGAAGACTGGCGCGGTCTTGCGACGAGGACCGACTACCTGAAGATGGCGATGATGACCTCGAACGGGCTCGATTATGCTGGCGCTTCAGCACACCAACCAGGATCTGGTCGCTGAGAGCTCCCTGTTCTTCTAGGTGTTTGCGCACTGGATCGTCGTCATCGGCGTGCTGGTCTCCAATGTCACCGGTGTCTGTCCAGCTTCCAAGAGAGCTAAGATCGTCGTCGTCAGGTTGTTGCTGGTGGTAGCTGTATTGGTACTGCTGTTGCTGGCTGTACTGCCGGGAGTATTCGCCCTGGAGGGGAATTGTCCGCAGCGGGATATTGGAGGGAAGACGACGGGGATCCTGTGAGGTGGAAATCTTGGGAAATATAGGGCTGATTTGCAGCAGCCCTCGACCGCGTGAGAAAGTGCAGGTTCAAAGTGTCCACGTGGGACCCGGGAAGGAGGGTGTTTGTGGCGGGGTTCCGGGGCTGTTGGATGGTTATGACCGGATCTGCGGCAGAGAGGGTCATCGGTCGGGAAGAGGCAAATGCCAGAAGAACTGTGAGAAAGGTCGGTGTCCGGGCCTGAGACTCCGTGGCAAAGAAAAGAGCGAAAGGATGGAGTTCTTCCAAGAATCAAAAGTTGGTTTGAACAGGTCCGGAAGGTCCGGCAGCCGTTGCTTCCGACAGACACGGCGGCGCCAAGCCCGCGAAAAAGCCCAAACGGTCAAGATCCCTGCGCCCCTCCACAATGTTGCCAAGATGAGCGCCGTTTCTCTCCACTTCCCCCCACTGCGATGATGCAAGTCTCTGCAACCGGCCAGACTAGGTTTCGACGAAGAAGGCACAAACCTTCTCGTTCGCAATCTGACATGCCAGATTGCAAACCAACTTGCCGGTTGTTCAGAAAAGTCCATATCTCTAACACATTGCACAAGGTGGAACGAACGATTTGGGCTTACATCAGGTGAAACATCCGGATGAGGGACAGGTTAATGAGGGGCCATCGGGCCAGGGGCGCCGACCTCGTCACGGTCAGACGCCCAATTAGCCTGGAGCTGAAACAATGAAACATTCGAGTCCTCAACCCTCAACAGCTTCACCTCAATTCGCCTCAGCTTTGACAGGTGGCGGCAACGATTTTATGGGAACATCCTGGAACTGTTCTAGTCGAGATCGCATAGATCACATATCCCAATGTAACCTCTACATGACGAGTGATGGTATCGGTCTTTCAAAGGGGCAATGTTTCGAAGCCAAGAAGCTTGAGCACTGTCAAGCAATGGGTAAGTTGTGCATTTTTATGAACTTGGCAGTATGGACCATCAATCACAACAGAGGGTCAATTCATTGGTCCTCGATTGGATCTAGGATCAGGACATTTGTGCTGTTCTCACCTCTGCGACCCAGCCCAACAACAGGTGGCCGTTGTGTCAAGAGCATGGTCGAAGGCTTGAAACGCTAATCACTCAACTGCCAATGATGGCATCTGGCCTACAAAACTGGGAACAACGGGTCAAATAACAGCGATTGCTGAAGTCAACCATACACCAATCCCCATGCTTGCTGAAAGACAATAAAATACCGCCCCCCCACATTTCAATGGCTAAACTTCCGAAGAGTACATATACCAGGACTTCTCAAGGTTTCACTGACGAGAGTTCGAACACTATAAAGTTCAACATTACTGCGGGTATCTCCATCAGTGGCTTTGTACCGCATGCAAGTGCTAACAGATATATCCCCCTGAAACAACATCCCTAAGATGAAGCGCCAGCTACGAGATGCTGACCTACCAGGTTAGCAGCAAAAAGTCTGTGCTTCCGCACCTATCCGGGGATTTGCTGCCATTTGGGAATTCCCAGTCAGCTATTCTTGAATCAACCGAGACTGTACGGGCACTGTTGCACCCAACTCACAGCAAAAGTCATTGCCTGAGAGTAAGGCCTGCTGCTCCTTCCAGAAAAATATGGCGCTTCCAGTCTCAAACACTTCGCAGAGAGTTCTTTGGGTGCTTGAACCGTGAAGTTGCTCATGGTCTAAATCGCAATCTCGGAGTCAGCCCTCGGGACATAGCAGGCATGATGCGGAAGAGAACCGCTTTCCCCCATTCTTGCCCGTATTGCCTGCATGAAGCACAGGCCAGCCCTGCCATGTTCCGGCCAACCAGTGCAATAATGTGATGGCTCTCAGATGAGTCTTGGCCTTGCGTGAACAGGTCTCACAGTCCGTAAGCATTTGCGATGAAGTAGGTACTTATGTGTCATTGTTGGGTGCACAGGCGGCGATTGTCCAGCTCATCATGCATTATTGGCAGCTAGCTCGCAGGTCCAATACTCTCTCTAGAATTTGGCCATTATCATGGCTATTGGCGTGACCCCACGCAGGAGAAACTGGTTAGGCTCCAGCACAACGCTGCCAACTGTACTTGTATAGTTGTGTGCGTTGTCCACGTTTTGACCTGTACTGTGTATGCCTTTTTTAAGGTAGTAAGTGCGTCATCGCGACCTGACGCAGCCCCCGCCGCATCCATCAGTTAGTACCGATCATGTCGTCAGCATCTTGAGTTGACACTGCCAACATCATGCGCCACATCAACAGATAGAGCACGCATTTCAAACAGCTTGTAGCTTATCACAGGGTCCTTCGCAGTCCACACGAACACATGTGATCTCAGATCTGCCGCGTCTGATGCCTCACAACGCACCTTCTGGCGCTCGAATTGATGGAGAAGAAGCTTCCATCTTTCAAGGCATATTTCCGTCGGCCCAGATACAATGGAAGAACCGGCCCGTCGAATGGTCTCACTCTCATTTCGCAGAGGGGCTGGGTCAGTACTGGTTCCTGGACAGGCAAGTCTATCCAGGAGCGAGCCAATCATAGCCTGCAGAGTGCTGGGTGGATCCCCTTCCATGTGCCATCGGGCCCCATCCACCAAACGGGGCGCGCCATCTTGTGTTCCTGTCGCAAGGAAACCTGGTGGCTCGATCGGTGGGCGCTCCCCAGCCTGCGGCGGGAGCAGGGGCATTAAGTTTTATATTGCGGGGACCAGCCATTGACAATCCCGGTTGGAGACTGTGCCCGCTTTTCCAACCCCCCAACACCACGAGATTCTGACCGCCGCGCATCGATTTTCCTTCCCGCTTCCCACAGTCCAATCCCAACTCTCTTCGACATCGATTTTGCCGCGCTCAACCTGAGCGACTGTGCACGAGTTGATCGAGAAGCAAAATTGGGCGCTCTCAAAAGAGAAGGTCAGCTGCGTGGTGCATGGGGTTCTGAGAAGAGTCTGGAAGCTTTGGAGACACGATTATTGTCCGGCGCGCAGTCGATCAATTTCTCCACCCTCACCGATCACCAGTGATCCCAGTTAACAGCACTTGCGCAGAGCGCAGAGCGCAGGGTGTTGGGACGTTGTGAAGGTCACCAACTGAGATATAGACACACAGCAACTGCATTGTTTTGAAGCGCGACAGTTGGCGACGCCAGTGAGGTCGACGGTGTTGACCTAAGTTACACGCGCTGAAAATTTCTTCGGTTGCAACCTGATTGCGTCCTCTAACTGAAGCGCCAACTGATCTCCAAGCTTCAAACTCCACAGTGGACAATGGGTTCAACAAAGTTTGGAAACTTTGATGTGAGCACACAGTTCACTAGCTTGAAGGAAAGCCAAACACGTCTTTGCTGACATATTCGACGATAGATCCTCTGCAGGGATACCACCCTCCCCATCTGCAATGTGAGTGAATGCAGCCAGTGAACTCGTGCATCCAAGATGGTCGGCTCTAACAAGTATGCTCGACAGCTCATCTCTCCCTTCCATAACCAGACAGGTCCCTGGGATGGCTGCTCACTGAAGGGTATCCCGCTCTCTGGCGGGAGGCATTTGGGCAACTTGGGTACCATCTTGCTTTGTGGCGCTGCAATTGCTACCACAATCAAGCTGCTGGTACGCTCAGAAAGGAAGAGGGCAGCTGTTGGGAGGAGGTGAGTGATCAACTAGCATTCATTAGGTGTTGTGGCCATGCGATTGACGTGACGGACAGAGAAATGCAACTGTTCCTCCTCGGGTACCTGCTGATCTCGATATGTGAGATTTTCTCAGTGGGCGACTTCCCACTGAACAGCAAAGTGCGGATGGTAAGTTGTCTTATGCAAGTTCATGATTGAGGTTGTAAACTCACACCATTGAAGGCCTTTAGTGCCATTCACATTGGTGCCATTGCAGCAACAACGTGGATCCTCTTCATTAATGCAGTCATTGGCTACCAATTAATGGATGATGGTACACCCCTGTCTGTCTTCCTGACTGGCGGTTCTGGTCTGGTGTTCCTGATCGGCGTCGGCTACATTGCACTTGATACCGGCTTCCAGTTCACCGACTTCTGGAATGACAGCTACAACTCACCCAACCGGCACATTGCGCTCTACGTGCTCTACCTGATTGTACCTCTCCTCTGGATCGTCCTCTATGTCGTGCTCGAGTCGTACCTCGTGCTCAAGATCCTGGGTGAGATCAGGCCGATGTTCTTCCTGCTCGGCTCAGCTTTCTTTTTTGCCGCTGGCCAGGTTTTCAACTTCGCAGTCAGCAGTCACATCTGTGAGGGCACATCGGGTAGAATCGACGGCTCGCTCTTTCAGACCTTCTTCACCCTTTTGTCGGTGGTTGCGGTATGGCTCTTCTGGTCAGAAATCACCGAGGACGACTGGCAAGACAACATCACACCTTATCCCTGAGTCACGATAATGACCAACCAAGATACCCGCGCTCGAGCGCATATATATCATCGGAGTTCATGGGTTGGATTGCTTCACACTGTTTTTTTCCTCGTTGGCTTTCATGACGCTCTCTTTTGTGATACCTTTTGGACGGCGGTTTTTTTCTCTCACGGTGGCTTGTCAATGTCTATTGCAAACTCAGTAAAACATAACAGATCTAAGTGATTTCTGCTATACAACTTGATGTCTAATATTATGATGCTATGGAACAATCGAACACAAAGCAGGTTGAGATGAGTGGTGAGCAAGTGAGTTTTGTGATTCGGGATGGGGTGAAAGCACTGTGAACAAGGGCATCTGCGCTGATTTGGGAAAGATATGCGTTGGAATCTGATAAGTACGAGCGCATGCCTACGTGGGCTTATCCTTGCTTTTAGGCAGAACAGTTGCTAGTCTGCTTCTTCAAGGCTAGCTTGGTCTGAGGGTGAATGGTGGCACATATATATATATATATATATATATATATATATTTAGACATATATACCCTGAGATCATGAGCCATGACGTACCTAATGTGGACGTCTTGTATTGGGGAGTTGGTTTTAATGATACTGTCATGGCAATGCTAGGTAATGGACCGTGAGATTTTAAGATAGGTTAGCAGGAGGTGCTTCCACACATAGGCTCAAGTAGCCAAGGTCCTGTGATCTAACTGACATTTGTTACAAAAGGATACTACATGAATCAAATATTAAAGGCTCTTCTAATTTAACGCTCAGGTGCCTTGTCTTGTTGACACTTTGCCGCTAAGATTTTGACAAGAACATATGCCTATAAACTGCTCATTATTCCACACACTCAAGTTAAACCGAAAGTGGCCAACGCTCACCAACTCTTTGCCCAGTGTCTTACAGAGCGTAAACACTGTTCACCAATCCCACAACCACACCAAACCCTAATCTACCCATCTACTTGCCTCCTCTCTTCTCCGTTTCCATTCGCTGGAACCGTTGACTGCGCCACATACCCCCTAAACTTACTCGCATGCACCCTGGGCACAGTCCCAATCACAATTAATGCCTCCGCCAGCAAGACACTCCACATCTTCACCTTCAGCACTCCTTTATTATAATCTGTCCGCGCTGCGGCTGCCACGCTTAGAAGCAACAGCAGCAGCGCTGCATATCCCACCATCCGGTGGTACTTCCACAGGCTTTTAGCGTTCTCCAGCCCGCCCCAGACTTGCGGGACCACCCAGATGGACAGGCCAAAGAGGTACTGGGCGAGGAGGAGAAGAGTCGTCAGAACGCCCAGGTAACCATGGAGCGAGTGGAAGTGGGCCAGGTGGTTGACGTGCTTGTTGACTTGGATGATGATGGTGCCGGTGAGGAAGAAGAGAAAGGAGAGGATGTGGAGGCAGGCGTGCGCGCGAGCGCCGGAGAGTTTTGTTTCGGGGGTTGTGGTTGGTTGGAGGATGAGGATGGATTGAAGAAGCGCGTAGACGCCGAGAGATTCTTGGGAGGTCTGTTAGTTCACTAAATTCGACGGGGGTCAAGGGAAGCATGGCTTACGGAGAAGAGGATGGGGGGAAACCAGCGGGAAGGTTGGATGAATGAAGGTGTTGATCCAGACTGTCAAGACGAGGATAAGGGCGCCGATTTGCGCAATCCAGCCCGTTCCTGGATCCGTGTTAGTCGATGGAATGACGATGTGGCAATGAGTCCTGAGTGTCCGTACCTAGCCAGAGGTTCTTGACCAGCGGCGCGCCAGGTTTTTGGGTTGCTGCGCCAGGCCTGCCGAGGAGCGGTTCACTCTCAGCAGGAGCAGGCACATCACCTTGATGAACAGAGAGTAGAGATTGTCTTGAAGACATGTTAACTGGTTCGTGATAAATGGATTACTAATTCTCTTAGCGCTGGGCGCTGGGAGTCTGATGAGATTGGTTCAAAAACGGGATTCAATGACTTCTACTAAGTTGATATGGAATCTAGCTAACGGCTGGGAGAATAATTGAGAAAGGGATTTTAGATTGCGAATTGCGGGGAAGATGTTGGATTGTGTTGCCTGGGAGGTGATCCATGGGGAGCTCCCGCCCCGCCTAGACCCTGCAGGCCGGTTTCCCTCTGTTTACGTCAGAATCTTTGCAGATTTCATCTATCGCTGGGCGTTCTTGGCTGCGGCACGGATACACTTCCCCATGAATCCTCAACCGTAATCCACTTGTTGTAGTTCTGCCTTTCTGGGCAACCAGACTGTCACATTGCGATGCCAAAAGTTTTCCCAATGGATTTAGAAATATTCAGCATAACGATGACGACATCCCAGTTCTCTAAGCCCAGAAAAAAAAGGAGATTAAATGCGGGTTGTGGCTCTCAGCCCAGCTGTTTATCAATATGCAGGCCTATTGCCCCTTCTCAGCTCTGGAACCCTACCCCGCCTTGACCGGAACGCAATTCACCTTCACTACTTTCCGTGCTCCCCAAATCGTGATCCTGAACCCGTTTGCGACGGAGCACGCCGATTCCGTGAAGATCGTCAAGGAACCCTCCGAGCTCTGGCCTTGTCTCCAGTTCTCCACACCCATCACCGAAGTCTCCGCCTTCATGGGCCCGATATCCGATCGCCGATTCATAGCTATACGGAGTCCAGTCGGGACTAACCACGGTGAGGGTTTAGGGAAACAAGATGGATCATGTAGATATTGCCCCCGACGGCAATGTCGTATTCGTCGTGGGTCTGAAGATGAAAATATGCCGATGCCACTCTCTGTTCATAAAAACTGTATCGGCCGTGTTGAGGACTATGCTCAGGCCCAATTTCTCCGAGGGCCACCCACTGACCGAACCGGCTCCGCGCATATCGATCTGCCCGAGGACGACGCCAACGTGCTCCAGCTCATCTTCAACGTTGTCCACAATCGCGTCCACAGTGTGCTAGACACACTGTCTGCTGATCAGTTGATGCATTTGGCTATCACAGGCGACAAGCACGACTGTTGGGGCTCGCTTATGTTCTTCCCTATTCATTTGGCTCGACATGTGAGAGATGTTACAATTTTTGACGGTATCATGGCTTATGCTCTGGTTGCATACCTTGCTTGGGCCCAAAAGTCGTGTTCGCTGAGGCCACAGCTGCGCTTGTGCTCGACTATGCCGGGTCGCACAGAGATCTCCTGCAGAAGCATGAAAAGCATATTGATGTAGCAGAGTTGATGAACCTTGCACGTATGTCTTTGTCTGGCTGAGTCTCCCTTAGAGAGCTCCGTGATACAAACAACAGGCTTATGAAACCAGTTAAATTGGAAGAGATTAGATCCGAATTGAAGCTAGAGCTGGCTCTTCAAGGAGGCTTGGCCGCAATAAGGGATCTACGTAACAATGGGACATGACTTTCTTAGCTACCTAGAGGTTTATTGCACAGTTCACTCGCAGCGGACTTTGACCAGATCATGCATAAGTCTCTCACAGAAACTCTTCTATCACGCAAGGATTTGACGTAACCCAGGATTTAAGCTATATTTACAAAGCGGTGGGCTCGAATTGAAAAAAAAAAAAAAGAACTGGAACAAGGCTGGGTTATGCGTGACTTTGTGCTAAGGAAGGGGATCCACACGCAAAGCGTGCTTGCTGAACCTGCCTAAGTCTGGATTACGTTACTGAAGCTGTCTTTCGGACATCTAGTGGGTGAGTGGAAGCTTAGCTGAACTTCGGCACACTAGATAGTATACACCTTGATCATGAACATCTTGGAAGAAGAGTTTGAAGAATTTGGGTTTTAAAAGGAATTTGTTTACTTGCCCCATGTCCAGTTTATACGACAGTCAACATACGTTAGGTAATATCTGGCCGAATCCCCGTCTTACGGGAGAGACCAGGTTCCATAGGAACCGGCTGTGTGATACGGTACCTTACGGAAGGAACTACCACGGAAGGTCGAGGCCCCGGGTTTCTCGCTGATGTCACTGACCGGCTCCTTATCTCTTATCTCGGCACGGAACGGTTTCCGGCAGCCAACGGAGCCCGATCCCGGCTCCACTACATCCTTGACCCCACTTCCGTCATTGCAGCAGAATGTTAGGTAACCGAATCATCAGGACTCGATTGACAGGAAGATAGGCTAGATCCATGCGAGCCTTCCATTCACTCCACTTATCGGGGCAATGTAAGTGGTGGCTGTGTCGGAGATGGCCGATGCTATCGTGATTGTTCAGGCTTTTCTTGTTGCCGTTGGTCCCTTGGGAAGATTATCTGGTGAAATCGAGGGGCGTATCGAGAATTGATAAGATAGGAGCCATCCCGCTTTTTGGACCCTGCAGGACGTCACTTCTGTTCCTTTCCCCCCTTCTCCGTGATTCTTTCAAGTGACTCGGCTGTATTGAGTCCTGCCGAAGTCTCCTTGACCTTGACTTTTCACACCTTGACTTTTCACATCAGGCACATCACGCACTTCTCGGCTGCAAAGCTTGCGCACACTCACAAAGATGGAAGATATCGAGTACAAACTGGACTCAGTCAAAGCCACCCGGATCCCGGCTGAGGAAATTGACAAGACCTTCCGTTCAACATGCATTGGTTCGTAGGCCTCGGGAACACACCCTCTTGGTAAGTTAGGTGCAGGACACAGGCTGACAACTTGCGAAATGCTACAGACCTCGTCTCGGCCGCGCTAGGAGGCAAGGTTCTTGGCTTCTCAGATCAATGGTTTGCCGAAGCGGTTAACCTTATCAACCCGGCGGCTCCAATTCGGCAGCCAGGCAAGATGGTATACACGGGGGCTTGGTATGATGGGTGGGAGACACGGCGGCACAACCCGGAGCCATTTGACTGGGTAGTAATCCGGCTAGGTGTGGCATCAGGAACGGTCGAGGGTGTTGAGATTGACACGGCTTTCTTCAATGGCAACCACGCGCCAGCGATCTCGGTCGAGGGTTGCTTCAACCAGGATGATGAAGAAGTGCTCTCATGGGGTGGTAATCGTGGCCGCTGGGAGACCATTCTCGGCATCCAAGAGTGCGGTCCGTCACAGCGCCACGCCTGGAAGCTCGACAACCCGACCAACAAGCAGTACACGCATGTCAGACTCAACATGTACCCGGACGGCGGCATCGCTCGGTTCCGGTTATTCGGCCACGCTGTGCCAGTATTCCCAGACGACAAGGAGGTTGTTTTCGACCTCGCGGCGGCCCAGAACGGTGGTGTGGCCGTTTCATGCAGTGACCAACACTTTGGCACCAAGGACAACCTGATTCTGCCCGGCCGCGGCAAGGACATGGGAGACGGTTGGGAGACAGCACGGTCACGCACCAAGGGCCATATCGACTGGGCCATCATCCGGCTGGGAGCGCCAGGCTACATCCAGAACTTCCTTGTCGACACGGCACATTTCCGCGGGAACTACCCCAAGGAGGTACGGCTCGAGGCGATCGAGTGGAAGGATGGCGACCCTGCGGCCGATGCCCCGGGTTGGATCCGGGTTGCCGAGCCGCTCAAGTGTGGGCCAGATAAGGAACACCTGGTGGATAGCTTGGTGAAGGACAAGGCATTTACACACGTCAAGCTCATCATTGTGCCGGATGGGGGCGTCAAGCGGCTGCGCGTTTTCGCGAGACAGGCAGTGTAACCGTGGAGGACGGGTGAGTACTGGGCGGCGAAACAGTAGCGGGAAGCACAAGGGTGAAACTGGTCCTACACTGGGGCTATGGAAGGAGATAGGCCGATGTAGATAATTGTTTCTGGGAATCATAAAAAGGGTGTTCGAAACGTGGGTTTCAGAGAGGTAGCTGTCGCACATCGTAAGAAAGGTCGGACTTGTGGTTTGCGGCGATCCAGACTTTGATTCGAGCTAAGCGTTCGGATCGGGTATCCGGATAAGACCTTGTGTACAATACGCTTCTGGTCTTGCATTTAACGAAGCTTCAGGAATTTTCGACTCCATCTAACTCAATGGGCATGGAGTTATAATGGGTGTTTGACTTGACAATGGCGTTGTCGAACCGGGATGAGAGCACAAGACGCAACTCTGTTAAAAGGGTGTCTTATCGATAATAGATGACGCTTGGACCAGGAAAGTGGGGTGCTTGTCTTAAGATCCAGCCAGCGTGATGCGCCAAGCCTGCCATTCGACATGCCCGACCTGGGATTGAACACCCTGAACGTGGAGGGGAAGTCGCCTCGAATGGTCTCATCGTCTGGTTTTAGATCGCCGAACATCGAGCGTTCTACATCGCAGGTTGGCTTCAAACCGACCGCATATAGACGATTTCTGACAGCAAACTTTTCGCGACTCCCCGAATGCTCCCCGCTGTCGCAAGCACGCCCTCCCGATGAACCGATGAGATAAACTGTAGCGTCATTCCCATCGGCATCACTCCTGACCATCGCCCACGCATGCCACCAGTCCCTCTCCTGACTTGTCACCATGGATCTTGGGGGCTCTGAGGGCGGCATTGGCACCATCGGCGGCGCCCTGGCCGAACTCAAGAAAAAAGAACTTCCCGATGACCTTCCGCGCTCCCTCGACGACCGCCGACGCCCCGTCGAGTTAGTTTCCGAAACCGAAATATACGACGGATGGCAGGGTCAGTTTCACCGCGTCATATCACGCACACATGAGCTTCGCTGAGCCAACATTTGTGTCTTCAGGCCAGTTGCAGTTCTTAACATCGCCCATCACGAAGCCCTTGTCCTTCAGCGAGCTCACGCTTGAAGACAACTATGGCCCCGACCTGATCAAGGGCGGCCCTGAGAGCGAAACCCGCCTAATGGAGATGCTTGCCGCCCAAGCTTCACATGCCGCCGTCGCTGCCTTCGATGATGAGGATACCATCGCCGCAGATGAACATCGCTCCAACGAGGAGAAGAAGGATATCTTGCAGCGCACCTTCTTCATGGCCTGCAGCAACGGCAACCTCGAGTCGGTGAACAGGATTTTAAACGGCAAGGCCCGCGAATATGTCGATATCAATGCCACCGATGATGAAGGCACGCCTGCCATTATATATGCGAGCTGTTTTGTGAGTTAATTATGGGGGCTATCGTGAGCCAACTGTCCCGTCCGCTAATACCGACCCTTAGGGCCACGAGTCGGTTGTGCAGGCGCTCATCGAAGCGGGCGTCGATGTCAATAAGCAAGACCGCAACCAATGGAGCGCCCTCATGTGGGCTATGACAAATCGGCATAAGGGCATCGCCAAGCTATTGCTGGATAATGGCGCTTCTCCTGAGGCGAAGACTTCTACGGGAAGGACTGCCTGGGACTTTGCTGGCTCTGACAGCGACATGGCTTTCTATTTGAGCGGCTATGGCATTGGAAGCGCTGGCACCAGCGACGACTTCTACAACCCGGGTTTTAACCCACAAGACAGATTTGAGGAGGAGCTGGCCGAGACCGAAATGCGCCGGCGCATGATGATGGATAGCGCTCGCGACCTCGAAGTGGACCTGGGGAATGTGGGCATAGACGATCAACCCGAGGTCTGTGCTGCTGCAACTATCCTGTTTGATGTTCGTAAAGCTGACCCTCACGCAGTCGTTTGATGACCTCGATGACGACCAAGAGTTCGATTGGACGAGATGCCGTCATGACCAGATGTTTGTGATCCAGGAGAGTGAGCTGGACCGCATCCTGGATATCGTCATCACCAACATGACACCACAGCGATCCCCATCGCAAAAGCCTGTACCTGCGAATATGATATTTTTGGCCGCTCGATATGCGCACTACCACGCCAACCCTGAGCTACTAGCGAAGTTGCTCATCACTTCCATGCAAAAAATTAATGCCGTAGTCGAGAAGCATCAGTGGGATATGACCGTTCTGGCTTTTTGGATGTCAAACGCCACATTATTGCTGCATTACCTCAAAAAGGATGCCGGCCTTGTTGAGGCCACCACCGAGTTTCAAGCCCAGCTTGCCGAGCTTATTAACGAAATTTTTATTTTCATCGTTCGGGATGCGGAGCGGCGCCTAGACAAGGTCCTGGACGCCGCCATGCTGGATCATGAAACCATTCCCGGGTTCGAAGATATCGCGTTCCAAAACGAGTGGAAGATCTTTAAAAGGAAGAAGGAGGTCAAAGAAGAGCCACTGGAGAAGCGGCTACGGCCGCCGTCTCCCAAGCAGAGAGCCAAGCCGTCTCCACGTAATGTGACTTCGCTGCTGTCATCGACACTCTTCGTTTTGGATCTCTACGACGTCCATTCGGTGATAACGGCCCAGATTATTTCACAACTTATTTACTGGCTGGGGGCCGAACTCTTCAACAGAATCATATCTAATCGTAAGTACCTGGCGCGCACCAAAGCAATGCAGATCCGCATGAACGTGTCAGCCCTTGAGGATTGGGCGCGCCAAAACAACCGTCAGCCGGAGCACTACGAGGGCGGCGAGATCAGGGCCAGCGGCGAGACGACTGTCGAGGCAGCCCGTCGTCATCTAGCCCCGGTCATCCAGCTGTTACAATGGTTGCAATGCTTCTCATCTCTACCTCCAGACGACCTCGAAGCTCTTGTTGGCACTCTTCAGCAGCTCCGTACTCTCTCTCCTCAACAACTCATCCACTCAGCAACCCATTACCGCCCCGAAGTTGGCGAGAAGGGCCTTCCAAAGAACGCCTTAAAGTACCTGGTGACCATCCAAAAGGAGGCGCTCGCCCGTCGCGAACGCAAACGCCAATCTCTCGCATCAGCCGTCTCGACACCAACTACCCCATCTACCAAGAAATCCTTTTTTGGCCGATCCAACGGCACCAGTTCGGTCCCAGCAACCCCCAGTAACAACACAACCACCACACCCGACCCCACAACCCCAACCTCACCCTCAGCACAGCAACAAGATCACAACAACGGGGATAACGACGACGACAAAGACGCTACGCTTGCCAACACGCAACTGCTTCTCGACCCGGCGCTGATGCTGCCCTTCACGCTGCCCAGCAGCACCGACATGTTGATCAGCTATGGGGCCGGGTTCGGCGGCGTCAATCGCGAGCGGGCGCGCAAGTACATACCGACTATCCCGCCCGAGTTTTTGGACAAGATTGAGGCAGCTACGGGTGGACCGGGGAGTAGGAAGAAGGTTTGGGAGGAAGTTGCAGGGTGGGAAGATGAGGAGTGATTGGGGCTTGGAAATCAGAGATTAGCAGGAGAGAGAAATTGAAGGGAGGAAGAAGGAGTATGGTGATGAGGGGACAGTGAAAATTGGAGTTGGAAGAGGGCTTGGAATAGGATACATACGGAGTAGTAGGAAGGGGATCGTATAAAGTTATCTTTTTTGGGCTTCTCCTTGCTGTGGTGCAAGATTCAAATAGCATGGAGGGTCAGTGACGGACCGAAGTCGGAATGTAGTGCCGCATACTCGGAATGGGCGCGCTTTAACTGACATTTCATCATTCAATAACTTGTAAACCAAACGCTCAGGGGCTTGTTGTATGGAATGATTGAATTGCTGTCGAATGAGATGACTTGACATCCTAGGACTCTAGGAGATTGCAAGATAGGAATGTATTTTATCTTTCTCTTTCCTTCAAACAGCTTTTGGACCTACTTCTATGTATCTACTTTAATGGCGGGTTTCGAAATGCATTTTCTTCAACAATAGGAGACTAGAGAGTATGGTTGTGAGGCAGCAAGGACCTTACCTAGGTCAGTTGCTGCTAGGGTCACAGAAGTAGAGCTTGTGAGACATTCTGCCAATTATTTATACCGAAGCTCATCACGATATTGGTGAGATCTTGAAGTTGACGTCGATATTGGCTTGTGACGCGTTCCAATCGGTTCGAATGTAAGCGGGAAGCCTTCTTCCTCAATTATCGCCAAGTCGAACAGGGGCTTAGATTTTTTTTTTAAAAAAAAAATCCAGGGTTCCATTCTCACATGTCTGGATGTTATTCCCGGTTCCCTAACCCGTCTGTGGTATCCAACTATTCCCAATTATGTCCGGAGTTGTAGACCTCTAAGCAGATAGTAACCTTTCTAAACTTCTAGTGCGATTTTTCTCAGGAATACATGGAAAGTGAAAATTTCTGATAGGTTTGTTGAGAGCCCACATCCATCAGCCTTGATTCTGATATCTATCCCGACTGGCTATCCCTTAAATAGGCATCATCGCCTACCGGTTTGGTTTTGCCTGTGAGCGGGACGGCCCGGGATATCACATTGTTATCTCTCATCCTCGATAATAGATCTCTGGTGTTACAGAGCCATACTTTCAAAAAAAGAAAAGAGTGGTCCTCTTCATGTTGACCAACGTGCCTGCATTTTGCATCACTAAAAACCTGGGTTCACGGAATTTGGTCTCGAATCGAATCCAACAATGGGTATGGTCTTCAGTCAAGCATAGCAACTTCAACCGACCTACCTCAACTAATGACAGAATTTTTTGTCATCTCTGCCCCTCTCACTCAGCGATGCACGCGAACCCGTCCGCCCAGCCTCCTGTCCTAGCCCCGCCTCCAAGTTACACGTTTCGATTGAGAAGTACCTGGGTAGCGACGTACTTAGCGCCCTACTCTTCCCGAACACATGCACCCAACCGCTCCGTTGGTGCCAGCTCGGCAGCTTGCTACACTACCTGCTACGCCCGTAACCCATCTTGGGTAGGGTTACAACGTTACAGTTCTTGCCTGTTGTCAAAAGCGGCGGGAAGGGAGGGGCAGAGGGGAAGACAAGGGGACAAGACAGGTTTGTGGATAGGATAATCCGCTTACACTATTCCTGTTCCTGACAAAAAAAAGGCTGCCACTCCCACACCCATACACGCTTGTTGGGGGTCCGGTCGGGTCGGGCAACTGCGGCATGGCTGCTTGCATGCTGCAAGGGACGAGAGCACCCGAGCGAGCACTTGGCAACCTGGTAGGGTTTGGTAGGGCTTGGTGTCAGTGAGCGCGGGGGGGGGGACAACGAGCTCCGGTTGGCTGGGTTCGCGTGGCCTCTTTTCCCTGGGAAAAATTTAAGAAGGAGGGGAAGGGCTTGGGCTTCGGGAATGTCGGGAGAAATGAACGGCGGGGTGCATGGCGCTAACAAGGTGTTATTGAAATACCGTGTAGCTTACAGGTTGTTCTTTTGGCTGTGAATGGTTGGATATAAGTTTCTGGTGCTGTTGAGCTCGTTTAGGTCGTGGAACTTTCGATATGTTGGTACAATGGGTTGGAAGAAAATCCGTTTGGTGCCTGGAGAGAGAGAGAAAGTCTCCGTGGGCGTTGGCTGGAAAGCTCAATCGGATGCCGTGGTTTGTTGGATGGCTGCTCTGAGAGAAAATTTTCTCGCTAAGACCTTGAAACACACAGGTGCCTACCCGTGCTGCAGAGGGTTATCATGATGATGCCCAATGGACGATTTGGCGGTGTGGAGGGTTGATGGCTCATCACTGGCTCGATCTCAACGGTGAGAGCGGAAGCGATTGGGCTCGGAGCCAAGCTCGCTCAAATAGCGGCTGATATCCTCGACGTTGTCACATTCGTGCATTGGTGCTGGCCTACCTGCTTGGTGTTGACTACGAATTGACGTCCTTTTCATCAACCTCACGAGATTCAGAAAAGTCCTCAGAGCACTCCTGAATGACTGCTCTCCATGACCACTCCCACGCGGGGGCAGCTAGCCTGGCTGCGGAGGTATTCATCCCCCACAATCCCACGGCCGGGCGTTTGTTGGAGAGAAAGACGGAGATAAAGGCCGGTTGAACCTGCGTGGGGAGGCTGGCTTTGGAAGCTGCCACGTCAAACTCCCCCCAGTCACAACAGTCCAATGGGTCATTGGGACCAATCGCAGGGCGACTGTCCGCGGTGACGATTGCTCTCTCCCCAGTCCTTCGTTACCGAATCGGAGCTTTGGATTCCGTTTGACAACGACTGACTAACAAACACCACCGCGGATGGTGTTTCGCGGACTGCCGGTCATCCCATGCCGGTCATCGTTACTGTCAGACAATTGCTAGCGCACTGCGTCTTGGGATCAGTCCGGGGACCTGAAAGCCTGCGGCCTGGGTTTTAGAGCCCGAGGATGCCGGCGAATAGTATGGACTTTCTAGGGGTTTAAGCGCCCTAGGGATAGGGTTGGCTGTGCTAAAATGAAGGTTCGCGTCGGTTGCACGGCGGCCTGGTGGATCGCCGGTTCGGGGCAAAGGAGCCGGCCCCACAGTCCTCCGGCCGAGAGTTCGCTCGGACTTGATATGAATGATCAGGCAAATTGAAGTGTGTGTCGTGCTCTTTGTGCTCTTTTTCGTCCCATCGCTGTTTTCGAGGGAAAAAGAAGCAATTGAGCTGTTTCACGGCGATCGAAGCGGTCATTCGTGCAAGGTTTGCAGGGTTTGCAGGATTTCTCGCGGGAAGGAGCTCCAGACGGGATTCAATTAGATGGCTCCACTAACACGTGCAGCTAGGCAAGCGAGAGCAGGGTTCCATGGCCCTAGAAATTTCGAAAATTGGAAAGGGCAAAATTTTCGCTGGTGTAAGTGTTAGTGTATGGCTTTTGTAGGAGACGCAGCAACGCGGGAGACTGCGGCAGGAAAGAAACAGCGACGGCCATCTCGCGAGCCCGACTTCGCTGAGCGACTGCTGACTCAGAGACGGCGCCAATTTGCCGAGGAAGAGAGGAATGGAAGTATTGCCGTGGTAGACCTATGGCTTTTGACTGACAGGTTCGCTGAGGCTGGCGTCGCGGGTCCGGGGATGGGGTGAGGCTAATTATTCAGCTGATTGGCAGCGCAAGACATGGAGAGACGTGGTCAGATCAGCACAAGATGGCGCATCAGCAGCGTCTCGGCCGAGGTCGAAAGGTCGATGGACGCTGTCATGGGCATCATCACGAATCTCGATGCCATTCTGGCTTCATGCTGAAATTGCATGTGCCCAAGGAGCAATCAGGCCGACCAGCCACGCCACCATTCATGACAGCTTGCGCAGCCGTCGGTAGCATCTGGGGAAGCGTGGGAGCATCACCATATTTCGACGCCGCTAGCTTCTAGCGGTCTGCAGAAGTTCTAACGGTCCAATGTAGCCTTGTAATGTAGCCTTTTATCCCTCATTCGCGTGGATCGCGTCGGCACGTCCGTAGACGCCGAGATGCTCGCAACCTCGCCTGCAACGAGGCTAGTCGTCACGCTTCTGGACGCTTGACAGCTCATGACAGGCTAGGGAGCAGCCCGGAATGGCTAGACGGCGTTCCGGGCGGTCGGGCTAGGAATTACCGCATAGGGTAGTAGGAGAAGCAGAGTTTGGGCTTCCATGCGCGAGCGGACAGAAGCAAAGTCCACAGGCCCATGATTCCCCATCATGGGGTATAGCCGCGCATAGGGCCAAGGGCCCATGGCTTATGATGCATCACAAGATTGGGATGAGCGCTTTTGAAATAAAAGACGTCGTCCTCCCTCTGCATGCTCTTCATCTCCACTGCTGTTCCTCGCCATGCATTCCATCCTACACTAGTGTCCTTGTCTCTGCGCCTTAGAGCCTGATCGCGACATACGAAGTGACGAGTTGCCGTCAGGACATAGACATATCCACCACATACCTACCTGCATATACATCCTACTGCCACGTCGACACGGCAATACCTTGCGCTGTCATCCCATCCGTCCAACCACTGGAACGGTACTACTACCACGACGGTCTGCCTATCCAAGGCCGATAAAAGCTTCATCCAGAAGAAAAGTCTCAGTCTACAGCAACAACGGCCCCGCAGTGAAACAACCTGCCGGTGCCGCATTTTTGCCTACCCGGAACTGTGAGACGCTGCGACACGGCTGGCGCTCGTTGCAGCTCCTGGACGAGCCGTCGGCATCCGTTTGGCTTGATTTGACAGGCATATTGACTTGGCTATTTTGCCGTATTAGATGCCCTTCCCTTCCTGGTCTTGTTCCTCGTCCCTGGGTTCTCTCCTTGGAATCCTCGGGGGAAAGCCCTCTAGGTCGTCTTCATCTTCAGACTCCTCCTCATCATCAGCCCGCACACACACCCGCTCACAGTCACAACCGCTGCCACAAACACGGCCGCAGTCGCAGACACAAGCACGGGCGCACAAGAGGGGGTCATCCGTACTGAAACTGCAAGGGAGACTGGACCAGATTGGTCTTGGTCTCTGGTCACAGGGAGCCAGTGCATCCGCCGCGAAAGCCACCGCCAGAGCAGCAGCTGTGCCGTTGCTCCTGCCACCCAACTCGAGCGCCAGCATGGAATCTGCACAGGAAAAGCCTAAGTCGAAGCAAAAGCCAACCACGCCGCAGAAACATGTCACTGTGCGCCACAAGGGACGGCCAGTTGCCCGCCTTGCCCTAAGTCCCTTCCGCGACGACTCCGGCCTGGTTGCACTGCGGTACGAGCATACAAAACAGGGAGAGCCCCCCATTCCGCTGCCGCCACCTCAGCCCAGGGAGAAGAAGAGAGAAATTCGCCGGCCGATCATTGTGAATCCGCCGCCAGTCCCACCACCGCAAGAAGAACATCCACTCTTTCGCAACCAGCAGACGCAGACGCAAACATTGCAAACATCACAAACAATCACGATTCGCCGGTCGCAAGCTGAGCCGTGGAAGCGCGACTCGGGAGCGCCCACATCGTCGTCCATCACGCTGCGCGGCGACGAGGACGAAGAGGACTACATCTACCGCAAGCTGCTCGAGGACATTGCTGACGCGCCATCTCCCACGCTGCCGCCCATGCAATCGCCCAAGATGGACGACTCTTCATTCGAGGCTCCCCAGGAACTGCCGGCTCGGAAGATCCCGCCGCCAGCGCTGAAGCTCCCGGTGCCTCTGAGCGCGGGAAGGGCGGAGATTCAGCCGCCCGCATCCGCGCCGGTTTCAGTGCCAGGAGCAAAGCAGACACCGACGCAACAGCAGCAGCCTGCTACTACGCCGTCGTCCCCATCTCCATCAAGACTGGGGCTGCGGCGAGCTGTGTCGGTTTCTTGTTCGTCGCCGAGATCATCCGAGTCGCCGTCGTCGCCCGTTTTGCCTGCATCGCCGTCCCGGCACCTGTCACTGACTAAGAAACTAGGTAAGAAGAGCTTCGGCCTTGGTTCTGGGTCGTCGGGTAACGAGAAGGGAAAAACGGATACGGCAACGGCAGCGGCAACGGTCGGGACCGGGATCAGCAGCAGGGTCTCGGTCGTTTCTTCGGGGGGCTCCAAACGGCTGCGGAAAAAGAGGGTTGGCGTTGACAGGGCTGCTTCCGGCGCTGGGACTGTTGGGCCCGCCTCGCCAGGGGCTATTTCCGGGCCCGAGCGGGGCTCTGCCCACTGTGCTCAGCAGGAGAAACCGCCAAAATGGCCCAAAACAGCCAAGCGCACGCCAGAGACCCCACCGCAGCCGAACGCGCCAGGGGCTGCGCACGGGGAACAAGCATCCTCGCACAGCAACAAGAACAAGTCGACTGTCGCTGACACTGTGACCTCTGCGACAACGCTCTCGCTCTCGTCTGCACCAACCATCACCACGCCCATTCCCTCACACAGCCTATGGGACGATCTGGACTCCATTGCCTTCTCCAAGCGGGGGAGTCTCATGCTGCTGGGCAGAAAGAGTGATCCCTCGAAGTCACTTCCACTGTCGCTATCGCAGGTCATGTCGTCGTCGTCTGCGGAGAGCGGCCCCAGTGATTGCAGGGCCGGCGAAACCCCTAACGTTATCGAAGAATCCAAGCCCAATGTGAGCGAGGAGAGCGAGAACACTGAGAGCCCCGAACACAAAGAAACCGACAAGAACACCAGCCAGGTGCCAGCGTCGTCATCTCCATCATCGTCATCCTCCTCATCAACATCTTCCAAGTCCCAGCGCGACTCTGCTAATGTCGCGGCATCCCCCTCTGCGCGAGACGCCGCCAAGGGCCCCGAGCCTGCCGTGCCCAGCATCCGCGTCTCGTCGATTGATTTAGAGAGGGAATCACAAAAGGTGAGATCGCTCTATGAATCCGGCGACGACCTGTTCTGGGAAGACGGCGGCCGCGTCTCGTTCGTCGAACGTCTCGCTCCTACCGCCGAAGTCCCGTCCGAAGAGGATGAGCACGCCGAGTATGGTTTTCCTGTAGGCTTCATTTGGCCGCGAGTCATCCCACAGTCAGCTGACCGCGCTTGCGCCTGATATGCAGTTCATGGCGTCCGTCCGATCATCCCTCCAGTTCGCAAGGAGACCACCTCGGTCCGTTCCCACAGGCCACGGCCATTCCGCGGTCTCGCCTGTCGGCCTCTCCTAATCGCAACAGCGTTGTGCGCAAGGGATATGCTGGTGGCCTCGAGGACTGGGACGACCTCGACGGCGCCGAAGTCGACCGCTATGGCTTTATCACCCCCAAACGTCCGGTCTCACGCGCCGAACCTGCCGAGCTCAAGGTCCTGCCGAGACGGCGAAACGTCCTGACCAAGCGACCCTCAACTTCTTACTCGACCGTCTCCCTCCCCGGAGGCTTCATCCGCCCGCCCAGCCGCAAGGTCTCGGCGCGCTCGCTCAACACGTACACGTCGGAGCGATCGAACGTCTCGCGCTTGTCGACCCGTTCGTCTATCCGCTCGGCGGCAAACCATCTGCCATACAACCGTGAGCACAGGTGGCTTGCCGAGGCCAGCGAAATGCTGTCTCTTCAACCGACCGGTTTCGCCAGCCTGGAAGACGAAAAGGACCCCAAGTTGATCGAGGCCCAGAAGCGCAAAGAAGCCCTGCGCTCGGAGAAGTGGCGCAAGATGGCCACAGCTGTAACGCCAGTATCCTCGAACCCCAAGGTCACATCATCATCATCATCATCATCATCATCATCATCATCATCATCATCAACCAACCCTCCCCCAGCCCCCGGTCACGGCCAGGGCATCTCATATACCTTCGACGTCACCTCACCCAAGCTCATCTCCCGCACCTGGAAGGGTATCCCAGACTGCTGGCGCTCGGCAGCCTGGTACTCCTTCCTGCACACGTCGGCCATCACTTACCCTCACGACCCCCCGGAGTCAGACGCCTACCTCATCGAGACCTTCCATGCTTTGCAATCCCGTCCATCGCCGGATGATGTGCAAATCGACCTGGACGTGCCGCGCACCGTGAGCGGTCACGTCATGTTCCGGCGGCGGTATCGCGGTGGACAGAGGCTACTGTTCCGGGTTTTGCATGCGATCTCGCTCTATTTCCCGGAAGTTGGCTACGTGCAGGGGATGGCTTCGCTAGCGGCGACGTTGTTGTGTTATTTTGATGAGGAGAGGGCGTTTGTCATGATGGTCCGGCTGTGGAGGTACAGAGGATTGGGCTGGTTGTATAGCGATGGATTGGCCGGGCTGATGGCCGCGTTGAGGGAATTTGAAGGGGATTGGTTGGGGAAGCTGGATGGCGGAGTTGTGAAGGAGAAGTTGGTAAGTTTTCCCCACTTCCGGCTTGTCCCTACAAGGGATATGAGCTGACGTCGTATGGGGTAGAATGAGTTGTCGATCGATGCTACGGCGTATGGTACTCGCTGGTACCTGACGCTGTTCAACCTGTCTCTTCCATTCCAGGCCCAGCTGCGGGTCTGGGATGTTTTCATGCTTTTGGGGGAGTGTCCTCCAGAAGAGCAAAAGCAACTTCAACAGTTACAACGGCAACAACAACAGTCTTCGGGCGACCCACAACCGTCTACGAGCAACGACTCTTCACCGAAAGACTTGGACCCGCCGCCTCAGTCTCCTGCAACTCTCCTCCCCCCGAAGGGTTTGGATATCCTTCACGCCACATCGGCCGCCCTGATTCATGCCCTTCGCGATGTGCTGCTCGACTCTGACTTCGAGAACGCAATGAAGACATTGACCGCCTGGATCCCCGTCAAAGATGAGGATCTGCTCATGAAGGTGGCCCAGGCGGAATGGCGCCGGCACCAAGGCAGGAGGGAGAAGATAGAGAAGGAGCTGCGAGAAAAAACAAAGAAGGAAGAGAAGCAGAGGGAGAAGGAGGAGAAGCAAAGAGAGAAGGAAAAGGGTAAAGGGAAGGAGAAAGAAAACGTTAAAGAGGGGGTCGAGGTTACTACCACTACTACTAATACTAAAGGGAAGGTTAAAGAACGGGAACAACAACACGATAAAGAAAGAGATGAAGCTCGGGGGAAGGAAAAGGAAAAGGAAAAGGATAAAAAGGATAAGGGAAAGGGCAGGTCCTTGTTCTGAGTTTTGTCTGCTTGCCTTTTCTCGCATCATGTCTTTTTTTTTGTCTTGACTTTTATCGCACCTCATTACACCCTTTTCTTCTTTCCCCCGACAGAGAGAAACGAGTTTCCTTTGTCGTTATTTTAGGTCTTCATTTTAGCTTCTGTTCAGTGATACCCCTTCACTTACCTACATTGCGGCATGGGTGTCACCTGGTTTGTTATAAGGATTTGGATTTCCCTTCCTCCCCTTTGGCAGCATGCAAAGATCAGGAAAGGATGCGTTTTTGATACCCCTTCCTTGGATTTTTTGGCAGATTTTTTTTCCTTCTTTTTCCCTTTTCTATTTATATGTCCGTCCCACGGATGGATTGGGCACTCAATACACCATCCAGAGCCTTCAATGATTTAAGTCAAACCGAAGGCTTCACAAACGGACAGCTCTTCACCGACCGGAGAGCTGCTCTGAGACTTACTTTGTCGCTCGTTTTAACCTTTTCCTTGCGTCTTCTTTTCTTCATTGTAATTTGGCATGATTTACGGAGCCAATCCTCATTTATGACCAGGTTAGTTTTTAATGATTGGGATAGGATAGAATATAGAATAAAAGATAAAATTGTGAACTATCGATAAAAAAAAACTCATGTCGATCTAAGCTCTGGTTTCGTGTCTTTGTCTTTTAAGCTTGTGCTAACAGTGGAAATGATGTTCTATTCTTATTGTTGTGACTTCGGCGCCCATTACATCCCGCTTGTTTAGTTTCCATAACCCATCGGGAGGAGCCGTTGTTATGAAGCGCAGACTACAGAGTAGGATCTTGATTTAATAGATAAACAGAAGGTTACTGAGTAACATAAACCAGTGGCAGCTTTTGCCATTTATAACAAATGTATCGGGTCCTTACTGGTAGAGATATCAGCTTTATCTGCCTATCTTCCCCAAGACATAATCTGAAATCGTACATCCGCCTATCCTTTATTCCTGATTACACCTAAAACCATACAGATACAACCCCAAACCCTACCTGACTAGTTAAGCAACCAAATCAATATCTCACATCCTAATCATGTTCACGTCTCAGCAACACAAACGCTTAAACCAACCCCATATCTCCTTCTCAGTTCCCCTAAGTATCGGCGTCCACGCTTGGGTACATTTCCCATCCCGTGCAGGATAGTGGCGCTTAAACGGCGTTTCCCCTCCCCCCCCCCCAAAAAAAACACTCTCTCCTTGGATGCTGGCCGGCAAGGACTTGGGATCATTCCCCCATCTTCCCCTTCTGTCTATCCAGCCGGAATCTTCCAGTTTCTAGGGGGACGGGGGCTGTGTGAGTATTTAGATGCAAGTACGGAGATTGGGGAAGAGCATTCATTAACCCAGTAGCCGACAGATAAGGAAGCATGTGGGCGTGATGGTGATAGGGGATCAGAGGCTTGTTTGAAGTGGAAGAAGGCATGTAGGGGATGGAGCGGGCATGATGGAGGTTATGAGCTAGCTTTAGCGTCTGACTTTTGCCTTTTATTTTCGGTGACAGATTCAGCTATGTGCACTCACACCTAATAAGGCTTGATTTTGGATGATCTGTGATGGGAAATGTTTAGTGAAACGGTGAAGGTAGCCATTAATGAGTGCTTTATGGGCGCTGGAGAAACAAGATACCGATTGAAGTAAGCAAAGTAGGTCCTCTTACTTGAGTAGTGGCAATCCATAACCTCATTTTGCCGGTGAAGACATATCAACATGAACTTGTTGGTCTACCTATGCACAACCGAAGGATATCCGCAAGTTCTCAGGGCTTCCAGAAGCTCCCATCCACTCAGTGTTCGGCTTTGGTCAAGGAGACCAAGCGACGATCCTAAATCAGTTAAATACAAGACTCGCGTCGATGCTCTTAGGCACTCATTCCCGTTCCAGACCCTACAGTCGGATCGGGTTCATGCAGCGTCGAGGCTAGGCAGGCCAGCCTTCTCCGATTTCGCTCAGGGCCAAGCGCTTGGCCTTAACCCATATTATCTCCTTGGTCTCCTCACGTTGTAAGATCAAGCAAGAACTTGGCTTGAGGCAGTATAACTTAAATGAACCCTGTGACTAGTCTGGCAGTATCCAAGAAAGAAATCATGTCGTTTTTTTTGTCGGACGATAGCCAGGGGCTTTCGATTAGCTCCTGCTTCTGCGCCTCGCCGAGACAGAAGCTCGAAATACGGATCGCTTCAATGCCAACTTGTTGAGAGGTTGGAAGTTGGTGTGTATCCGAGACCTGTTTTGCAGTGAGGGCAAAAGGAGAAAGCGCTTGGTTTCTCGGAACCGAAATGACAAAGGTTGTCAACATACGTCAGCTGATGTACGTATAGACAGATGGGCAGATGGGCATGCGAAGATCAGCAAGGACACGTATAAACAGGAGTTGGCAAGGGTTTGTCAGACACCTGTCCTGTGCCGTTCCGCTATGGTCAAAGCAAAAGGCAGAAGACGGTCGGCGCACGTGCCGACGGAAGAGATCTATCTCAAAAACTATACCGGCTACCTTCTTAGGCAGAACATCATGGAACATTGCATAGAAACATTATGCTCTGGCCATGACTTGAGATCCTCTGCTAAAAGAAACATGACAAACAAGGGAACAGATCGTCATATCCACGTGAAGGGACCATCTCCCGTGTCTATTATCATGCACCAACCTCGACAGCCAACCGGCATGTAGCTTTGAGAACTCAAGATCGCATCATACTTTCAAGATTTGATTTCATCATCGGCTTGTGACAGTGGACTCGGTCTTATCATCCAAGATATATCCTGTTCCTGGCTAAAGATCAATCTTTCTATCCAGAATTCTAGGAGAGGCTGATGATGAGCGACAGCGAGCCGCTAGTGACCGGATATCACGGGACATTGATGGCGAATGGCGTGGGCGGCGGAGAGCGAGAGCGCCTGTAATCCGCGACTGCTGATGATGCGGCTCTCCTTGCTTTTTACCCGCGGCTCGGCGATCCACCACAGATTGTCTTTAACCGCAAGCGCGACACACCGAGGTCACCAACCCGGGAAGGTGTGTAAGAATGCAGACACTAGGCAAACTGGAGAAGAGGATTTTCTTTTTTCGGTCGTGGAATTGGCAGATCAGACCAAGTATGCTGTTATTTGTCTTTCAGCTTCCGGTTGGCCCAGAGTAAACTGTAGAAGCCGGGTTCTCCCCCTTGTTGGCCAGGGCTGACGACGGATATTTGCAGCGCCATGCAACAGTGTAACACTGGGGATTTTGCCGCAGGTGGGAGATGAGTGGGATCGACTTTTCCAGTGTTATATTTGTCATGTCTGTCACTATATCTGTATTTTCTCATTCCAGAACCTCGTAGAGGGCTGCATCGCCTGTTGGTGTTTTTGTTGTTGGGAGCTTGCCGGGTCCAACAGAGCACAAGGGGTTCCAGAACAAGTCAGGTCAGCAAAGAAGCCACCGATGACGTTGGCACGGTGGTCAATGATGTTATGAAATGTTGCACTTCATTAGTTCGTTCACTTCCGTGGAATTTCTTGCGGGATGAACCTCTCTCTACCCTTCTGTGCAGCAGATGAACAGCTCCAGCCTGTCTGGATGAACTCTGAAGAGGAACACCCAACAGGCCTGGAAGACAACTCGCAAATTACACCCATTCGTGGGTCGGAGGAGCAATTCCGAATGCCAGCAAGGCCTGGAAAGGGGAGTTCATGATGCGTTGATCAGTGACCACAATGGCCTAAGAGCTTAGATGTGGACCTGGAGCTTTTCCGATGCCTAGATAAGTGTGACTGAATAGAAATCCGCTACGGCTCGAAGCCCAGGGAGTGTCTGGACATTGACGCAAGGTCCCCAAGCAATGGCTCGCTAGGCTAGTAAAGGCTGCCGTGACATCAAGCAGTACGACGGTCTCCATCAGCAGCTCACAGCCCGAGTGCTATCCCGGTAGCTATTGCCAATGTGCAGTGGGCAGGCCGCAGACGAGCATCTCCGCAAAATTGAGACTTCTTAGGTAGGTAGGTGGGCAGTTGACCAGGTGCTGTGACAAACTTCAAGTTCTTGCCAGGTAGCCCTTCTTCCCTTCCCGCACGGGGTGCTTGTGCGCCCAAGGATGCTCATCTCCCTTTCTCAAACGCGGCTAGTTCCTGGGGAAACTGGAACAGAAACAGTTGCAAGCGCGAGAGGCGCAGGCCTCAGACGCAGAGAGCGACTATGAGCGAATCATGAGGGTGGGAGCGCATCACGGGAGGTTTATCCACAGGTTGTAGTGTTGTGTGGCTGATGGTGATGTTTCTGTGTGGGAGGTGAAGCAGGATGATTCATGGCTGCCATGGGGAAAGCTGGGACGGAATAGACAGGGGGTGTTGCGGCTTGGGACAATGGGAGAGACCCATGCAAGCCAAAAAAAAAAAAAAACAGAAATAAAAAAAACACTACGATGGGGCCAAACTGTTTTTGGACGAACCCCAGCTGTTTCAGAACACCTTGGCGATGGTCAGGGGATCCATGATAGAGCGGGGATAAGCCGCCGAGCCCTATGTAAGTAATGTCACCCTGACACTGGTCGCCGAAGAACGTCATCGTGGTCCAGTTCCATGGTGCTGAAAGCTGTGCATGGGAAGACCAAATGGAAAGTCTTGTATGACTTGCTCGTGTAGCTTTAATAACTCTGCCCTTTTCTCTTGCCAGATTTCTGACCAACAGTTTTGAAGACCCTGGCTTCAATGTGCCTTGCTCACCCTCGCTCATCCATCGTCGCTTCATCTAGCCTTGGATTAACAGCCATCAAACATCCATATGCATCATCTCAGCACATATGTCCAGGTATCCGGAAAGTCTTCGCGGTCATATTCTTGACATCAACACAGTATGAGACTGCGGAGGGAAAGTGTTAGCCTAACCTGCATTGTGGTCCGATATCTGCATGTGACTGTCAATTTAGAGCCCTTATCAGACAGGTGTGGGATAGCAGGCAGGCATATCTGCATATCCCCCTCGCAAACTTTGAACATTTGAGGGTGTTATCAAAGTGTATAAATCGCATGCCAATTCCAAGAGGCGGTTCACGACACAGAACCCTGATGTGATTTGCATGGTTTCATTAGGCCTATCGTGCTCAATCGCGGCCATCCAATTATCATTCTCGACCGGTCCCAAATCTGGCAAGAGCTTTGAGAAAGGAGGGAGCCGAGGAGTCTCAACCAAACGAAAATCCCACCAATTATTGCTGATGTGATGATGACAACGCTGGTGTTTGAGTAGTGGAATCACCATTGAGCTCTGTACGTACTACGCTATGTAACATCCATTGTTGTTTTGATGGTCCATCAGTGTTGTGACTATTGGCAGGATTTCTCGATACTCAAGATATTAATGTCCTTATTGCCAAGGTAGGCGCGGAATTGTAGTGAGACTAGAGGTAAAAAGACTTGAATCCAACGTTGACACTGTTGACGTCCTGACAAGAGGCTGCTGTCGCTCTTCAGAAGTAAACCGTCCAGCACAGGCTCCATGGATGTAACGTGCAAGACCCCAGTCTCCCGGAAAGGTCACCAAACGCCTGGGCTTACCCGACCCAGTCCTAAGGCTTCGGGAAGCCGGGCCTCAGTCAATCAAGACTGACTGTGACCTGACTGTGACGTTCCAACAGGCAAGCCACTACTTGGCTGACCCCCCCCCAACCTACTCAACTGGGCGTCACCCTCAGCAACCCACACTGAAAACTACAACGTAACAGAGTGTACACTCATCGCAATGGGGAGACAATGACAGAAGAAGGGATGAAGACACACCCGTGTTTACCAGTAGACCGGCTGGTATGAGGTTCATGTGCTCCTCTGGATAAACCCCCATAACATCTCTCCTCTGAACCATTTTTGACCCCCCTCCAGTTCCGTCAATAATTAAGTAAACAAAAAACATTGCCGTATATCCAACTGATTTGTACACATACATCAACGCAAGATCTGCTGTCAATGTTAGGTAGTTAATACAGATGAAATATACATTGCCGAACATGCAGAATGCTTCCAGAAAACCAAGATGCCCCGCTTAACAAGTACAATATACCCTCTGACAAGAAATCTAGATGCACTGATCGAAGTGCTTCCTTCGTTGGCGCAGCCCGAATCTCAAGAGCTGGGGGAGTCCCGCTAAGCCAATGGCGGCGTGTGATTGAGAAGATCAAGCTCTGAATCCTCTCACTAAGGCACATATGGGTCCATTTCCTGTCTTCATTCTTGCGCGGGCTGTTAGGTTCATGGTACAAGCGGTGCAGGGCGGTCCCGGCGTGTCGGAGGGCGACGGACAACAGCGTTCCCTTTTCAGGAACCATTCCCCGGGAACTCATGCAGGGGTGTTTTCGTGGGGAATTACCGCAACAGGAAAAGGGCGTGAGCTACTTAACCAAGCCCTGACGGGTTTGGCTCGAGCCCACGAGGCTGAAACATTGGCTTGAAATTAAGGTTCAGTCGTTATCACCCCGTCGCGTGGCTGATGATCTTTGGGCTCCACTACCACCTCCACCTCCCTCGGCGAGCCCTCCGCTTCCACGAATCCTTTCATCGGGCAGTCGCGGCGGATTTCCTTGGTTGCTTCCGCCAAATTGTTGCTGGTGTCGCTGTTGGTACTTACTGCCGGGGTTGCATCTGCCGTCCTTCCGACGAGGGCCCAGCTGACGAGGCGAGATGTGCTGATGAGGACTGTGGAGACGGTGGTGCTGGATTGTCCGACAACAGGGATGAAACCGAAGGTGCCCCGGGACGCATTGGAGAGGCAGCAGGAGCCTGCGCAGGCGGGCCCGTAAACGACGAGGCTTGTGATTGCGACTGAGTGGTAGAGAACGCTGCATCTCCTTCCCCCTCACGGCTACCACTCGTCCCTGATGGGTGCATCGGTGACGTTTCTCTCCCCAGCCCGGAGCTTTCCCCACGACCACGGGTCCCGGGACGGTATGGTCCAATATCGCTCCTCTGCCGTGAATGCCCTCGTTTACGACCCGGTGGTGGATTCGATAGAGCCGAGCCATGAGAGAGCGGCGGCGATCTTTGTCGTTGATTCACTGTGCTTGGCGCTGGCGCTGGTTGTTGAGGCCCGACTGCTTTTCGTTTTCGCGGTGATTCTCCTGTTCATGAAAACAGAAGGTCTTGGTTAGCTCGCGTACCCGTCTCACGAGCGTGATTTTATCTTGGACGAACCTGAAGGCGTGGCTGGTTGATCACTGCCACTCCGTCCTCCAGCCTGTGTCGTCGGGGGCTGCCAATGATGGAAGTAAATGGATGGTGAAGGCTGTGCCTCTTGCTGTTGTTGATGCATCGGGTTGCCTTGCCCACCGGAAACATTAGTGTGAAGACTAGGAATATGCGAACCGCCTGCACGGCCTGGCATTGGCCCTGGCATGCTGTGTCCCCTCGGTCTCGGAGACATCGGATGACTTCCAAAGTATGCGCCAGAATGGCCTTGTGCCGAACTTGGAGTGCCAGGAAGGCCACCTAATGTTGGATATTGCCCGTATAGCTGGGAATCTCGTCTTTGGTGATCTGAAGATGCTGTTCCTGGGGGCATCAGCGCGGGAGCCTGCTGATGCGGGGCTTGTGACATGATCAGATGTTGCGCCCATTCCAACAAAGCAGGAGAGAGGGTTCCCCCGCCCATGCCCGCAAATACAACTGGCACCAGCGGTGGCGGAATTCCTCCCTGAAGGGAGGTCTTCAGAATCTCGTGCTCGATTTTTCTTTGCTCGAGTCGGTAGCTCTCCTGTCGGGTCTTCTCTTCCTCCTGCCGCGTTTTCTCTTCCTCCTGTCGCGTTTTTTCTTCTTCCTGTCTCCTCTTATCTTCCTCTACCTTAGCTAAGAGCCAGGTCTTCGCCGTTTCTTCATGCCATGGTGGTGCTGTAGGCAGAGGGCCCAAACTCTGACTTTGGGAAGCTGGAGGTGGAATGGATGATCCCGGCGCTAAACTTGGTGCAGGTTGTGGAACTCCGGATCCTGGATGCTGCTGGTGAACAGGAGGGAGGGCCGCCGGCGGAGGCAAGCCACGATGATGTGAAGACATGAGCTGGTCAGATAGAGTGCTGCCTCCCAAGGTAGCAGGTGCCGGCTTCTGGCCAGGATCCGGATGTATTAAGGAGGGAGAAGGTCGGGATGTGCTCGGCGGGGTTGGTAGGTCATGGACGGGCCTGTAGCCGTAATGAACTGGCTTATCGAGAGTAAGCATCCTCATCTATGTAGGTCGGCTTGTCGACATAAGCGAGTGGGAGTGGAGGGATGAAATGAGGTACAGCAGGACAGAGAGAGAACTGTCATGGGAAGGAAGGGGGGATGATATCGTGCGGAGAAGTGATGCAGCGTGCGAAGGATGGGTGAGAGAAGAAGTGAAGATGAGGTGGGCAAGCGGTGGTATATCAACCTTTGAATGAACAAGCCGGACGTCAAGACCAGCCTAGTAACACTCCCTTTAGTGAAAGGGGAAATAGACTGGGGAGTGGTGATGAAACGCTGGGGAAAGTACAAAGACAGAAAGGAACACCCTCATTCGGCCATTGCCGCCGCAATAGAAATATAGGCAAGTTGGGATGCAAGTACCTGCTCAAGCTAGGATGACGGCGGGGACGGTTGGTAGGTTGATGGGCTAAAAGCGCGGCACAGCGAAACAACCAAGTACGTACACAACAGTTGAAGGCAAGGTGTTTTGGCGTCAAGCGGAAGAGGCGAGGGACCCCTGACTCCGTTCTGTAGTGCCCTGTCACGATCTCTTTGGCGCTTCCGAGTGCCGGGTAGCTGGGTAAACTCTTCTGGATGAGCACGTTTATGAATGGTGGCGAAGTGTATGTGATGGGCCTAGATTAACAATATGTGCAGTCTGTTGTTGCTGTTGATGAAGAGAGAGACGGAGACGGGGGCTGGAAGGCCGATCCTAGTCGACAATGGGAAAGGAAAATGCAGCATCAATTTGGACTTAAATCATGGTGGTTGTGCTGGTAGACCCTCAGGCAAGCAGCCGAGCGGGAAACTATGTGGAGTGGAGCAAAAGCGTGTACCCTGAGCTATTTCATTTGGAAGCAGGGCGTATCAGGACAGATGCGCGCCAGGGTGCTCCGTCCGGGTCTCCGGGAAGATCGAGCAGCGAAGAAGACTCCGGCAGACACGAAGCGGGTAATCCGGCTTTGTAAAAAGGCCACAGCGCTGGCTCCAGCCGATCAGCGAGAACAGACAACAACCACACAGCAGAAGTGATCCTGCCAGCTGGGATGCAGGCCAGGCCTCCAGGCCAGCCCAGCCGGGAGACAAGAATAAGTAAACGCCCAGCAGCCCAGCACCGGCGAAGATGAAGGGGAACACGGAGACCGGGAGCATCCAGGCTGCCAAGATGATACCAGAACACTGGAATCACAGCGAGTTCCCTCCCAAGCCACAACCACGGCTGACGTTGCCATCTCATTCACATGGCCCAGGACAACGGCGCAGTGCGCTAATGTAGTGCACACTACTGTACAGTATGTACATACGCCGTACAAGCACTACGGTTGTCCATTGGTATCCTGATCTCACTGGTCACTGATCGCCCAGGCAGTTGTGTTGTTGCGCTGTTGTTGCTGTGATAGCAGACAGTGGGTTGAGCCAACACCTTGGGCAAGCTTTTTTTTAGCACGTCAGTTTGGACACCCTCCCGGTCAAATTCAGGAGCTGGAGCGGATTTTGGGGACTTGAACCGTGCGAGGCATGCTTGGGGTCCTTGCAGGGGGACTTGCGAGGACTGCAAAGCAGATCTCCACCCCGGCATCGAGGATGACGAAGATTGGTTGGCGAATCAGCAACTTGTGGAGCTGACGGGTGTGGGACAAGGGCCCAGGAAAAAGCCCTGGACATCTGGAGAGACAGTTCATGGAGATCCATAGTCTCTGGAAGGAAGGCCAGGCCACGACGACACAAATCCACGGCTGCATCGTCTCCAGTTTCCAGCTGTGTGGCGCTTTGCAAGATTTCTCCCAGAGGTGCCCAGAACCAGGCAACATACGCGGAATCAGGGTCTTCCGCTCGCAGTTCGCAGCGGCTGGCCTGCCGTCTTCTACCAACCATTGAGAGCTGCGTCTGTCACGAACCCACACGAGACCGAGCTTGCCAGTAGAGACAATCCACCTTACAGACAGCCCAGCTGACAGACAAAAAGCCGACTCTGCTGGCCGAACTGCGCTGGCGGACCGGATCTGAGGGGAGTGGTCTCAGCAGCAAGCCAAGCCCGCATGCCCAATGTAACGACGACCTGCTCATAGCCACATTCTTGCGCAGAGATCTTGAGGTTCGCTCGGATGCAGATGCGAGAAAGTTAACCGCGCATGGAATGCAACGATCGAAAAAGGGAGCCTCAACGGCTAATGAGGTTATGAGGCTGCCTCATTAACGGCCATCCGATTGCGGCTGTTTGGGTTTCGGATGCCTTTCTTGCTTGCACATGGTCACCGCTTGCCTCGACGGCCATCTTCTTGGACTGATAGCGGCGGCAATGTCCTGAAAGATTTCGTGTCCCAACAACACGTGGCGGCTCGTGGTTCCGATAAAAGAGGTTGTCGTCATCCATGCATTGTGCACCTTGAGATCTCGAACACAACATTGATCGGCTGAGAAACACTTTTCGGCATAAGCGCTCGCTTCCCTAGTGCTCCAGAACAGCTGTCTAGCGTGGGGGCGGCAGGGAGAGCATATAACGCTTTGACAAAACCTGTCATCACGCACCATGCGTCTGCGCACTATCCTCCCACCTTGCTGATGACTTTGGCAAGGTGAGCATGAATTAGCTGCAGGGCACGGTAGTTGCACGCTGCAAAAGGTCCGCTAATGATTTACGAGGCGGAACTTGGGGGAAAACGGTCGATCTCACGCCGGCAGCCGCATGCATATTCTGTGGACAGCAGCCGTGTTTGTACAAAGTATAGTTGTGAACCGAAGGGTAACACTTTTGTTTCTCTTGCTTTCCACACATCAGTTCTCGAGTCGGGCCATTCCACAGAACCTTTTTTCCTCGACAAGCCTTCTATTCCCGGCTGAATTTGTTTGAATGGCTTTTAAAAAGAAAGCCAGAAATCCAAAGGAACAGGCATCGATACCTAAAGTAGGTGCCCAATCAAGGGTCTTGCACCCGATATGCCCAAGGCTTATGCCAGAGTACCCGTGTATATCCAAAGGTACTTCTTTAAGAGACCGTACGGCAGACCCTGGTGGTTGAAGCACCTGAGGATTCGATTGCCCTTTATGAGTTACCTGATCAATCCCATTTGCGCGGAACAGATTTGGATTAAGAACATGGCAAACACCCTGGCTGGAGGTGTTGGCGTTTGTCTATAGCAAACAGACTTAAGATGCTTTGCCTCGGGTCGAAGCAGCCAGGACGAACTCGGTTCAGACAGTCTTGTGAACCAGAATTGGCGAGTTGTGGATAGCTGGATGGAGTGGAAGGGGGATCTCCCGTACAGGGCTATTCTCGGGCAACAACCAAGCATCGTGCTGTCGATCCTAGGGCCAGAGAGCGGCGCCCCCCAACTGACGGTGACAGGGATTGGACTAACGTCCCGCAGTCCAATTGACCAATCAGCGAGGCCTTCTTGACGCAACAAGGAAGGTGCTGACTGGACAAGCAGCCGCCCAGGTGACAGCAGGTGCCAATTTACTCGCCCGAGCGTCGATACCGAACACACGGCGCTTCATAAGGCGCCTCAGAACCGTTTCTTGCACACGATTAGCCAAGAGCTGCTTCTGTGTCGCAAATGCTGCAAGAACGGAGAACTCAACAACTTCCCGACTTGCGGCCGAGACCGGACAAATACCATCCGGCGTTCTCAGCATGCAATAGGGAAAAAACGTTGCAGACCACCAGTCAAAGCTCAGACAAACTACCTACTTGTACCTACCTAGGTAGACAGACTGGCAGGCTGTATGTGCCATGCTGGCGTGGAGGGAACGGTGTAACCGTCAAGAGCCATGATAAAGGATTGGCAAGTTATCCATGATATTTACTTGGCGAATCTTTTTGTCCTTTCCGCCGAAGAAGATATGCCCAAATATTTCTCGAATCACAAATAAACGGCAACCCAACGCAGATCCGGGGACCAACAAAACCATGGGCAGAAAGGATTGCACCACATATATTGTACATTTGGAGGAAGCAAAGAATGACCATTTTTGGCTTGGAAAACCAACAGCGACCGCTTTTCTGGGAAATCAAACCAGAACATGTTCCTTGAATCTGGGGATGGTTGCGTTACAGAAGTAAGTGCAGGGCACAGAAGCAGGGGTGAAAATACCCCGCTCCTCGCTTTCTCCAAAACTTTTATGACCACCTCTAGCATGTATTTCAAACATGATCTTCGTTTTTCTATCAACCAGTCCCTCTTTTCGTAAGTTTTGGGCTTACAGATAGCAGCGGTAGTGGTTTCATGATCGCCCAGGCCAGCCCAACAGAAGAAACAGTTCAGGCAGATTAACGTGATGATCCAACGGAATCCAGATGTTCTGTTTTGAGGTCTGTTTAGTTTTTATGGGTGTTAGTAATGCATGTCGGATAGCTGAAAAAAAGCCTCCTCAACTTAGCAGCTTATGGCGCAAAGAACGTCCGAAACTCTGCATTTCCTGCCCGCCAAGTCGGGTAGCAACCAGTCAGCACAACAATTATTCCGAGTTCCTCCCACTCAATCATGGGGGCGAGCCATAGAATGTGTCTCATGCAATTCCATTATGCCCTATCATTCTTGCACACAGATCCTCCATTCCATGTATCCTCGCTACTGACTTGCCGGTATATTATTTCAATCACTTGCCATTGCGTTTGGTTAGAAATGATGTCTTCCCAATCAAAGAGAGTGCATCGAACTATCATCCTACAGTTTTTCTTCTATTTCTAGGAGTCTCAAGAACCACAATAGGTTGGCGTGCCTCGCTGAGTTTCCGTCACTGGTACATGCTTCACGCTCTTGGTGTGATAAATGACTTGCTGACCTTCCGCGCATACCCACATCCCAAAATGATACACATATTCAGTGGCTTGTGACAATAGATCCAGCAAACTGCTGCTCTCCATACTCAGGTCTGTCTGTGGCACTGCAAGCAACCTTCATTCACGAAAGCCACTGAGGTGCTACGACGATGTATTGACATGCACCTACACCATAGGCTCCTATGTACAACAATAACCAGAGCCATATAAGGCCATGTCAATAGTTGTGTTATTAAACGGAAGTAAAGTTCAAATCTTATTTTCTGGAGCTTGTCATGAGCCGGACTAGTCTCTACTTGAAAGCCATTCATCATCCGCAATATCTGTTTCATTAAGTCGATTCCTCCAAATCGTTTCTGTATTGGCTTTAGCCACACAGTTTCAGTGAAAGGTCCATGTGATTTCCCTCACACCAATGTCTATCTTTCTCCTCCCACCACCAGGGCGCAGTCACATCGCACTGGTATGCCACCAGCCCAGTTCGAAAGCGAGCTACAAGCTAATGGCTTCACGTGTCCCTCAAGTAGTCATCCAGCTGACGCCATCACAACACTTCACACAAGTTTGATGAGTGCTAGAGGTTAACTTACATCAGCTTATAGGGGTAATAGCCAAACTTCCCTCAGTTTCAAAAACTTCTGACCTCCAACCAGGATACAATACCCCACACCCTTTCATCGTAATACACTATCACAGCATGAGATTGGTTTTATTGATATCACAAGGGCACTGGTATGTTAACAAGTGGTTGTGATTCAAAAATTATCTTGAGATGTGTTCCCTGAGTTGTGGCTGTGGTCAAAGTCAAGTTATATACTTGTCCCAGTTCGGTGCTCCGCTCACTCTCGGCTAGGCATCATCGGAAATATGCATTTCCAAATATCCCCATTGTGGTAGACTCGATTGTTGGCCAAAGTTACTTCGGAAACATGATTGGTACCAAAAACTTGCCTTTCATGTCAATATTCCACAGCTGATCCCGTTGTTGTACTCTAGCGGTCTGGACTCTGGACTCTGGCATTGCACATTGTATTTGCGCATATCAGATTGAAGCCAGTGGGCCAAGTCCAAGGCTTCAGCTATACATATGCTAGCTGTTGCTTTTCCCTCTAGGTAGTGTACTCTTGGGGAAACAAGGTTAAAGGAGCATTCTGCTCGCAGTATGCTAACTTCACGGTTGAGGTGAGTGCCCGAGGTCACTATATCTCATACCATTACTCTCTGGTTCTTTCTATGAGCCCAGCAATGGGCAATAAAAAACAAATCAGTCATGAACGTTAGCTAAATGGTAGTACAATACGCTTCTGTTGTACCTCGGACTTGCGCTATTCCGCATTTACTGATCGATGGCTGCAGCAAAACTGACTGGCCATCCCATTTTTTTCGGGTCTCCAAAGTTGAGCTATGCATCAGCTGCCGCGGCAATTACGCGTTCAATGACTGGCTTCAATGATCATTGCCCAAGGTGAGCAAATACCAGGTTGGGCTACAAGCGGTTGGACGTCTCAGTAAACAGCCTTGGCAACAAAACACCCTCATGAATGATACGCTGACTAGGACTGAGTGGTTGATGTCATAGGATATTATGAAGCTATTACCGTGTTCAATATACAGCATAGAAATGCTATTCCCTCTGGTCCGGGCTCATCTATGGACACGAAAGTTCTAGATTGAAGAGAAGCATTGGGACAATGCAAGCCAAAAATCATCAATGACATGCATTCTAGTAAAAACCACTGAGGTTTTATGAGGCTCATGGAAGAAAATCAGGATTGTAGCACGTAAAACGTGGTTTGGTATCACAGTATTCTCCTTTACCGTGTCTGAAGATGCGGAAACGGGTAGTGACAGCTTACCATATGGATTACCTGGCCTTGCGGTCTTTCTTTGTGGGTAACTGCCTTTCTCTATTTCAACTTGGCTGCGATTCATTCTCACCGCTTAGCTGATCGGTTGAATGTGCGGATGCAAGAAGCTGGTAGCACCATAGAGGGAGCGGAGAGCCTTGCCGGAGTTCCGAAGCACCGTGATGGCCAAAGACTGGGTCGGAGTTTCACAAGGCAAATGGCATATCATGAAACAGCCCGTCACCCCAGACGCCGAAGCCTGCAGATGTTCTCCTATTGGGACGTACGACAAAACCGTCTTAAGCTGCATTTTGCCATGACTGCCGCAGTCTTTTGGGTTGATTTGTGGCTGTCCGCTTGCCTGTTTGCTGCTCCCATCTTGTTGCATCGTCGAAGTCCACCCTCTTAGAGATGCAACAAGGGAGCCACGAGGCCAAAGGATATTAAACCAGTGAATGGAATAAATTCTGGTTTGTCTCGACCAAATGGATGCTATCCATGTCCAAATCCTCGCTCCAGACCTAACCCTGACCCTTTAACCGTAGCCTATGTCAAAGGCTTAGGCATCAACTTATTCAAGCCGGTGTAGATAGCAAGGTAAGTATAATTCCCAAGTTTGCTATGTTACATTAACATGCACGGTCCACATCCCCGGTACAGTTCTTAAGCTCAGCGGGGTCCCCCATCATCACGTCGTCGGGGGTTGGGAAGACAGGCCGGTTACCAATACCATAGATTCTCAAACTCTGGAACCGATTACGACACGCCTGCCATGTACGGCTCTTACACATCGCTTATCCTGTCGATGTGTTTGGGACTCATTGCGGATGGTGTGATGGGGGACATGGTGATTAACTTTAATTGCAACCTGAGAAGAACATAGCCTTGATCTTGTGACAGACATGCTTGCTTTGAACTTAGGCCAGGGTCCGGACCAAGGAATCGCAAAGACTCCATGAACTCCATTCGGCTACCGAAATGTACCCAACCAGGTATTTATGGTAACTTCGAGCTCAGAAAGAACCGGAAGTGACATATTTCCTAGATCCGTTGATATGATCCACATGAATTGGCCATCCCTGCTGTGCATGCGTTCATGGCTCGGCCTGGGTCGAGGCAGCGGTTTGTAAATGTAATGCCCAAGACTTTTTTTTTTGGAAGCAGAAACACTCGTGCAGGACGTGTGAATGTCTCGCAGAATACACGTAAAGAGTCATGAATTCAGCGAAGCCACCTAGGTAGTCAGTCACGAGATTTCAATCAGCTCAAACAAGGTACTCATAGCAACGCCGGTAACAGGTTGAACAAGAGCTGTATCATGAGCCATCTTTTGGCAACTGAGCCGTTGACTTGTAAATCTATGATGATAGGCAACATGTGGAGATAGCAATGCTCAATTGGCAAGCTGAAACCATTATCGCGTTTGCTGCAGCACCCAATTAAACTCCTCAGACTTGCTACCTGCCACAATATTGCGCCAGCCCTAAGTTTCCGGGAGGACTGACGACGTCATCTAGACTGGAATCTTCCGTGTGATAGGCAGAGAAGATTACGTTGCCTTACTTCGGAGATACCCGGTCTGTGTTGGGGGAGGGGGGGGATCGCTTGGGCGTTATCCGGGGCGAGATGTCAGAGAGATGAGTGAGATGCTGGTGAACGGAAGACTTCGAAGGGAACATATTGGCATCACATCATGGAGTAAATTACTGGAACGCTTAAGTGGCAGTATCCAAAGTGATGATTAGAATGAATGTTTATAGAATGGTCTAGCTAAGATTGTTGGCCGTCTTCGTGAACGTCCGGCCACCAAACACCTGACGCACTTTCCTCCACCGCGGCGATGAGTGTCGGAATTATCACTATGAATATCAAAATGACATAACAAGAGAGTAGCTGATCACTTAAGTTGCTGGCCAAGAGAAAACAAGGTCTAGGCAGTCAAACATAAGTGCTTGGATATCTTGGAGAAGATAGCAACATTGTTTACATCACGTTCGCCTTCAAACATGGGCATCACTGATGCTTTTCTGAATCCCAACATAACGGAAATTAGGTACGATGATAGTTCCAGATCAACTTGACTTTTTGATATCATGTGTCATCTAGCCCACGAGCTAGGCAGGAAAAAAAGTGAAGAACTTAGCACTTACGTTGTTGAGTGCTAAGAAATGCCTTGCACAGTACTAGCTTCAAGTCTATTGATACGCATCCCGGGATGAAAGAGTAATTAGGTTAACCAGTACAGATATATTCACAGATTAAAGACATAAGTGCCTGCTCCAAGAGAATTCAAAAAGTGGTATATAATACCCGAGCCAGAGAACCCATGTATCCCTCGTCACAAAGGAAAAATGAGGCATGGTATCGTATCTACGCAGAAGCCAAACCAGGCCAACCCGGGGGTACCACCATGATGTGATGTGACGATGCCATGTCATGCCAAAAGCAAAACCTTAGGCGCCATTCCAGCTCCATGACCAAAACACCCGATAATGATGGTGATGAGACACCGGCCAAGTCAACCAAAAAACCCAGACCACATTTTTTTTTTTTTTTACAAGCAGCATTTGACCTTCTGCCAACAGCCCAGATGACCCAGTATTCTGCGCCTATTTTCGTTTTTGAGCCTTCTCTCTCCCTTTACTAGGAGACAGTGACTCTTTCCTAAATTCATTTCTCGTCTTCTTCGTTGCTATTCTTGCTCTCCTTAACCTCTTGAACCTTCGTCTGACCCTGACCCTGGCCAAGGGTCGATGGTCTAGTTTGGGACAACCCCAATAACGCCCTTCTCCCCTCGGGCGTGACATACGCATCCAGCTTCCTCTTCAGCACTTCGCTCCTAACCGGCTTCGCCAGGTAATCATCCATGCCCGCCGCAAGGCACTTCTCCCTATCCCCCTGGATCGCTGACGCCGTCATGGCGATGACCAACACCTTCCTGACATTCTCATCTTCATCCTGCCGCAGCATGCGCGTCGCCTCGTACCCGTCCAGCAAGGGCATCTGCACGTCCATGAGGATAATGTGGTAGGGCTTGCCCTCGCGAGACTTCTCGCGCAGCCCCTTGACCGCTTCGAGACCATTTTCGTACGTGTCCACGTTGGGATAGCCCAGCCGATGCATGTACTGCATGGCGATCTTGGCATTGATGGCGTTGTCTTCGGCGATGCAGATGCGCAACTCGGACTTGGGGATACAGGTGAGGTCTGGGGGCGGGCCGTGGGCGCCAAAGGTTGGAGAAGGGACGGCACCGAGGTCAGGGGAGTGCGGGTGACTGCTGATGGACGGGGATGGAGAGTGGTAACCTGTGTTGCTGGGACTTTCGGGCAGGGCAGGATGTGAATGAGTATCGGAGGGACTCGGAGGCTTCTCTTCGCCTGCAACGACCTCAGGTCGGGCTTTTTCAAAGGTCACGGTGAACCATGCAGTGGTGCCGACGTTTTCCTCGCTCTCTAAATGGATAGTACCCTTCATCATGGTCTCGATCAGTGACTTGCAGATGCTCAAACCAAGACCGCTGCCTCCGTATTTGCGCGCTGTGCTAGCGTCTGCCTGGCTGAAAGGCTGGAACAGATTCTCGAGTTGCTGGGGGGAGATACCAATGCCGGTATCCTTGACCCAGAACGTCAGAGTCGCCTTATCCTCAGTCTCCGAGTCGATGCGCGCGCCGATGGTGATGGTGCCATCCTCAGTGAACTTGAGGCTGTTGCCAATCAGGTTACCAAGCACTTGGTGCAGACGGATCGGATCGCCGTAGATGAGCATGGGCGGTAAGTTGATGTCCTTGACGATCTGCACATTGTTCTTGCGAGTCTTTTCGCGATTGCTGTACGAGACAGCACGGACAACTTCGCGAACCATCTCTTCCGGATTGAAGGCAATGATGTAAAGCTTCATCTTGTCAGCCTCCATCCGCGAGAAGTCCAGGATATCGTTGATGACTGTCAGCAACAGGTCCGCAGACACCCGGATCGAGTCAGCCATCTCGAGCTGTTCCTTGTTGAGGTTACTGTCCCTCAAGAGCTCAGAGTTACCAATTACGCCGTTGAGGGGAGTGCGCAACTCGTGCGAGACATTGGCCAGGAAAATGGACTTCGCCTTGGTCGCGTCCTCAGCTAGCTTGACGTTACGGATGGCCTCGGCCTCAGCATTCTTGGCCTTCGCTTCGGCCTCGATGGCCTTGGCCAGTGCCCTTTTCTGCAGCTCGACCATGGACACATTCTCGGCTGACACCTTCTCAATAGCCTTCATGGCAAGCGCGTTGGAGTAGCTGATGCCGATCTGGTTAACCAGCAGCTGCAGTACGCTAACATTGCGGTCGGTGAACGAACCCGGCAAACCCTCCAGGTAGAGGACACCGATCAGTGGCTGTGATGCGCTGTGGATCGGAATTGAGATGACTGCCTTGCTGCTAGGGTTCTTGCGCAACCAGTCCTCACCAACGTTGCTGAAGCGCTCGTCAGCAATGAGGTCTTGAAGGAAGACGGCCTCCCGGAAGCGCGTGGTGTACAGCACTACGTTCTCGGCGACGAGATCGGTATCGCTAAGCGGCACAGGGGGGATGTGTGCCTTAGCTCCGTTCTCCAGATCACCGCTGGCAGCGACACACCAACAGTCTGTTGTCCCCGCTTCGGCTTCTTCGTCTGCCACGATGATGGCTGCGAGGGTTGCTGAGCCGCTGCATGTCTTAAGGATCACATCGCACATGGTCTTGAGCAGCTCGTCGACGTGTAGGACAGACGAAATAGTCTGTGACGAGAGCAGAATGCCGTGCATATCGATCATATCAAGCGCCGGCAAGCTGGCAGCGCCAGCAGTAGACGACTGCAACGTGCCCTTCCAGGATGCCATGCGCTCGTCGGTTGTGACGGCATCAGACAAGGAGCTGTGCTGACTGTGATGGTCGTCCGCGATGCTTCCGCTGGCTGCGTCGATGACAGCACGGTAATGAGCCTCAGCAGAGAAATCTGTCTGCACCCCGACATCGACAGTACGGGAGTTACGGACTGCGCCGTGTAAGAGAATGCTATGGTCGCTTTCGATACGGTCAGCAATACCTGTGGCACCGAACTGACGGAACAAAGCAATTGCATCACGCAGTGCAGAGCGCGCCGATCGTCTTGCCTCATTTCTGATGAAAATGTTGGCCATAAGATAGTTGCCGAGAGCCTCTTCAAAGGTAAAGTTATGCTCTGCGGCATGATCAAGTGCTTGCTCGTACTGCCGGATGGCGGCTCCATGGTGCCCAAGCAGTTCGGAGACTTGTGCATCCAGCAACTTCGACCACGCAGCGTAGTTGACCTTGTCGACAATTTGCCATGCCTTGAGCTTGCAGTTCAGCACCTCAATCTGGCGAACCACTTCCTCAACCTTGGCCCTGCTGACCGATTCCTCTTCCTGGCCACGCAAGCGCGGGTCTTGTTGCTGGCGTAGGGCAGCACCGGCTAGTGCAAGACCGTAAAAAAATGTAGCCAGCTTTGTGTTGCGTGCCGACCACAGCACGTGCTCGCTCTCAAGACACGCCTTGCCGACTTCAATGGCGCGATCGTAATGGCCATAGAGAAAAAGCGGCACCATCTCCATGGTCTGATACCACATCAACGCCCGGCCACGGTAGCGAGTACGGTCGGTAAGCCAGTTCTTATAGGCTGTCGAGTCATGCTCTCCGTCGCTCATGACATCGAGAGGGCTCGTGAAACGCGTCTTACCCTGCAATGCGCGAGCAACCTGACGAACGGCAATGAGGAGGGTCCCGCCACGAGTGTCAAGTTGCCAGTTGGGGATCTCTTCGCAGCCATACTGACAAAAAGCCTCGATATCGGAGCAATTCTCGCTGGCGAAAAACTTGAGATGAGCGGCCAAGCCAAAACTGAGGATGGTTGAGATGCGATCGCTGGCTGCAGCAGCGTAGTCAACAATGCCATCAAGTTGACCTAGCCAAAGCTCAATTGGATCCTGGATGTGCCCAACGAAGTTGGCGTAGATCATGTAGCCACGCGACAAGGAGTAAGGGTCTCGGAACCTATCCAACAGCTCAAGGCAGATGGCCGACAAATCCGCAGCAAGTTGCACCCTGTTGAAGCGGGATAGGGCGATGACGGCCATGTACAGAAATGCCAGGCCAGACTGAGGATATGCGCCACGACGGAAGTGCATGTCAACCATGTAGAGGGAAACCTGGTAGAAGACCGCACAATCCGTCCACCAGCCCGCACTTGCTGCTTCAGCTAGCACTGCTCCGAGCGATGCCAGGAATGACGAGTCTATTGAATAATCATCAACATGTATCTCTGTCCCCTGCGGGTCAAGAATAAGCTGACGATCCGTTTCCTGAATTTTCGCCGCCAGACGCTCAAAGTCCTCATCACATCTTTCCATGGTAGGATGCTCATCCAGCACAATGTCCAGCTCTTTGAGGCACTGTCTCAGAGAGTTGAGTGCCTGCTCCTCATCGCCATTATGGGTAAAAATGCGTGACTTGAGTATCCACGCAGGTGCCTTATCAAGAGGTGTCCTCCCGTGGTCAAAGACCGTCTGGAGCAGCTCACTGGCAGCGCCCTGATTGCCCATGTATAGCTGACATTCGGCGGCCTGCAAGTAGAGCTGAAGGGTCTCCTCGTAGGAGACATCTTCTGTGTCACCCCCGTCGTTCCATGGATCCGGCTGGAGCAAGGCAACGGCCGCGTTATAGTACTTGGCGGCGGTTGGGCGGGCACCACTCTCGGTAGCCTCGTGGGCATGCTCTAATAAGACTTTGCGGAAGCGCTGGCGATGCGGAATCTTCGCTTTGATGATGTCGATGGCCTCACAAATGTGGGCAGCTGCGCTGTCTTTAGGGGCCAGATAATGCAAACCATTCTGGAGAAGAACCTGCGCGATCACAAAGTGCATCTTGCGGGCATTACACTCGCGGAGTGCTGACGCAGCCTGAACATAGCGATCATGGGCGAAGCGGAAGAGATCGTCTCGATCAGATGGAACAATGATGAAGGCTTGGATGGCGGCATCAAGCCCGGCGAACATTTCCTCCTGAGAAGCAGGCGTCTTGAATGCTTCGCAAGGGGACTTTGGATCCTCGTCCAGATAACGCCCTTCCTCCATCAACTTGCAAATCAAGTCGAAGGAAAATGTCTGACCTAGCAGAGCGGCCCAAGCCAGAATGCATCTGGATGCGGAAGGCAACTCGCTCAGGCGGCGGGTAATAAACGCGCAGTCAAGCACGCGATAATCCTGTTCGCCCTGAAACTGACTGAAGAGCTTGTCCATGTCGAACTTCCACTGGGCAGTAGCATAGTCATACCAAATACACTTCTTCTCGTGGGCTGTACTCAGCATCTCGCGAATGTAAAAGGGGTTGCCCGCCGTCTTGGACTTCACTGCCAGGGCCAGCGGCTGCACCTCTTCTTTAGGTAACGAGAGTGTGGCAGCGACGTAACTCACTATGTCATCTTCACAGAGCGGCGCAAGTGTGATTTTGGTGATATTTGTGCTCGTAGATCTTCCAGGAGATTCCTCTGGCCTGGGAGGGCTAACTATTCTTTGCACAATCTCAGCCGACATGTCCTCGGGGCGATAGGTTAAAATGAGCACCATCTTGAGCTTGGCAGCGACAATCTGGCTAATGAGCTCAAGTGACTCGTCGTCGGCATAGTGTAGGTCTTCCAGGCAGAAACAGATGAATTTCTGATGTGTAAATAGCCTCAGTACATCCAAGAAGGTGGTCATCAACCGGTTGGATTTCGTGGAGGTGCCAGTCCGGAGGAATTCGCGTGAGCTCTGACCGGCCTGTGCAGGGAAGGCTTTAGGAGTAGACGGCGGTGGAAGGATGTCAGGTGTAACTGACTCGCGCCTGTCGAGGTTGACCGCCGGGCCTGGAGAGACAGAGATGGAGCCACGAGATGCATGCGGATCGACGGGTGGGAGTAAGAACTCTGGAAGGCCCAAAACTTTGTGCAGCATGGGCCACACAGGACGCACATACTGTCTGAGAGCCTGGTGAAACGGGCTATCCGTATTTCTTTCTCCTTGTACTTGACGGAAAAGAGATGACAGCAGCTTAAGTAGCGGTTCAAATGGTGTCTTTCTAGCCCGGTCAAACTTGGCCGTGGCACAATAACCCCTCCTCCGCGCATCTGCCATGACTGACTGGACAAGACAGCTCTTCCCAGCTCCACCAGGGCCTTCGATCAAGACCACTTCACAATGCCCCTGCTTCCTGAACTTGGCTGTGCTAAGATGCCGCGACAGGCTGGCAGCCGAGGAGTCTGTGGTGGTAGCAGCTACATTGCCGAAGCGCGCCATGTCAGGGGCGACGCCATCGGAGCCGTCCAAAGTCCCGGTTGCACTCTTATCCCAGGGACGAGGAAGGTGAAACCTTGTTATCGAGTGACCCGATGATACTGTCGCAATGGACCGTGCGCCGGAGTCAGTCGCTGGTGGTGACGCATGTTGACCAAACTTTGCCCTGGAATCTGACTGCGAAAAGGAGCCAGCGCTGCGGCGGTTTGATCTACTGCTTGACCTAGTATAGTCACTCGAGGAGTCAGAAACATCGCCAGCGTAGCCTGTCCCGTCTGTGTGATGATGGTGGTGTATTATGCTGCTGCGAATAACGTGGTGACTCCGAGAAGCGCGTTCAATGATCTTCACAAGCTCGTCTCTCTCGCGCTCGCGGCCAATCATAGTTATCGGGAGCCGGAAAGTCGACGAGACATCGTGTGTTCCAATAGCCCAGTCTTTAAGCCCTTCAAGTTCCCCATTGCCAAGCATCTTCTGCACTGTGACTAGGTCGTGACGAAGCCCGGAAGCTGAATGATATCTGTCTGCGATGTTTTTGGCGGTGCATTTTTGGATTATCCTTCCGATGACTTCGGGGATATCGATCCGTATCGCCGTGACATTCGGTATCCTCCGACTCAGAACAGCCTGGACAATATCAAGGGGAGTCTCGCCTTGAAAAACCATCTGCTGAGTGAGAAGACGCCAGAAAACGATACCTAATGAATAGATATCAGTGCGAGTATCCGGCTCGGCGGTGGTGCGGCCCGTTTGTTCGGGACTAATGTACTGCAATTTATGCATAACACCCAGCTCTCTGGAGAGGGACGACCAGCCAGTACTCGTGAGACTGTGCTCGAACGACCGAAGACCAGCTCCGAAATTGACGAGCTTGACCTTGCCAGTTTCGATGTTAAAGTGGAAGGCATCTCCCCGTACTTCGCCGTGGCTCACGCCCTGACCATGGTGGATGACTTCCAGGCATTGGGCCGCACCGATGGCAAAGTCAAGAAAGGTCTTCAAACTGAGGGGGGCATCCAGCTTTGGGGGTCGCTTCGGGCGAGCTTCCCAGCGTCCAGAGTGCTTCACCGCTGAGTACCAGGCTGGCCCAAGGTCCAAGCATTGGAACAAGTAGTTCGGACCGGGATTTTCGTAGATCGCAACGATGACGGGGCCTCTGTCGCCCGGCTGCTGCGGAAGGCGGATGAGATCGATCGGTTTGACGATGTGTTCAGCTTCGGGATCGACACTAGAGATGAGGCTTTTGAAGGTGTGAAAGGCCCTCTCCTCGCGCAGCACATGGTACGATACTCGGGCAATAACCTGTTGCTCCACGACATTGGTATCATCGCTGTTCGTCGGGATGGGCCGCTGACTGTTGAGATAGTCAGAGTGCGCAATGAAAAGGGGAGGTGGTTGATCAGTCGAAGAGCCGCGACTTGATGGTGGCACAAAGCTAGGGGGAACTGGAGGGGTCACAGGATAACCCGAGGCATGGACTGAAACTGCAGAGGCAATGCTGCCATGATGATGGCTGCCGCTGGTGGCAGACCGAGTCGGTTCGGGGGCAACGAGCCTGGAGCCAAAGACGTGCCAATTGTCATAGGTTGAATGGTATGGGGCTCGCGACTCGTCCCAGGTGTACCCGGGAATCTGGCGCAGGCGCTCGAAAACGCGGGCCGGAGACTCGAGAAGCTGGTCGTCGAGCAGCGGGGAATCGTCCATCGTCGCGAAGCCTAAGGACCGCGAGGGAGAGGAACGGACTCCTTGGGCTGATGATCCCAGTCTCTTCTTTCCTTCCGTCTCTCCTCTCCCTGCTGGGACTCGCAAACTTTTGCTCACTGGCTCACTTAGTCTCAGTCTCGGGTATCAAAGCTGAGCACACGCGCAAACTTGTCGGCGGTTCTGGCATGTTCTTGTGGTGCTCATGCTCAGTGCCCCATCAGACCATCAAGCTAGACCGCAGTCGCGCGTAAGTCCAGGGTGTACGAGCCCAAGAGCCAGAGAGCCGGGACGTTGGAAGGCTGAAGGGCTGGAGAGCTAGTGAAAAGGGCTGAAGAGCCAGATTGTCGGGATCAGAAAGTCGGCGAACGATTCGCTTTCGGCAAACTTAGCGGCAATATCAGTGGGCGGTGGGCGGACAGCAGGAGGTGGCGGGCCCACGACCCAGACACGCCAAGATGAGGCTTTTGTGATGGGCGTCGCCGAGGATCCTTTGCGCTTCTTTGATTTCTTATTTTTGCCCCCAAGCCCCAATACTTTTTTTCTCGGTGAGACGAACGGCGTCGACGTGTCTAGCCTTGTTGTATCGCAGAGTGGGCTTGTCGCTTGCGAGAACCTAGGTAGCTAGTGCAGCAGCCTGGTCGCGGACGTGGGTAAGGTGAGTATGTAGTGTTGCAGCTTGCAGTATAATGATGCGCTGCGCTATGCTATGTGTCCGGGGTGCGCACCGGCCGTTAGGATGCTTGCTGATTGTTGCTTGCTGCGTGGCGGGCCCCCTGCAGAACCAGGGTTGCGATGCAGCAAGTCACTCTTTTTGGTTGTTGAAAAAGATGGAGATATATGGTCGAGTCGGAGAGAAAAAGGTGGCGGGATGAGAACCCGGATATGGATGGGATCGAATGAAGGGCACGACGACCTCTTGGTAACTTGGATTTGGGCCTCCTCTTTGGCAGGGAGGGGCAAAATTAGGAGCTGGAGGTGCAATAGTGGAAGCCCAGCGCCCAGCGCCGAGCAAGACTGGCGTCAAAGTCCAAGCAGAAAGCACTGATGAAGAACGGATAAAAAGAATCAAGGCACCGTCCCCAGACCCCTCCAGGCTATCAGAGACGTGTTCGAGTCGACAGCGCTCTCAAGTCAGCTTCCACGTTTGAGCTGACTACACTTTGCAATCCTACGCTGAGTGATGATGACAGCAGGCTTCTTTGATGCAGCAGGACTTTTCTGCGCCCTTTGGAGATGAAGTAAATTCGCGGGTAAATGCTGCTCTCTTGAGCCGCTGTCCAGCCCAACGTCAACCTTGCCACAAGCCACAAAAGTAGGATGGACGTCGGCTGCAAGGAGCTCGACGCTGCACTTTCAACGTCTGTGGATGATGTCCAGTTGGGTTTTCGCCCCGATAGTCGGATTTGCAAGTTTTCCCCATCCACAGAGTGTGCCTGGGTGTCAGCTGTCCTTCCCTTCGCCGTGATTGGTGCAACTCATCGGAACCACACATGTGGTGTATTACACGCATTCGGGATCCGTACGTACAAATACTTTCAGGGACATTGAGCCCAAAATTCTTCCCTCCAAAGAGGGACTAATCTCTCGGCGACAGCGCAGTCTTTGTAAGTGCGGAACGTAAGTCTCAAAGAGTTCATTAAAATGCCTCGCGTTGAAAGGAGTATACCTAACTATTCAACATTTACTTAATATCATAAAAGTAAGGTTATGTTGTCATTCCGTTTCCCCTTACGGCCACCGACAGATCGCCCAGCTCACAAAACCGCGACCCATTTTCTTACATAATACACTCCACCACCACCGCCCTTCCGCTCCCGCCTTTTTGCCGAATAGGAATGGACTGATGCAGGCGCCATTGACGTCATGTCCTAGTAAGTCGCTTGCTCCCACGTAAAACCATCTCTTCTCGTCCAATCAACCATGTTTTTCCCAACACCTAAGTAATCAGGGAAGGGTACAAGAGACGCTAAAAAGTCATGGAAAGCATTACATTCACAGGCAGCGCAAGATGACTAACCTCTGCTCGGGAGGTGGATGGACTGACATGTTGCAAAGGGCCAACGTGTCGGCCGCTACAGACTGTCAGGGAGCCGGTCGGACGGACTCTCGATCTCCGAAATCAATGATATACACTAGATGGAAGCCATAAATTAAAAGGCAGCTAAACTTCGCTGCCTTTCTCATTTACCAGCCAGCAACCCCACTACACTACTTGGGCACGTTGGAACCGGTCTGGAAGATTTTCTATACCTTCCCGACAGACATCCCCTCCCTTTTGCCAATTAAATCCGGTTGTCTTTTTGCATACAAATGCCCAAATACCCCCAACGTTGGAAAGCAAAACATTCAAGATTAAACGGATCATTAGAGTTCCAGCTACCAGGGATCATACATCCCTGGGTTACCAACTGGCCCAAATCAACTCAGTTTATGCCAATATAGCCCAAACCAGTTCTCTGACTACGACTTCACTTAAGCACTCGGAGCAGGTCGAGAAGGAATAGAGGATGAACCAGACTTGTAGAAGCTCTGGTTCAGACGACGCTCCGTGTTCTGGCGGGTGTTGACGAAATCAGGATAGTTGAGGGTCAGTTCGACAGCGCCGCTGACAATGTTGTCAACAGCCTCAACACCGAGCATAAACGAGTGGTCCTGGTTGCCGACCTCGTACCGCCAGCTACCAAAGCGACCGCGAGACCAGATGTCCATAGCTTGAAGCTTGGGCAGGAGCTCCTTCAGCACACCTTCACGCTCCAGAGTCGGGGTCGGGTAGCCATGATCGAATTTGCGGTGGTACGTCGAAACGATCTCGTCATCGGGCTTGATCATCTCGGTGTTGATCAGACCCTGGATGCACTCCTTCAGGATGTTCTCCTCGTCGACAGGTTTCATCGGCGACTGCGACACTTCAAGCATGATTGACCAGTACGGGCCCGGCTTGGGCTCGCTGCTCGGCGCAGGACTGCCATCGGCCAGATACTTGGTCGGAAGCTCGACATCAGCCTGCGGCTGGTTGTACGGCGAGTAGTTCGAAAAGATAGTTGCACGGTAGAAGGGGCAATTGTTCTCGGGGAAGTAGAGCTGACGGTAAAAGTTAGCGACAGACCTTCAGCTTTTGAATGTGCTCTTCCAATACCACTTACCCAGCACTTGTCACCGATGCGCTCCGGACGCTCGCCGCGAATACCGACGCCAATGACGTGGGTCGACGAGTAGAAGAGGCCCTTGGACAGCTTGACCAGCTCCTCGTTGCCCATCTTCTCAACGAGGTGATCGACGGGCATCGTGCTGATAAGCTTATCGTAGCCGACCGTGGTGCCATCGCCGAGCGTGACGATCTTCTTCTCAGCATCCACCTTGACAACCTCGCCCTTCTTGCCGAACCTCTTCTTCTCCTCCGGGAGGGTGTTCGCAACAGCGATCCAGATACCGCCGGTACCATCGCGTGCCGGGAACCTGAAGGTGGCATTGGGACCCCAGTTACCAGCAACCTTGTTGAGGATGATGTTCTTAGTGACCAGCTTGAGGTCAGGGGCAGCGACACGCTCGCCGAGCCACTGGCATTGCATCTGGAAAGGAGCATGAGCAAGGGCATCACAAAGGCCAGCTAGAGGGTATATCCCGTACCTTGGTCGTGGGCACCGCCCAAACCTTGTAGTTGTAAGGGCGCATAAAGATGTTGGCGACACCCTCACCGCATGTCCGCAGAATCCACTCATCGAAGTCCTTGGGCTTGTCGGTCGCAACACGAGCAGCCAGAGTGGCGTCGATGAGACCCTCGATGCACTTCACCTGGTCCTCCTTGGGCAGCATCGAAAGGTTGTTCTGGAAGGGATAGGGGACCCAGAGACCCTTGTACCGCACATACGAAATGCGCTGGTGGTGGTACCAGTCCTCTTTGTTGGGCAGGGCCTCGTCGAGACAATCGTCAAAGTACTTGTAGTGGGAAAAGATAACGTGGCCGCCGACATCGTAAAGCTGAAAGCGCATGATCGTCAGCGGTTGAGCTAGTGTAGACACCTGTAAGTGGTGAACTTACAAAGCCCTCAGGAGTAACGTCTGTGGAAGCAAGGCCGCCAGCCTTCTCGTTGGCATCCACGATCAGCCAGGAAGGGCCGTCCTGTTGGCGAGTACACAGTGGTTGGTAAACAAACTCGGTTCGAAAGCATGGCAGAGCAGACATACAATGTGCTGAAGGCGCTTAGCCGCACCCAAACCAGTTGGGCCAGCACCAATAACGAGAACGTCAACATTGCTTTACGGGTTCACAGTCAGCCAGCCTGAACTCGGGGTCGGTCAAGTTGAAATTGGCGGGAGAGAATCCAAGCTTACATATCCGCCATTGTTGGCATGGGTAGCTAAGCTAGGTCGAAGAAGTCTAGAAGGCAGGTATGTTGATGCAGGCAAGGATGGCGAGAGAAGAGTTGGGGAAAGGTGGCAGCGTTAAAATGTCAACAGTTGCGAAACTCGAGAAGGACAACCAAGAACAACCACTTGGCCCGACGCCTCTTCTGCAGTTGAATGGCGGCGGCACCCCCTCCAATCCCCTCTCCTGGCGTGGTCGTTTTGGGGTTGCCAGAGGCTAGACCGCTGTCCAGCCCCACAAAAAAGGGGCCAGGGGGTGGTGGGTTGCGATGGAGGGGCAAGATAAAATTGTTCCAATTTCAGAATGGTTGGCATGTGGGTCTGCACATTAACTGTCCCGCCAAGCGCGGCGGAACCCTGTTACTTTCTATCACCAACTTCGACCTCGACGAGATCTCTCCTCTCTCGATGTTGCAGTTTTCCTGGTGTCGAAGGAAGGCCGTCTACCATAAAGACTCGAAACTTTTTATCAATCCGTTTGCTCTTCCGACGTAACAGCCAGATACATTCGGTAGGTAGTGTAGGGCTAGTTGCCTATGCGGTGAAACGTCAGATCTTGTGGACGGGTGGACGGTCAGCACAGATGCTGCCCTCAAATTTCAATCTCATCCAATCTTATGGCTTAAGGAGCTGATTGGACAGAGACCGCCAACAAACATCGGATTCGTGGCCACCAGATCGTAGGATTTATCTGCAACAAAAGTACACCATACACGTGTAGCTACACTTTGCGCATTTCAAGATGTATGGTGTCATCAACAACCCGCGTAACCAACTCCCGTGGGAGGTGTGGATGTCATCAACAAGGGAGCCTCAAAACCTGGGCTTGCTGGGACTTGTGAGTCGGGGGCGAGCCGCACGTCAACCGACCGGCGATGCTTGTTTCAAACCCAAGCGGCAAAGCCGGGCAGCCGCAGCCTGTTTGCCTGTCACCATACATCCCAACAGATAAAAGATTCCGGCGATCTTCATTGTAGATGGAGCCAATGTGGATGAGCACGGGTCGAGCTTAACTACAACCCAAAAACGTGGTTGTCATCCTTCGAAGACAGTTTCTTCGGCCGGTAGGTATGGTTGGAATGGAACGGTATGTCCGAGACTTGGAAGACTCGAAACACATTGAACAATCATGTGTCAAGACCGTGAAAGCGCTGCTACATCATGTAAGGTATCCGAAAACCTGCTACATTCCACCCTAGCACTCGTCATGTAATGTTCCACAACCGAAAGTGCTCCTCGACCCCGGCTCACAGCAGAAAAGACGGGCGCCATCGAGGCATACAGTCATGCGTGGGACATTCCAACCACAAGAATTGTTGTGAGACCATGGCCAGCTCTTGGTGACAATAGTCCTTTTGGAGTCATACGTCGTGACGATTTTGAAATAACATAAGACAAAACGGCACTCAACCTTCCGCTTTTTATGTTTCAAGTTCTCTCCTGTGGTTCACTCGTGGATCCATTGGGCTGGTCCACAGAACACGCGTGCGACTACGTAGGTCTAGAGGAGTTCTAGTGTTAAGGTAGTCGAAAGATTTGCCTCCCTTGGATTACCTGGCAATCACCAGAGGGAAGTTTCGCAAAGTTTGTGGTAGGCAAGACGCCTGATACTGGGTTGCAGAGTTTCTGGGGATCCCTCGCGAAATCACCAGTCCCCTGCATCCAATGCGGCTCTAAGCCTGAAGAAAACATGAGGATGGGACCTGGAATGCAGCTGGATTATTTGATTCTGTTCCGGATAAGACCTGCTAAAATGTGTCACGAAATGGCTTGTAATGTGCTTGGTTGGGTGCTCTTCCGAGATGCTATGATGGTTTAAACTGAAATCAGGGTAGTGCATAGGGTCTCTAGTTCACCAATTATAGGCTAGAATATCGAGCCGCGGGACTGTGAGAGGAATTGAGATGGTGTTTTCTCACAGCGTGGTTGAAGAAGTTGGTTGTCCCATAGTCATGACCATACTGGAAGCTGTCACGGCTATTCTCTGCATGTTTCAATAACGAATATTTCAGAACGATAGGAAGTAATCGACGATAGATTATAGGTGAGCAAACCGAAGTATATGGCTGTCTAAGGCCACATACCTCGTGCCCACCAGATGTGAAGGCGCAACTCTTCAGAAAATTTGCCTTTTCCAGTGGAGGAATTGGGTTTGGTCTTGATGACAACTTCCAGTCGAGGTCACAGAGGGAAATGTTGTTCTCATAGCGTCATATTGATGGTCAAATATCGAAGTTCGTTTCTGCCGAACCGTTCAGGTTGAGAACTTTATAGTCTGCGTTTCTCCTCGTGTTGACGGAGCAAACCCCGAGATCTGTACCGGTTTGTAACGATACGTGAAAGATATCGCTTGCTGGGCACCTTCTCCACAACCAGGAAAGCCAGATGCAGAAGAAAAGATGATTGGCCACAAGCCTGGATGCCAAGACCACACGGGCTGATGCCAACAATGCGGCACCCTGGTCGCTTGGTTTGCGCTGGCAGGACGGGATCCAGGAGGCCAGGACCAGGACCAGAACGGAGCAGCCCCCTGAAAAAGTCGACCCGGCCGTCGCCCCCAGCCAGGAACCCTCAACACAAGAAGAGAGGTTGAGACAGCAACACGGCTCGATCAAACTCGACACTAATTATCCTCCTCCCACCCCACACTTTCTCCTCTTTTCTTGTAGTCCGTGGTCGATTTTCTCAACTTACGGTCGGTCCCAGCTGACTCTGACCATCCGCTCGTTTACGTGGTCTGTTCAACGTCGCTACGGTACGGCAACGACAACGAGAGAGACTAAGAGTTTCGCGCCCTCCTTTCAGCGTCCAGCCCTGTCGTGTTGCGCATCACCCCTTCCCCGAGACCTCCTTTGTTTCGTGTGCGCTGTTAGTCTTCGAGCCTTGCTGCCGGTTCCAGCACCGCGATTTTTGACTATCATCTAGCCTTGCGTCTGCTTGGAAAACTCCCGCCCACCGCCTCTGCCACTTAATATCTGTGAAGATGGGGCTCGAAGAAAAAACTCGCTCCTCGGGAGACCATCCGCGGGAGCAGGATGGCCCCGTTCTTCCCACCGTCAACCCTGCCGTCGAGCAGCAGCCTCCCAAGCCTTCACTTCATCCTGCTTTTTACGTGACGTGAGTAACAGCAGCGATGGCATCGACCGCCAGCGGCAGACACCAACGGCGTCTCCCAGCAGCTCCAGGCTAACTACCAGCTATATAGCGTCTGGATCGCGCTGAGCTCATCCGTTATCTTGTTCAACAAATGGATTCTCGCTAGCCTCGGATTCAGTAAGCATGGCGCTTTTCATAAGATCTTGGATAGGGGACAGTATGCTGAACTCTCGGGCAGAATACCCAGTCATTCTGACCACCTACCACCTGACTTTCGCGACGGTCATGACCCAGCTTCTGGCCCGGTACACGACGCTTCTCGATGGCCGGAAGACAGTTAAGATGACGGGCCGCGTCTACCTGCGTGCCATCGTCCCCATCGGGTTCTTCTTTAGCTTGAGTTTGATCTGCGGCAACCTCACCTATCTCTACCTCAGCGTCGCTTTCATCCAGATGCTTAAGGTTGGTGCTACTCAGCAACCTGCGATATAGCGAGAAAAGTGCTCTAATGCGACGCAAACTAGGCCACAACTCCTGTTGCCGTCCTGCTCTCCAGCTGGTCGTTGGGCCTTTCGCAGCCAAGCCTAAAAGTGTTCCTCAACGTGTCGGCCATTGTGATTGGTGTCATCATTGCCTCAATCGGTGAGATTAAGTTTGTGTGGATCGGCTTCATCTACCAGATCTGCGGCATCATTTTCGAGGCGCTCCGCCTGACTATGGTCCAGCGCCTGCTCAGCTCGGCCGAGTACAAGATGGATCCTCTGGTCTCTCTCTACTACTTTGCGCCAGTTTGTGCTGTCATGAACGGTATCGTTGCGCTCGTCTGGGAGGTGCCAAAGGTCACCATGGCTGAGGTCTACAACGTCGGCTTCATCATCTTCTTCCTCAACGGCCTGTGCGCCTTCTTGCTCAACGTGTCGGTCGTCTTCTTGGTACGTTCTTTTCGTTCTGCCGGTTCGCTCGCTGCGGCCTGTTAACTTGGATCCCTCACAGATTGGCAAGACCTCCTCCCTGGTCCTCACTCTGTGCGGTGTGCTTAAGGATATCCTTCTGGTCATCGCCTCCATCATCCTCTTCGGGACGACCGTCACGGCCCTGCAGTTTTTCGGCTATTCAATCGCTCTGTGCGGCATGATCTACTACAAGCTCGGCTACGATGCTATCAAGGGCTACGCCGCCGAGGCTGGTCGCCAATGGGCCGAGTTCAGCAACCGCCGTCCTGTGCTGCGCCGCATCTCTGTCATCCTTCTTGTCCTGCTCCTGCTTGTCGTCCTGCTCAACGGCATCTCTCCGGACTATGCACCATCCGTTGACACTACCAAAGTCCTGGATGGTGCGAAGGCCAAGATCGGCTTCTCAAACTGAACCGTTCTTCTCACATATCTCACTGTCTATTTCTCTGATATGAGGAGAGGGCTATGCAATCTTAGGCAGGTTTACTGGTCTGGGTGTTGATGTGGAGTTAATGAATCATTCAACTAGTATGAACGGGAAGCGAAGACCGTCATGATCTGTGTGGGGGTGGGATAAAAAAAGTTAATGGTTTTTTTCCCTTTCCCTGGTAAACAGTTTTTTTTAATAGCGACGTCGTTTCTTCAGCTTCTTCTGTCCAGCCCATCTCCACACAAAAGGCGGTTTTAAGGACTTCCCGCGAGATGGCTTCAGAAGAGAAAAGGGGATTTTCAGATACAATGGTCTCATGACATGATAGGTGGTGGGAGGTGATAAGTAATCACTTTGTCTTCTTTTCCAGTACATAATTTCCCTTCTTTATCAACGTTTTGCTGAGCCAGCTGTTTTTGGCATGTCTCGTCCAAAAGAGAAGACAAAGGAGGAAATGCTTGTTCGACAATCTCATAGAACAGTGTTTCATGGACGGAGAGACCCGGATTTGCTGGCACACAGTATGACGGTACAGGGCGGGGTTATCCGAGGCTTGAGGGTTGAGAAGATAGACTTTGCTTTGTCAAATAAAAGGCGTGTTAGTTCAGGGGTGATGGATCCTGGCCAGGATGCCTTTGAGGGAAAGTTGTTATGAACTTGGACAAACTAGACTGTTGTTAACGCTCAACACACCGTCAAAGTCGCACATGGCCTCATTGACGCACACACACACGTATCACCAGCAGGAGGGACAGTGTAGGCCTCTGTCAAGACTTCTTGGTTGTCCTACTTGGGGAGGCACTCTCCAGGCCGGGGTATCATTCAGGTCACTAGGGACTCATTACCACCGAGCTCCATCCGTGCTCTCTTCTGCCTTGTTTCGGGACTCGACCTTTAGTCTGTAGCGGAGCATACAACTTCGGATGAGGCATCGGCGCTTTGTCACGCCAGATGGGAAGCTGTGTCGTCAGAGAATTGCCGCCAAGTTCTGCTAGTGAGCCTCAGATCTTTTTATTCCGTGATGACGCTGTGTACAGCCCGAGAAAAATACCGTTCGCCCAGACCAGCCAATTTAAAGGAAACCAATCAGAAACCTAGCGATAGAGGTCAGTACATCTGGCTTTGCCCAATCTACCAAATATTCCGTCGAGGGTCGACGTACGCAGAGGAGTGAAAAACCACCGGTTCTTGCCGCTGTTGTAGCGGTCCTCAAGGACCTTCTTGACGGTCTTCTTGGCCTCCTCACGCTGGCTGGGCTCCTTGAAGGTGTCGGCGTTGATGACAGCCTTGAGGCCCTCAAGCTCAAGGGTGTAGCGAGTGGGCATCAGGTGGTTGTAGTTGATGACCTTAATGAAAGGCTTGATCTTGCTGCGCTTCTCGATCCGAGCCTTAGACATGCGGCGGGTGATCTTGCTGGGGTACCGCTCGATGCCCGCAACAAGGGCGTGGCCGTAGGGGTGGCTCTTGGTGCCTTGGTCGACGGGCTGGATGATCACAACCTGGAGAAATACTAGTCAGTAACTCCATTCACATCTCCTCCTGACGTTCCCTTGCCCAGTGCAGTTCATCCAGCCCTTTTGCTGTGCCAATGTCCTTCCCTAACGCTTTATAAACAGCGTTCCTCCTAGCTCTCGGCTCTTCCATTCAAGTTTCCCAAAATAGCGAAAGTGAAAGGAGGCCATATAATTCGTAGGTGCGTCGCAAAACAATGAAAGCGATCGTCACGGTTGGCGTACCTTCTTGCCAGCATAGCGACCCCGGGTAACGAGGCAAACCCTCGATGTCTTAAGGAACTTCATCTTGTCGGTTCTGTGCGCAATTATGAAGTCAGTGAACCTGAATAACTGCAGGTTGACGTATTAACGTGAACAGGCACGAAAACATACCTGATGTTTCCTCGGGCCTTTCCCTGAAAGCGACTGCGGGCACGGAGAGAGAGGACAGAACCGGGCCTTGAAGGTCTTCGCCGAAATAATTTACAGTTTGTGGGCTGTCAAAATTCGAGTGGGCTGGCTCTCACATTGGTCGAAATGGCTGACTAATAGTGGTCTGTGCACAGGCGACGTTCTCCTAAATCCTGGAATCTGGGGCAGGGGGGCCAAGCACTTGGTTCAGGTGGGGTCCTCGGTGCTCTGGGGGAAGTTCAAGCCGCTGCGGGACATTGAAGCTTCTTCCCTTCACCAATTACTCTGCTCTCCTAAATCCTCAACCCTTTCAATATATCGTCATATTTCACAATGGCCGCCCCGACCTACATCATCTCTCGTGTCGCCGATCCGATTTTCGGCGTGTTCATTGGCGTTTCAGCTGCGGTTGTGAGAATCAACCGCGAGGAAAAAGAGAAGGGTAGAACGACTCAAGAAACCCTCTCTGCCCTACGCAGGTACGGTTATCAACCATAATTACATGTAAGATATATCTTTGTACTTATACAGTGTCACTATCATAGACGCCTCGGATTCGGCATGAGTACGTAACTGAGCTGTATTTATCAATGCCTGCGAATCCAGCTCCGTTTTCAATGCAGAGCCATATATATGACAATCCCAGAACGCCTATACTATCGCCAATTGCTCGGATAATGAACCGCTAAAACCAAACCCGACAATAAACCCTCTCAAATGTGAATTATGCCGCAAAATCTGGTCCATACTCCTTCTTCATCGCCTCGCGAACCATCTGGCCGCACAACTTGGCGGTCGGGTTTGTGCTTACTGCAAGCCCTTTGGCAATTTCATTGCCGTACCTCCCGCCCATGGCGAAGTCCTGCGATGCAAAGGTTTCGAAATCCAGCTTCGTCCAGCGCGACTCGGGTCTTGCAGGATCCATCGATAGCGACTTTTCGGACCCTAGAAGCTTCGACGTCATAAGATAGATCGCAGCGCGCTGAGTGTGAGCGTTTGAAAGTGTCCTTGCGACCTGGGGGGACACCCGACTGCCATACGGAACTTTTGGAGAAACGAGAGAAATGGCCTCGCAGAGGTCGCCCAGAATAGTGTTGGCTGCTTCGATCCTTTCGACATCAGAGACGTCGTGAAGCAATGTCTGTGGATTCCGGGGAGCATCAGAAATAAGGACTGAATCTCCATATAGCCGTCTGAGCGCTTGAGCCCGGTTGTTGCGAGCGCTGGCGTATTGTGGATGAGCTTGGATGAGGTCGCTGAGGCGTGAGACGCATGTGCGATAGCCCTCAGTTATTGCTGTCAGGTCGGCGGATTGCTGCTTGGCATGTTGAATCTCGAGGTTCTGAATAGACAGAATAATGTCACGTTCCTGCTGAGCAAGCTTCTGGTACTCCTCGTCTGAAAAGTGCGGGTCCTTCGGGAGAGATGGGTCGATGTGAGGCGCAAGATATGGGTTGGACTCTGGGTCCTTGATCTTTTCAAGGACGTTGATGTCCCTCCGGCTCAGCTCAACATTGACATATGCCATGGTTACAGGTCGCTCTTTCGCAAGGTTGATGGTCAATAGGGGGGCAAAGCAATAGAAGACAATGTTTGCGAATTGAACACCGAGGCGGAATGAATCAACCAACAATGGTTATGTGCGAACTGTAATGCTTCAGTGCTTCAAACTCTCAGCGAGGACTAGCAACCAAAATGAGACAAGAAAGAGGAACGGCTGGGTACGGTGTCAAAGGATGGCCAATCTGAGCTAGTCAACCCCATTTTACTTGCATCCCCGGCATCTGGATCCGGGAACGTGAGGCGGTCCCGTGCCGCATTGCAGCTCGCAGCAGGACCCTGAATAGCCATGTAACTTGGATCGCATCGCCGTTGCTGACCGTTCCCGGCCGCCGCCGCTCGGGCTGGGGTCGCGGGGGTCACATCGATCTGGAGCTACGGCGCTCGGCCAGAGTCGGCATTGGACGGCTTTGACCGGAGTCCTATGCACTACGGGGACATTTCCGCTACTCCACCGACGCGACAACAGCGCCTCATCGGCACTGCTTGACTCGGCTTTACCAGTCGTTGTTGCTGATAGCAGAGCTAGACAATGGCTGCTTGTTGCGATGAGGATGATATTCTGACTCCGTACCAGTGCCGGCATCCATGGGGAAGCCGTTTGCAAGGTATAGAGTGCTGTTGCCGAGATGGAACACCGCAGGATGAGAGGAGGCTGACAGTTGGGATGACAACGATTGGAGTAGTGCAGAGGTTCGGCGGAACACCCAGGCAAGGCAGGATTGACTCCAGGCTGGTCACTGGGGGTGTGACGTGAGCCAGCATCGCGGTATTGTTGAATGTCGCCTTCCCGCGGGGACCTGGAGAAGACAGGGGCGCTGCTCCGTCGGCTTTCTCATCCCAACCCCATTCTGTGCTCAGGTATATATCAAGTCTACAAGATTCCGTGCTCCTCCCTTGCCTCTTGTGATCCAGCTTTTGGGTACAACCTTCATCCCAACTTACAAAGCCCGTTCTTGTATACTTCCTAGTATAGTAATCTCATCAACCTTTCCCCTTAACTTGTTTCACCTCTATTCATCGACAAAGCTATCATGGCCCCTTTTGCCATCTCTGACACCGATTACAGCGCCCAGAACTCGGCGCCCAGCTTCTCTGGGTACGACCATATCACTTGGTGGGTGGGCAATGCGAAGCAGGCAGCGGCCTACTACACTAGCCACTTCGGCTTCAAGACGATCGCCTACCGTGGCCTTGAGACAGGCAGCCGGTACTTTGCCTCATATGTTGTTCAGAACGGCGACATTCGCTTCGTCTTTACCTCGCCGCTGCGCTCTTACGTCCACCTACCCGAGGATGCTGTCATCTCTCCTGAGGAGCGTGCCCTCCTGAAGGAGATGCATGACCACCAGGAGAAGCACGGCGATGCCGTCAAGGATGTTGCTTTCGAGGTTGACAATGTTGATGGCGTTTATGCTCGTGCCGTGGCCGCGGGTGCTGAGGCCGTCCAGCCGCCCACCAGCTTCGGCGACAAGGAAACGGGCTTCGTCCGCACTGCCATCATCCGCACCTACGGCGACACCACCCACACTCTGATCTCGCGTACCGGCTTCCGTGGCGCCTTCCTTCCGGGCTTCCGGGCCGTCACACCGTCTCCGGCAACCGTTGAGCTCCCCACGGTCCCTCTCGCGCGCATCGATCACTGCGTCGGCAACCAGGACTGGAACCAGATGGTCAGCGCGTGCGACTTCTACGAGCAGTGCCTGTCGTTCCACCGCTTCTGGTCGGTCGACGACAAGCAGATCTGCACCGAATACAGCGCACTGCGGTCCATCGTCATGGCGTCGCCCAACGAATTGGTCAAGATGCCCATCAACGAGCCGGCGCCCGGCAAGAAGAAGAGCCAGATCGAGGAGTACGTTATCTTCAACTCGGGACCTGGCGTGCAGCATATCGCTCTGCTCACGCCAGACATCGTCACCGCGGTCAGCTCGCTGCGTGCCAGGGGTGTTCAGTTCATTGATGTGCCCAAGACGTACTATGAGACGATGAGGCAGAGGTTGAAGACCGAGCACAGGAACTGGGAATTGAAGGAAGATATGGATGTGATTGAGAAGCTGAACATCCTCATCGACTATGATGAGCAGGGCTATCTGCTGCAGCTGTTCACCAAGCCGCTCATGGATCGACCGACGGTGTTCATTGAGATCATTCAGCGCAACAATTTTGATGGGTTTGGCGCTGGTAACTTTAAGAGCTTGTTTGAGGCGATTGAGAGGGAGCAGGCGGCGCGCGGCAACTTGTAGGAGGGGTTGATGATGGCGTTTTAGGAAAACATGAACATGATGCTTTGGGATTGATTTTCTTTTTATTTTTGTACATAAGCGCTTTACGATGTCTCGTGATGTTTTGATATCCGTTTTTGGGATCAATATAAAGGATTCTTCCAACCCTTTCTTTCGCATCATGATCCCTTTGTCCCAGCACCAAACGCGTATTATTCTGTTTTGCTCCGTTTTCGAGCCCGAGTCTTGCTTCTAAATCATGAACCCCTCCCATCCAACGCCAGTGAAAGGGCAAAAATCAATCAGGTAAACTTCCTGGTATCTGGTCTTCTACCTACCCTAATTCCTCCCTAAACGTGAACATAATTAGGTCATTTGGTCAGTCGAGCACCATAGCATCCCCATCCACAACATTATTAAGCCCATTGGCCGGGCCAATATTGTTGCTGCTTGCGTCCTGCTTTGGTCGCATGTCAGCCTGGCATCCGGGGCAATTGTGAATGACCTCATGCGCAAATACATCGCAGTCGATGCAGAAGTGCTTTCCACACGTAGGGCACTTATAGCGGCCACTTTCGCTGACTCCGACCGCTCTCGCCTCAGGCAGAGCAGTCGCGAGGGAGATACCAGTCGTCTTCTTTGCATTGTTACTGTTCGACGACGACCCTTGCCGCTCCTGCGGGGGTTGCTGTGCTTGCCCTTGTGTCTTTTGTGTCGGCTCTTTCCCTGTTTTCTCAGAGCCTGGAGCCGGAGGCAGGGGAAATGGCGCCAAGCAAGCAAAGCACCCAACCTGTTTGCTCTTGCGTGCCTCTGCCCAGGACACCTCAACCCAGCCTTTCAGAGGGAAGAGATGGTGATAGGAGCGCGCCAAGTGGGTGCTTAGGATCAGGGTGAGACCACAGGCTGGGCATTCAGCAGGCAACCGGCACACTTTGGCGCGACAGCGCGTGCAGAGGTATCCCTCACGCGAAGGTCTGCTGTGGCAGGCACAGAGGGAGACGTGGCTGGCAGATGCGAGTGTGCGTGAAGGGAAGCCCATCATGAGAAGCGACGCATCTGTGGAAGCCGCATTCGCGTTGCCATTGGCCCCGTTCTTGTCTGTTGCGGATGATGCTGTGGCTGGCGGCGGAATCGTAGCCGCCAGGAACAGCTCGCGGAAGTGTTGCTCGTGCAGAGCGACAGCATAGGTCGAGTCATCGCCGTGATTAGTGCGGGTACAGAGCTCGGCGCAGACGGCAACCTGGGCTGCTAGTCCGACGACAGTGACGCGAATTCGGTCCTTGACTAGGTTAGAGATTGTTTCATGGATATCGCCGGGGTCGCTAGATAGCAGGGCGCCGTAGACGATTAGGACTTCGCGGGTACCGTGGGAAGGGGTGTGGCTGCTTGTGTCAGTGGGCAGATGTGTTTCCAAGGAGAAAAGCTAAACGTACTAGAGAGCACCGCGACACATCTCCAAGGCGTTCTGCAGACTCGGGTTACCCTGAGGCTCCTGATGCTCTGCCCAAAACCTCAACCTCTCAATATGGTCGGCCGGGTTCCCGCTCATGTCACTGACGCGAACAGCAATGCCGTCGCGCATGGCAATGATACCCATTTGGCTGATGGGGTTCTGCTCAAAGTATTCCCTCACGAAATCCACGGCGTAGTTGAGGGTCAACAGATAGCGGTTCGGCAGCAAGTCCTTCTCGGCCATGGCAAAGCTCATGTCGAGCACCAGCACCAGATGACGGATGATTCCTCTCTGCAGCGGTGTGGTGTCGCGCATCAAGCGGCGGCGCTTTTCTGCCTCGATGAGGGCCTCAATTGTGATGCTACCATCTTCTGTCTCGACGACATTTTCCCACGAGCGCTGGATGTCCTCCCATGCGGCCTTGGTATGGCGAGAGGAGCCCTTCTTTCCCTTCTTTCCATCGCGCTTCTTGCCGGCGCCGGCCTTGGAGCGGGCGCCGTGAGGACCTGCCTCAGCGGGGCGGTGATCGTGCAGTTCATCGTCGGAAAGATCCTCGACATACTCGCCATCAGAGTCGGCCATGGTGATGGTTACTTGCCGGAATCCGGGGATATAGGGTTGACGAGGGAATGGGAATGCTCCGCAAACTGACCGCGATGAAAGTCAGGACTGTCGCGACTCGCAGGTTTCGCCGGTTATTGATTTTGGCGATAGAACTTGGGCAGGAATGTTTCACATCCCGGTATGAAAGCGTCGCCAAAGTCAATTGCTGACGGCGAGTAATGACAGGGCTGTTAGTTGGCTTGTTGCTGCCTTTGTGGTTCAGGGTCCTGATGTTTTTGGGGGAGAAGCCTTATTCGAGGACAAAAAAGTGGGGCTCCAAGTAGTGCGAAACGGCAAGCAGTAATCCGTAACCTTACCAAAGCTGTGATCTGTGATTGGCCAAGCCCATGCTTCGCCCCATAAACCGATAGAGTTCCAGAGGTGACATCTTGGGAACTATATTTTTGCCACTTAAGTATGGCAGGATGTTTTGTCCTTGCATTTATCGCAGATCACTGGCTCCTAGGAAAGTGGATGAGGGGTTCTTAACTTTGTCTCCTGGCTAAGTATCTGTGTAACCGTAATCTTACGGTCCATTTTGCTACTTTAAGTCCCCAAAGCCCAGACGGAATCATGGCTTGTTGGTGCGTATCTCTACAAAAAGCAGTCAGCAGTCATGAGAGTTACAACACATTTTCCTGAACTTATCCGGCGTTCTTAACCTTCCAATACAAGTTTGTGTGAGATTTCTCTCCTTGCCGTGTCCATCTTCCATATTTTGAATACTTCAGCGAAACCAACCGTCACTGTGCGTCTAGCCCCAATTTTCAGCTGTTCTCAGCTGCAGACAGTGTAGGCAGGTTGTTCCGATGATGCCAAGGCGTAAGTGGTTCCTGTTGACCAATCACATTTTTGCCCCTTTTCCAACGAACGGCTCCCCACAGGCGACCTGGTTGCCTCTGACGTCATCGGGTCTTGCATCCAATTTTCTTAGGGATCTGCCACGACATTCCATCCATCCCGACACCAGTCCCCGCCGTGCGGTGATGAGTAGTCTACGTCTTATTCCCCCCACACCAGGTAACAGCCCTTTTGTTCAGGTAACTCTCCCGTTTCGGCATCCCAATGCTTGCCGAGATCCTGTTTCAAAGGCTCGGTGTACGGGCTCTCACCGTACCACAGGTCCGACCTGTTTCTTTTTGTCTCTGCCGTTCCGGCACGCTGCCAGGTTTTTTACTAGGTGGGATGGCAAGCCCTAAAGGGTCGCTGACGTTGTTTTCGGGTGACGCTCAGATGATGGTGCACTGTCGCCGGCTCCGAGGTGGGTTTCGGATGCAATGTTGGAGGGCCTTGGCAAAAGGGGGGAGCAAAGAAGGGGGGAGGGGAAATTTGCATTTCAAGTTAATGAAAAAAAAGTTGGAGATGCCACATTATGTGGCTTCGATCTGTATCTTCCAGCCAGTAGCAAACCTCTTGTTGGCCTTTTCATCCCAGACTCACCGACTCTGCGATTTGCGCAATGAATGCCTGCCACGGCCAACGGCTAGACAGAGCCGAACGAACTAGCTGGCGCTGCATTTGTGGTGGGGCATAGTTTACCGTTCGTCTGACAGTGGCGCATCGAAGGTTCATGAAGCGCACAACGAGTGGATGTCTTGGATCCCCGATTGATTCATGGAGTTTCCATGCCTCGCTTTCCATGGAATTTGGGACTGCATTGTTATATTCCCTCGACTGTATGGTGCACTTGGCCTGTGCAACCAAGCGAGCACTCAACCGCGGCCCATCAAAAGATCAAGGCCCCGGACGACCCCCGTTTGCTTTTTCCCACATTCGACTTCACGCTTTTGGGTGATAACGTCATAAGGTAGCTTCCAAATTTTGGCACTGGGGCAAATGGTCGTCGTGTGTACATCGTCCCTGCATAATCAATACACTTCCTATTGCACTACACTGGCCCCTGCTTGGCCAGCTCCCTAACAACTCATCGCGAAAGCTGGACACCTTGATTCGCAGCGCAGATCACCAATCCCATCCCCCCACGACCACATGAAAACACTTTTCATACAACGTCGTCCTTATTCTGTCCAACCAGATCCCATTTCTTCTGCGGTCAAAGCTCCCGACATCCCCGATTATACGAATTGGCGCATTTCTCAACGCCAGCCACCCCTAGCAAGGACAACGATTCTACCGCACAATCCACCCATCAATAGGGTTGTTGCTGATTGTGTTGTTCATGGTGATTATCTATCGTGAGATTACCGTTGGAGCATCAACATCAACCTGTTCTATTCGTGTGTTGGCAGTAACTGGTCTCTTACCTTTGGCGCACCGCCCACGCCAATCTTCTTCAACGCCGTAGGTGTGTCTTGTTGGTTGGGGCCATTCTGTCCTAGGTGTCCGGGTTACTTCCCACCGTGGACCTTTATGGCCTGTATTCTCGGACAAATCGCATGATTGTCTTTTAACCTACGAATATACTTGACCAAAGGCTTTGGTTGTGCACAAACTCTCTTCCCAGAAGGGACTGATAGCAATGCAGTGGCTCCCTTCACCCCATCACCATCGACAACATTAGCCCAAATGACCACAACTCCTCGGCATTCCGAGGGTTCCAAAGAGGAACCAATACAAACCAACAAAGACGCTGACGGGGATTCCAAGCGCGACCCTCAGGCGCCGACTTCGCTGATTAAGATCACTGGTTCCGGAAAGAAGAGCAACAACACTCACCTTCTAGTGCACGGCATTTCTGGGCGACATATTGAGAATCATTCGGAGACAGAACCGAGAGATGCTCAACGTCAGTTAAGCTCGTATCGAGAAGAGCTTGCTCGCGAGACGGAGAGATCGGAAGGCTCATTGAACGAAGAACATGCAGTCATGTCGAAGCTTATAACAAAACCCCAACCGCGACCTGACCCTCGACCAGGGCCCGAGCCAACAACAGCATCGACAGACTCTGAACAAACGATCCGTAAGTCACCGACAACGCCCGGGCTAGCCATGCGAACACCATCATATCCGTTCCCACGTATGGTGTCGAGCTCTTCAGCGAAGACTATCGGCATTGGACGCCTTCCTTTTCCATCACGCTCTCCTTTCATTCCCCCCAGAAGGATCTCAACAACAACAACAACAACAACAACAACAACAACAACAACAACAACAACAACAACAACAACAACAACAGCCCCATTCTCATCTGTCAAAGGGGCACGACGTTGTGGTTACGAGCATTTCTACACCAAGCTCAGCCACGCCTTTCTTGCCATCCGGACTCGCCCAACCTACGACTCAACAACACTCAGTGCAAAGCCCAAACCTTTACGACCTAACTTTGATGCTCTCTTCCGAGCCTGGGCTGGATGCATGGTGGAATTCGGTTGTCCAGATCATGGTTGATTACTACCATGCTGAAAGAGTGACGCTTACTGTCCCTGCAGACCCAACTGATATCGAAAACGTGCCGTGGGGCCAGAAGGCTACATTCAATCGTCAGGGGAAATGTGATATTCATATGGCTAAAAGCTGCGGATCAGTCCCAGTCTCAAAAGACGAAGGAAGGGAGGAAACAGCAGAGTACCCAACGTCAGGACTTCCGCATCGACCCTGTTTATCCGCAAGTAGCAAATCAGGCTTTCAGGCAACGTCTTCAGATCAAAGTTCCGGGAAACAAGATGGGGGTCAGCCGACCAGTCCCAGTCGAGAGGTATCAGAGTGCTGTGCAACCGCGGAGGAGCATCCAGATATTCCAAGCTGGGAAGTACCGCTAACGGCCCCGAAGCGCACTCGTGGGAAAGTCTTCAGCACTCTTCAGCCGCTTGACTACGAGTCCGACCCTTTAATAGATCACAATGGTGTTCTGCGCATCTTGGAACGTGGACGCGCTGTGGCCTTGACCAGAACGTACCCCTATCCCAATCAAGAGCCTGCCCAAGCCAAGTCATCCGACTCTCGACCTGCATCTGCACCAAAGCCAGCTGAGATGGTCAGGAAGAAGTCGAAACGGTTACGATCGGAATCTCTTTCTGGCAAATTATCCTCCTTCCTCAGCAGCGCCACTCCATCCCCTGGGTCATCAAATCGGCCATCTTCTTCCAGGTCTCTGAGACCCTGCGAAGGGAGAAGCACGTTTGCTTCCCGTCTTGGAGAAGAATCACCGCCAGCGGTACCGACGCCAAAGTATGAGGAATACGAGCAGGCGCCGCCGTCCCCTTGGTCTCAATCACCAGCCCCTTCTCCCGCGGTGCGACCCGAACCCGCTGAGAACCCTTTTTTTACTGATGCAATGGTCGATGAAGACACCTTCAATCCAGCTTCGGCTTCTCCAGACTACTCAAAGATGGTTCCCCCAGAGGCTATCGGCATTGACCACAACACTTGGACTGTGTTGCACATTCCTTTAACACATGTGCTGTTGTCCAAACCGAACCCATCGTTCAGGCTGAACCCCAAACTGATGGAGCAGAAGCTGGCGAGGAAATCGGGAAGTGTTCCTACTTCCATCTCGACAGAGCCATCCCCTGGGAGACCACCGAAGGAAAAGCAGGCTCCGATTGCCATCATCTCCATCCTCAGTCCCTTGATTCCTTACCCTTCCCACTTGCGCCATTCACTGGAGCATCTCTCTCCTCACTTGGCGACAACATTCTCCCTTGCCCGTCACTACACTAATCTCGAGACAGAACTCATTGGTTTGCAAAAACGCAGACCACAAGCCTCCGGATTTAGAACTCTCGAACCGGATGGTCGACCCCTAAGTGACCCTAATGCGGCCTTGACGTTTTTGGCTGAGCGCAACCTCGCCGTCGAGGAGGAAGGCACACCAAGGGACTCGATTGCAGGCAGCACAACTAGCCCCAGCGACCACTCAGGGCTGTCACATAGCGCAATTTGCTCGCCTGTTGCGACCCCAGGGCGGGAAGCTAAAGTGGGGAGACTTCTGCTCAGTCCATCAAGGGCTGGGGTTGAGGGATACTTTGGCAGACCGCCGAGGAGTGTTCCTCCAGAGTTTTGTGGACAACGAGCAAGGAGATACTCGGATGGATTCGAGCGGCCCCCGTCACTGGATGCTTTGGAGTCCTCGTCTGGACAAGCCTTTCGGCAGCCTGAAGATGTCCAGCCTGCCATTCCTCGTCGTCTCAAGGAAAAGCTGAAGCAACCGACGGCGGAAACACCACGCCGGCACACAAAGCTTCATTCATGCGGCGCCGACTTCTCATCAACTTTTCAATCTCTCCCTTCAATTTCTACCATGTTCTCTTTTCAGCCAACAGGAGCACCATCCTCTTCTACGACTTCCCGCCAAGCCGACCTGACACCCCCATCTGACAAACTCAAAAGCCTTATTCTCGACTTTCTTCCGGTCCACGTCTTCGTCGCCCTCCCCCAAACAGGCGAAATTGTTTGGGTCAACAGCCGCTTCCTGTCCTACCGCGGTCTGACCTCCGCCCAACTCGCCCTCGACCCCTGGGGCAGCATACATCCCGACGATCGAGATGAATATCTGAGGGCGTGGAACCATTCTGTACGTACTGGCGAGCAGTTCTCACGTACGGTGAGGATTCGCCGGTTTGATGGTGCATACCGCTGGTTTTATGCCAGAGCCGTGGCGTCAAGGGATAAAAGGGGGGTCATTATGCAGTTCTTGGGGAGTTACATGGACATTCATGATCAGCATATCGCGGAGCTGAGGGCGGCTAGGCAAGAGGAGATTGAGGCGAGTGAGGCAAAGCATCGGCTCTTGGCGAATCTGATTCCACAGATTATTTTCACTGCGACAGAGGATGAAGGGGTCACGTTTGCTAATGAGCAATGGCTATCATATACGGGACAGAGTTTTCAGGATTCGCTTGGGCTTGGGTTCATGGATTTCGTGCATCCCGACGATTTGGCAAAGTGTAAACTTCCGGCGGTCATTCGGAAGGGAAAGAAGAAAGGGGATCAAGAGGGCGAGGATGACGAAGCCTCGACTCCCGAGCTGGCGTCACCAAGCCTGACGGAACTCACAAAAAAGGGTGTCATACGCGTTTCGAGAGACAGCAGTGGGCGGCTGTCGTACACGACAGAGATACGGCTGCGAGCCAAGTCCGGCGAGTACCGATGGCACCTCGTACGGTGTGTTGAGATTGACAACGTCGACTTCGGCAATGGGGTCAGCTCATATTTTGGCTCGGCAACGGACATCAACGACCTGAAGCTGCTCGAAACAAAACTCAAGGAAGCTATGGACTCCAAGAGTCGCTTCCTCAGCAACATGTCGCATGAAATCCGCACGCCTCTCATCGGCATCTCGGGCATGGTCAGCTTCCTGCAGGACACCACGCTGAATGAAGAGCAGCGTGACTACACCAACACGATCCAGACCAGTGCTAGCAGCTTGCTGATGATCATCAACGACATTCTCGATCTGTCCAAGGTCGACGCGGGCATGATGAAGCTGACCTACGAGTGGTTCCATACGCGCTCGCTGATCGAGGATGTTAATGACCTTGTGTCCACGATGGCTGTCGCGAAGCGTCTCGAGCTCAACTATGTCGTCGAGGAGGACGTGCCTGACTGGGTCAAGGGCGACCGCGTGCGCATTAGACAGGTGCTGCTTAATGTGATCGGCAACGCCATCAAGTTCACCAATAAGGGAGAAGTGTTCAGCCGGTGCCGTGTGTTTGTCCCCTCGCGAGAGGATAACGTGCGGCTGCACCCAAACGAGATCATGCTGGAGTTCTCGGTCATCGATACCGGGCGCGGATTTACCAAAGCTGAAGCCGAGCTCATCTTCAAGCCGTTCAGTCAGATTGATGGGAGCAGCACGCGTCAACATGGCGGTAGCGGCTTGGGGCTGGTTATCTCACGTCAACTGGTTGAGCTGCACGGCGGCAAGATGGAGGGCACCGCGGTGCCAGGTAAGGGGTCGACTTTCACCTTCACTGCCAAGTTTGGCCTGCCAACAGAGACGGACCACCCCGATGAGGAGGCTCTGATGCCGCAGCCCACGTCAGCTACCACACCAGGGGAGACGCCAATGCCCCAATCTCCGGTCGAACTTGTGGATGTTTACCATGCTGTTGCGACGGCGGTTGATCAGGCCGTCGCCATGTCCCCTGAAATGATGTCGTGTAGTGCGAGCTCAGAGCTGTCGGGGTCGGGATCCTGTTCGTCGTCGTCGGTACCGACCGTTGCGACTACAGGTCGGTCGTCTGTTTCTACTGCACCATACCCAGCGGCTGTTAATGCAGCTAGTTTGGCAGGGTTAAGCCAGGCGGAGAAGGCCAGCGGTCAGGAGCTCTCTGGGATGAAGCTCCAGATTCCTCGGCCACAGGCACAACAAGGGACTACCGAGGGCGGCAAGGCTGTTGTTGGCCATACTCTTCCCTCTCGTTACTCCATTTTAATCATATGTCCACAAACCCACAGCCGCGAGGCGACTGTAAAACACATTGAGATGACGCTCCCGAAAGGGGTACCACATCAGATCACGGCTGTTGGCTCGGTCGACGAAGCGGAAAAGCTTCTCGAGACAGGGAAAGGGAAAGGCCCGCAGTACACACACATTGTCATCAATCTGCCATCGCCGGAGGAGATCTTAGCCCTAATGGACATTGTTGCTCGCGTGGAAGATGAAACCGACGACGCCAACAAAGCCTTCATTCTCATTCTTTCCGACTCCGTCCAGCGCCAGGCAGTCGCCAAACTCGCGATCGGCACCCGTCACGAAGCAGCCCTCCTCTCTTATGCCACTCCCTCCGCCATACCCGCTAACCAACTCTCACAACCACCCCACCGAGTAACCTACATCTACAAGCCTGTCAAGCCCGCCCGTTTCGCAGCGGTCTTCGACCCCGGTCCGACCAGCACGGAGCACGCGCGCTTCTACGACCACACAAAATCCACAGCCCAGCGGCTGGTCGAGGACCAGCGGCAGAGCTATGTCGACATGGAGCGGCGGCTTGGTGGGAAGGGCTATCGGGTCTTACTGGTCGAAGACAACCCGGTCAACCAGAAGGTGCTGAGCAAGTATTTGAAGAGGGTTGGTGTGGAAGTTGAGGTCGCAAGCGACGGAGAGGAGTGTATGCAGTTGGTGCTGGGGAAAGGATGGGGGTATTACTCGTTGATTTTGGTATGTCCTTGAAGAATTGTTTTTCATTTTTGAATTGTGGGAAGGGATGACTGACTGAGAGACAAACAGTGCGACCTTCATATGCCGCGCAAGGATGGGTATCAAGCCTGTCGTGAGATCAGAGCCTGGGAGGCTAAGATGCGCCAGGAGCAAGAGCAGCAACATGCTGCTCAAGCCCAGCAGTCTGGTGATGATACCCAACACTGCACACCCCCTGAAACGACCGCTGTCAAGCCAGCTCCGTCCTTAGAATCGAAACAACCACAATCCTCTAAATCCCGCGAACTCCCTATCATTGCCCTTTCAGCCAACGTCATGTCCGACGTGCATGACAAGTGCGTCGCGGCCGGTTTCAGCGACTACATTACCAAGCCAGTAGACTTCATCGACCTTAGCAGGGCGTTGGCGAAGTTCTTCTGAGGCGTGGTTGAACTATTTATTTTCTAGCTATTTCTTCCGTTTTGTATGTGCCATAGCGTTACCATACTTGCTTTTTAGTTGCTGGTACAGGACATCAAGCTGGGCAAGGGATGGCTGGGATCTGGAGCATACGAACGAGCAAGCATTCCCGTTTTCATCACGGATGTGTTTTTTTTTTTGTTTTTGAGCTGTTTTCTTGTCTTGTATCTCTTTGAAGCTCATGATTGATGGGATCACAGAAGATGGCAGCACGTGGTATACCATGGACTACTGGTAGGTTGCATGCTGGGCAAAGCAAGCAACAGTAATGGTATTGGTATTAATATTGGTATTGACCAACACTGTGAAAAGATATGTACAAGTATGGATTATTACCTGGGTGGCTTGTCAGGGACAGAATAGAGAAAGCATAATCAAGAGCACAATTGCCTCACAGATCCTTGAAGTCAACCCAGCACGTAAGGATACTCTACTAGCTGACAAACTTTTGCCATCCCTCTATGCGTTAACCAATAGCATAGAACAGAAATGCGCTTCAACACATATACTTACAGCATTCGCGGGGACAGATATCCGCTCTATCATGCAGAATCCGGATTTCAATGCAACGCGTACAGCCAACAGGTAGGATTGCAGTCGCAACTGGCTCTATTCTTTGGGAAGCAGATTAAGAGGCATGGAATGGTAGGATATGGTCCGTGATAAAAGCTGGATGATCTAAGTTCAGATTTTGAAAATTGAGAATTTGATACCACTATTTATGGATAAACTTCATAAAGAGCCCTGAACAAAGAGCACGCGAGGTCGATATCTGACTGCAACCACTTGAGGATGCAAGGAAATGAGATGAAAGCCGAAACCCCAACAACACAAGCTTGAACCCCTTCTGCATCCGGACTCAAATCCAGGGAAAAAAAAGGCACTGTGGCCTCTCAACAGTTTCGGAGACTTTTTTCCTCGATTAGGGGACGAGACGCTGGGTACAGAGTACGTTACCACTACACCATGAGCAAGCTTAAGTCTTGTAGTGGCCTGGTTGACAGCAAGCTCCCGATAACTCACTTTATAGAGACAACCTGTATCCTTCCCAACTTAGAAACACACACCATCGGTCGTACACAGTCTCCTCACTAATCGAAACTCATAGCCCACGTTTAAGTATCGATTAATGGCATTTCCCTGTCTGTTCATATCTCCATGACTATCCATGCTGTATAGCCCGTTTATCGAGCATCAATCATAGCTATGTCGCGCACTCACTTAAGGGAGTCCAGCTCTAAAAGAATGGCATGTCTTAAAATACCTGACTATAAACAAACAACATCAATTAATCAAGCCCTCCACCAAGCCACTGCCCCGAGCACAAACAGGGCCAGCATTACATCCCGCCACAGAGTCATGCCCACATCAACATATCGCATCGCAACCGCCACCTTGGGCCTGAGATACTCCACGGGCTGGCGAATAGCAGGGAAGAACTCGAGCGCCAGCTCAATCGCCTGCTCCACGGAATCCAGCTCGGCATCATCACCCTCCCCATTGTTGTTATTTACCTTCGCTGCGGCAGTAGCAGCTTTCTTTTTCTTGCTAAGGAACAGCCACCTCGTGCCCAGGAGGATCGCCTCGCCCGTGGCAAACGCCCAGAACAGGCCCCCTCCGAGACCCGTCTTCACAAGCGGATAGCTATCCGTCAGCGAGGCTAGCCACTCTCTCTCCGATGCCGACCCGGCCACAGCGGCAGCCGCGCGGTCGCGCTCCAGCTTGGTGCCGCCGAATGGTGACAGCATGATAACGGCCAGCCCGAGAGCGACAGCAAGCAGGGTGTGCAGGAAGCGCCAGAGGGGCGTGGGGCGCGGAGGCAGGATAGGCATCTGGTTCTGCTGGCTCTGAGCAGACTGTGGGCCGAAGGGCGGACGGCTGTTGATGCCGCCAACAGCGGCGTTTGGCGAGAGGATCTTAGACATGAGACTCAGCATGGGATCTTCTTCGGCGGGGGGCGGCATCTGCTTGCTGTTGACGCCGAAGGTGTAGGGGTTGCGGCGGCCCGCAGGGGGCATGTCGAGTCTGGAGGCGGCGGTCTCGAAGGTGACGGGAAGGGAGAGCGTGCGGGACTGGCCGGGGCGATAGAAGTGCTGCGCGAGGTTGATTTCCTCGGGCTCGGTGGTGATTTTCTGGATGGAGCTGGAGATGATGGTCGGGCCGGCGGTTGGGGCGACGGGAGTGGGATTCGAGTCGAGCGAAGAAGCCGTATTGGCTGTTTGACAGGATGGGTCAGAATCGCCGTAGACTCGGCGCGGCTGAAACAGATGGAAACTAACCTCGCGGAATACCACTCGCCAGGCCGGTGATGGTGTTCAGGCGATGGGCAGCGCCAGCCTTGATCTTGGCCTCGCGACGAGCCTTGCGCAGACGAGCCTGCTCCTCGGCGCGGAGGGCGGCAGCCTCCTGCTCGGGGGTGAGTTCAGTCATTGCTACTAGAGGTCGCGTGCCTTGTGCCTGTCGTCGCAACGCGGTTGCGCGTGTCGGCTGGGCAAGCTCTAAGCCCCCTGTGATGATTTTGTTTTGTTGTGTCAACCAGAAAACAAACAAAGGATGAATTGCGGGGGAAGAGGCGGGCTTTTTCAATCCAGCTTGGGAAACAACGTGGTGCGGTGAGGCGGAGGCAGGCAATGCTGTGGAGGTGTGTGTGAGGTGTGTGATGTGGTTGATGTGTTGGCTGCTTCCACGTCCGTTCTTTGCAGCTGACAGCTGCGTGTACCAGAAATCCTTATCTTATCATAGCCGCAGGGGCTTTCTTGGCGGCCTTGGCACGGTTAAGCGCTTGTCCAGGTGGATCTGTGGTCTTGAGCTGCCAGCCGCTGACTCCGATTATTGGCCCGCCGGGTTTGGGCGGAGACAACCAACAGCATCCACGGACAACAGGCACCGCAGGAGAGCTGCGACATCAGGGAATGGAATCTGTCAAAACAAGAAAAATGTGTATACGGCCAATACTACTACCAGATCACATTGTGTCCTCTGTTTCACAACCTACACAATACAGTCTATCCCCATCCCAAACCCCGTATCCCATACTTCGAGTGCGGTCTCAAGGAGTGGCCTTGCTCATGCTGATCAGCCTCTTGACACCAACCTGCATCACACCAGTCAGCCATGTCCTCAATGTTCTCCCATGAATGTAAATAAGAGTCAAAAAAAAGGAGAGATGTACTTACCATCCACTGCCCACACTCTCCCGTCTTCTCAGTCTGAATCTCCACCTGCAACCTGTGCGCTACGTCGTAGTTCTTACTTTCCAGCGCATCCGCCAGCTCTGACAGCTTGGAGACCGTCCAATCCGACAGGTCCGAATTATTGAGGTGATCGAACAGGATACCCAGCCGCTTTTGCGTGTCCTTAACCTGCGGCAGGAACGTTGACGGAGCCTTGGCTGCCACCCGCTGCATGTCTCGGTCGAGTATTTCTACCATGTTCTTCGCATTCGGGGGGATATGCGACCTATCCCCAGGCGGGTGCCTCTGCTTTTGCTGCTGCGGAGGGGGCGATTGCGGCTGGGGGGGAGCCTGCGGAGGAGCCTGCTGCGGAGGGGGGGCCGACACCGCGGGGGGAGGGCCAGCCCGAGGAGGGGGTCCTACTGGCGGGCGAGATGCCTGCGGGGGAGGGCCATACTGCGAAGGGGGAGCTACCGGTGGCATGGCGGGAGGTGGCGCATATGGGCTTGCCGAAGGCGGCGCCGCGGGTGCGGGCTGGGACGAAGGAGCTGGCGCATACCGGTTAGACGGCGGCGGGCCGGCCGGCGGGGGGTTGTAAGGGGACGAGGTCCGTGGAGGAGGAGGAACGACAGGGGGCTGCAGGATGTTGGACACAGGCTGCGGCGGAGGGGCATAGGGGTTGGTCGATGCGTTCGACGAGACGGATCCAGGCCTTGGAGGGTGCTGAGCAGCTGCTGGCGGCGGCCCGACAGACGGAGAAGCAGTGTTGCGCGGAGGAGGAGCTGGGCCCTTAGGTGGCGGCGGCGGGGGGGTAGGCTGGGGACGGCCATAACCGCCCATGGGAGGAGGAGGGGTTTGGGTACCCGCTTGGTTGGAGAATGGCGAGGTAATCGGCGGTGCGCTTGGCGTCGACCGACGGACCGGAAGCTTTGTAACCATCGGCACATCGTTCCAATTGCCAACGTCCTTCTTGACATAAGGTTTCGGCTGAGGAGGGGGGGGAGGTTGGTTGAAACTTGGCTGTGGTGGGGCATAGCCGCTGGTAATGGAAGGAGAGGGCGTGAAGCCAGGAGCAGGAGCGTACGGGCTTGCTCCTGTCGGGGGTTGATATTGAGAAGTAGTTGTAGGAGCATACGGGTTCGGCGCTGATGCCGGGGCCGGGGCCTGGGTTTGGAAAGTCGGAGCAGGAGGGGCATAAGGATTTGCCGGGCTTGGAAGACCGCCGGGCTGCTGGTAGCCAACAGGCGCAGCAGTACGGGAGGGCACACGCGCGGTAGGACCAGCGGGCTGAGGAGCCGCCTTCTGGGTTGCGAGCTTGACGCGGTTCCGGGCGACCTCGGCGGCCGGGAAGTTTGCCGGAAGGAGATCCAGATACCGCTGAGCAACCGCCAGATGCCCCTGGGCAGCAACGATATCCGCGTACTCGGTGTACTTGTTGTACAGAGCCGCAAGCTTCCAGCCCTCGCTGAGCTGCTTCTCATTATCCGTAAACTTGGAGACGTGCCGGAACACGGTAACCTTCTCAATAAACTTCTGCAGAGCCCTGGCATGAATGGAGAAGCTGGTGTCGTTGGTCTCCTCGCTCAAGCCGGCCTGCTCTGCCTCCTGCAACTCGGCGATCCAGATATCCACGACCTTCTCCAGTTTCGAGCCAACCAGGTAGCAGAAGGAAGCATCTTTCCTCTCGCCAGACTCATAAATGCGGTCACCAAGGGCCTCGCACAAGTCGGGGAACTCAGCAGGCTCTGCAAAAGTGCAGAGAGTAACCATGGCCTCCTTCCAGTTGGACAGGTCGGCGTTGTAGACCACATCCCAAAGATTCTTGCTAGTGACAGAATTGATAAGACGCAGGTAGCTGGTGCTGCCCTTCTTCTTGGCAAGGTAGCTGCTCTGAACCTTGTCCACAAGCTCCTTGCCACCGCAGTTGGCAAGGACGAAGGCATCCGCGATACGGTCCTCCTTAACGCAAAGGTTGACTGCCATCTCAAAGTTGCCCAGCAGGACAGCCTTAGTGATCTGATCATCAACAGAGGAGCCCTCGCCAATGAGATGGAACGGGTCATCCGTCTTGGCCCCCTTGGCCGGGGTCAGCTCGGACAGGAAGTCATCGCCATCGTCAATATCTCCCCACATGCTCGTCACCCGCTTGTGACTCTTCTTTTTGGGCTCTTCACCATTGGTTTGAGGAGAAGTAACACCCTCGGCGCTCTCTTCCTTTGGCGACGTCAACCCAGATTCGCGAGCCTCCTCATCCTTGGAGAACCCAAGGTACTCGATGATCTTGGACCGGCCATCATCCTGGCTAAGCGTCTTGAGCACCTGCCAGTCAGCCTTCTCCTCCTCAGTCTTAGCCGCTTCGATATGGGAGTCGCAGATGCTCGCGATGTCCCCCTTCTTGATGGCCTCCTCAAACTTCTCAGTAGCTGCGCCAATGTCAGAGTCGACAGAGAAGGTTGAGATGGTGATCTTAGAAGATCTGTGCTGACCGGCCGGTGTGTCGTGCTTTTTGAAGATGACAAGCTTGCCAGCATAGCCAAACGAGACACCGACAGGACGCTCCAGCCAGGTGGGAGCCCGAGAAAGAGAGAAGGACACTCCCTGGGGCTGGGTCGCAGCCCGGGAGAAGAAGTCATCATCGTCTAGGGCAGCCTGGGTCTGGGGAACAGCAGTCGGGTTGGTGTTCTGCAGAGTCTGGATGACTATCTTGCCGTCGAATGCCGCAGTGGCCGACAAGTTCGGGTTGTGCGGGTTGAAGCGGGTCGAGAAGGTCCAGTTAGTGGCTTCAGGGAACTCTCCATAGCGCTCGCCGGTATGCGGATTCCAGACAAGAGTCCGATTATCCTTGCCAGCAGAGAGCAGCAACCCGGTGTCCTGCTGGCACCACGACAGAGACAAGATACCCTGCTCGTGGCCCTGAAGTGTCCTCTCGGGCGCCTGGGAGTTCCTGAGATTCCACAGGAGGATGACAGGCGTGTTGTCATCAGAAGTAGCCGTCAGGATGCTGGTCGAGTTGTTAGGGTCCCACGCGAGGGCGCTAACAGGCTTGCGATTGTTGTTCAGGGTGAGCGAAGCCTTCTTGGTCTTCAAATCCCACACCGTCACGAAGCCGCCGGCGCTACCGGTAGCCAGAATGTTGGCCACTTTGCAGTTCCAGGCGAGGCAGTCGATGTCTTGGGCAGCAGCACTGCCAAGTCGGAAAGCGGTCGAAGTGTCGTTAACATCCCAGACGTAGAGCTCGCCCTTGGCACCGGCAGTGGCGAGAACCTGAGGACGCAAGGGGTTGAACTGCAGGGCCTTGATGGGGCCGGTGTGCTTGGTATCGCGCGACATCAGAGCCTCCTCGCCGGCGAGGAGCTTCGCGGCGTCCCACAGCTGCAGCGAGCCATCCTCCATGGCGCCAGCAATGACGCCGCGCGGATGCTGGTCACTTGGGGCGCCCCATGCGATATCGTAAAACCTATGCGCCAACCGCCAACAGTCAGCTATCTTGGCTCAAACAGCGCCGTAAAGAGAAAGGAATAATACCTGGAATCAGTGGAAATGCTGGCGATGGGCTGCAGCTCAAGACCCTGTTCGGCGACATCGAGGTTGAGGTCCCAGAGTTCCAGCTTGGACTCGTCCGAGAAGTCAGCGTCCACGGCACCAGACCGGGTACCGGTCACGAGCAGCGGGCTAGAAGTGCCTGGAGACCAGGCAAAGGCCGCGGTCCGCGGAATCTCTCTCAGCCGGACCATGGCGGCGGTTTGTGTGGTATAGGTAAGGAGTTGGGTTATAAGCTGAGTTGACGGTGTCGATGGCGATAGCTATTAGAGGGGCGGGGGAATTAAACGGAACAATTGTAGTTTCGTGTAGAATTGGAACTTGCTTCCAATAAAACCACAGTAGTAGCCCCACGGCAGTTCGCAAAAGAGCCGTGAGGGCAGAGGACAAATGGGTTGTTCTTGTCCAAAGTGTAAGTGAAATAATCGGGGATGGGCGGGAGCCGGTGCGGCGTGTTGCCAGATTGCATCGTCGTCCAGGCCCAGCAGCCCACAGGGGATGCTTGCGCCAGCCCAGTGGTTGGGTCTGGGCCCTGTAGCTGCCCCTGACCTGCATGTACAACCCTAACCCGAGCGAAACCGTCATCAAGGAGGGGTCACGTCTGGGTTCTTGAAACTTCGTGCGCAAAGGCTGGAAGAGAAGACATTGTTGTGACAAAATTTAAGTCGATTGGACAGAATTATATGGTTTATTGCTATTGAATCCATCAATTTTGAAAGGCAAAGTTTCTAAAAGTTTTAATTGTGAATGTCTGCTCAAAATGATTGGTCTTTTTCGGCCTTTGTTTCCTTGGTGCTCACAGTGCGCACAGTGCGCAATCGATTCGATGCACCTGAGAGTTGATCCTTCACGAGATCGATGGTGGAGATTCCCCAAGAACTCAATCGGCACGTGATCCTTAACAGCAACTCTTGGTCTTGCTTTACCCTCAGCAAGCAGCATCAATCTCCCTTCGATCAAGTGAAGTATTGGACAATTTTGCTGAGAGGACAATTCCGTATCTTGGGCCTTTTTAAAAGGATCCTCCGGTTCTCCCGATAAACAGGGTTGAAGCTACCTAAGAGCACAACTTTCAGAACAACGAGCATTCCTCAAGCCATGCTTTGATTTCTCATCGAGCCCCTCATACGAAAACCTCGATCGTGATCAAGGGCGTATTAGCCAGCTGCCTTGGAACGAAGCAGCACCCAGTGAAACTAAATTTCTCACGACCAAACCCATGTCTGACGCGGCTCGTTGGAAAGCCACCGTTTATGTCGGTGGCTTAGCCCCCGCAGTGACAGCAACTGTACTTCATGAAGCTTTTCTTCCCTTCGGGGAGATAGCAGAGATCAACCTACCGCGCAATGAGAACCCCAACACGGCCTCAACAGAGCCGCACCGGGGATTCGCCTATGTCGAGTTTGAGGATCCTGAGGATGCCAAGGAGGCCATCGACAACATGGATCAATCCGAGCTGTTCGGCCGGGTTATCAAAGTGTCGGCAGCCAAGCCACCTAAGAGCGCCGGGCAAGGCTTGGGAAGCAAGACAGCTGTTTGGGAGCAGGTCCGTTTTCTCTATAGTCATGTTTTTCACTTTGTTTCTTCTCATACAATGCTATGACGATAGGATGACGAAACTGACATGGCTTACAGGAGGGGTGGCTTGCTGAGCATGCTGTCAGCGAAGAGGATCGACTGGCGGCCGAGCGAGCTAAGAACGCAAGGCCAAACGAAGATCCTATGCAGGGGCTTGAGGATCTGGATGTTGCAGGGCCCAAGCCAGAATGAAAGACTTCTCTGTTTGAGGCTACCCTACTTAACGGTGCAGAAGTTGAAGTACCTATCAACTCTATTCTGGAATGTAATGAACGTGGACATGAACTGGGTTCTGCGATTTTGGTCACAGCTTCAGGGCATACCCATATGGTATTTGCATAGCTGCGGCGTTAGAGGCATCTGAGTCAATCAAGGGATATGCAATGGGAACTTTATGTTTACATCCGGGCCACAAGTCCAGAGACACACGAGCGGAATCGACCAAGCACAAGTGCCTCCCTACCAGTCGGATTGTTCGTCATATACAATGTTGTTTACCTAACACTAATGAATCCGTGCCCCCTTTAGAACCTCATTCTTGTTTTTCGTTTTTAGTGTTCCTCATGCTTCTCGACGTGAAGGTCAGCTGCCCGGTTCTGGCGCTTCAGGCGGATGTTCTTGTCAACCAAAAGGTGGCGGGTGGTCGAATAGACGGCAGCGCAGACGGCGAAGCTGACGACAACACCTGCGGTGCTCCTATGAGTTTGTGGTCCTGGTGTGAACAAGCTTGCATCGTGGGGGCGGCTCACCGAGGGGGATCAGCTCAGGAGGGATCTTCTTCAGGCGCCGCAGACGCTGAGAGACAGTGTGCGCTGTGAAATGACAGTCGTATCAGCTCCCGTTCCAATCATCACTCCCGCATCCCAGATAAAACAGCAATGTGTTCCTGTCGAGCAGTCCGGAGCTCTCGGAAACTTTTAAAATCCCAATGGTTTCACGTACCAGCCTGCTCCTCCTTCTGCACCCCTCAGTTAGCCCTGACGCAATCTTGAAAACTGACGCACTCCCACTACGGCAAGCTACTTACCGGCACCGGCCGCATCATACGGACCGTGGGACGGAACATCCGCAGAGTACGCGTGGCGAACATCTTGGAAAATAAGGAATTGAGCGGAGAGGTTCCTCTGAGGGAGTCAGGGAGACGGTGTGCGCTCGCGCTGAGCCCGTTTCGGGTATTTCTGGGAGAGCTTCGGGAAGTAGAGGTCAGCGGTTTGGCGAGGTAGTGTGGCTCCGGCAGAGAGGAGCTCCCTTTGCTCTCTTGCGAGGTGCTGCTCGCCCCCACCACAACCCACCACGGCGCGATTTGGCTAGTGAGATCAGCCCACCGAGGAAAAACACGTGCATGCCTCAGGCCGCCAGCCAATCGAGTCGCGGCGAGAGTTCTGTCCCGGCGAGCCCCACCATTTCACATCATTGGTCGGAGCAGAGCAACCTCGCCTTTCCGAGCTCTGACCTTCTGACGGACTCTCCTCGTCAATCCATCACCGGCCAAACCTTCGACCAACCCGCCGCCCCGCCCACTGTCCTCCAGACCTCGTCGCCTTTCGTGAAAACGTCCGTACACTCTGCCCAACATGTCTGACGACGAGCGTGTTACCAAGCCCTTCAAGTTCGTCACAGGTACGCTGGGTCCTCGCCCCATCCGCAAATTCCCTCGGCAACGGAGGCACACAAAAACATGGCCTGATCTTACTCTCCTCCTACCAATTGTCCCGGAGTATACCGTCAGTGGCTAACAACTTTGACAGCTGGTATGCTACACCCAACCCTATCCCAATGAACCATTGCGGGCCGCTCTCACGACCTTGAATTGGCCTTCCGCCCTCTCCGGTCCTGCGAACGAATTGATAGCTGCCGTGGGAATGGATCATCGGGTTCGTAGAGGGGGATGGGGTGCTGTCATGGCATGCACAGGGACCGGAGAAGAGCTGGATGGGGACGATATGCGTGAGAACGGGTTGATGTGCGAGCAACGGTTCCTCGGACGGCTTATCTCACTTTTCTCGCTCCTCCTTTAGGCGTCGATGCCCGCTTCCCCAACCAGAACCAGACCAAGCACTGCTGGCAGAACTACGTCGACTACCACAAATGCATCATTGCCAAGGGCGAGGACTTCGCTCCCTGCCGCCAGGTGAGTTGTCCCTGGTTCTGGGCGTATTAGATTTAGGTGGTAAAGCTTGATTGACCAACACATCGTGATAGTTCTGGCTCGCCTACCGCTCTCTTTGCCCCAGCGGCTGGTACCAGCGGTGGGATGCTCAGCGCGGTATGTGGTCCCCTACCTCCTTGCTTGCAAGCTATGCCCCTGGATGAGTTGTTGACTGCGATTACAGAGGCTGGTAACTTCCCTGCTAAGCTGGACTAAAAGGGGTGTCTTGGGGATGAACTAGAATAGGGTAGGCGTGGTAGATGATTCCAGCCTGGATCATGTTACAGTAGGCTCACGACAGTAAAGGAGAATACACATAGAGAGAGTTGGGTTGCTTGTTTCTGTACACCAATGGAGTGTTGATGAAAATAGGGTGAGGTAGAGAAATTAAGTAGTTGTTGATCTATTCTTTGTGAGCCCTTAATTGTGACGTGATGTTCATCCTGCAGTCTGAAAAGCTCAACACTGACTTCCATTCAACGCCATTAACGCCAGTGAATCCTATACGCCGTGTCAATATCAGTATATCTTAAATATACATTCTTCCCGACCCTGAATCTTCACACCATTAGCTCTCATCGCCACCTTCATCATCAGAACTCATAAACTCGTCGTCATCGTCAAAACCAAAGAACTTCTTCGCAGCCGGAGCTGGATGCTTCATTGGTGTCTCTTTTTCTTTTCCCTTGCCCTTCACTTCCGCCGCTGGATCTGGTTCTGATGGCGGGGTCGTGGCCTTAGATGAGCCGTTTTCTGACTCTTCGTCCTCCTCCATTGCCTCATCCGCTGAACTGCTGCTAGCAACAGTGCGGCTGCTGCTAGGTTCACCAAGCGAAATGAAGTTGTCTTTCCAAGCACCAGCTTTCATAGCCTCCATGACAGCCTCCCGTGTCCTCTCTCCCATGACCTCTTTCTCTTCAACCCACTTGCCATCCAAGATCGCACCCCTTTTCCCGTTGCGAATCTCCTCCTGCTTCCGCTCTGTCATTTCGATGATTTCTTGCCATCTCTTCCGACGCGCCTCTTTTTCGCGCTTCTCCATTTCCGGCTTGATTGCCAAGTACTCGGCCAGAGCCTTCGCCTCGGTCACGGTGCGCAACCGTCGACCATCCAGATTACGTGACGACCCTTGCTCCTCTTCCGGGTTGACGTTCGCGCGCTTGTTGCGCTTCGACATACGACCGCCCGCCGCGCGCAGCTGGGAACCGAAGCCACCCTTGCCACCGAGCAGTGGGACGGCAAGGCGCAGGTGAAGGAAGTCATTTTGGAGCTGGTCGACTTCGGAGTCGGAATCTGCAACAGGGTCGCATGTCGGCAGGAAGTGTGAGATGGGAAGAGGCGAATCTAATGGAACCCAGCGACTCGAAAGTGTTGTCAGGAGTAAGCGGGTGGAGTAAGGACTGGCTGAGGTGGGTAGGCGGCTGTCAAGCTCATCGCGGAGGGATGATACCGGAGAATCTGGAGGAAGGACAAGACACAGGGTTGGAGGGAGCCCTGTTCCTTCAATTGTGCTGATTAAAACATTGATTTTGCTTGAGCGGCCCATTGTGGTTCAGTGTTCAGTGGAGAGATCGCAATCCGTTGCTTGAAATGGAGTGGGACTTGGCGGTAAAGAGTATTGAAGCTGTGATCACCTCAAAGAGATGAATTACAGAAAAGCTTTAAAGAATGATTCTAACACAGGGCCTCTCGATCATATGTTAATCGAGGTTGGGATTTGTTGGACGCTTTATGTTAGATGCGATGCCATCTGGGCGGCTGTTGCTTCACAAGCTCAGGCCACTCACCGAATGTGGTCAATGCTTTCCCAGCGCCGCAATACAGACGGAGAGGTGGGTTCACCAGCCACAGATCAGGCCCGCCTGATCGTGCCAAGACTCCTGTGAAGTCTATGTGGCTGTGTGCCCCGCTAATCCGCGAGCCCTATCAGTGGACTGGAATTTCGGCGCTGCGAGCCCACAAATCGCTGAGACCTTGAATTTTGAGAGCTCCCGACTCCTCAACGCCGACCTTTCCCCAGACCAATATCACGAATTGTGTCGGAACCGATCCAGCCGCCAAGATGCTTATTCCCAAGGCTGATCGCAAGGCGATCCACGAGGTACGACCATTTCGCCTTTTTTTTTGACGTCGAACAGCCCAAGTGATGATGAATCTCGACTTTGGCTTCAAATGATCGCGAGAACACGGTGCTAACACTGGAAGTAGTACCTCTTCCGGGAGGGTGTTATGGTCGCCGCGAAGGAGTAGGTTTCCCGATTTGCCCCCTTTTCAAAGAAATACACGATCACGCCCGATATTTTTTCGAGACATCCCTGAGACACGCCAGACTACGACAGCGTCAAAAGATTTCTTACGGAGAAGAGATACGCTGTGTAATGGCTGCAGATGCTAATTTTTAAACTCTGCAGCTATGAGTCGATGCATGAGATTGGCGTCCGCAACCTCTACGTCATCAAGGCTCTCCAGTCCCTCCAGTCCCGCGGCTATGTCAAGACTCAGTTCTCCTGGCAATATTACTACTACACCCTGACCCCAGCTGGTCTCGACTACCTCCGGGAGTGGCTTCATCTGCCCGCTGAGATCGTTCCTGCTACCCACATCAAGCAGCAGCGGTCTCACATCCCACCCCGCGGCATGCTGGGCGAGAGCGAGCGGAGGTTCGGTGGCCGTGGCCGCGGCGACCGCGGTGACCGCGAGGGTGGCTACCGGCGCCGTGAGGCTGGTGAGGGCAAGGAGGGTGCCCCGAGCAACTTTGCTCCTCAGTTGTAAGTTTTTACCCTGGGACACCTGATAGCTCTATTCAGCGGCGGGATGGATGCTCTCTTTGTTTCACCTGAGAGGTCTTACTGACGTTTATCACAACAGCCGCGGTGGTTTCGGTCGGGGCCGTGGTGATGCTCCTTCTTCCTAAATGCGGAAGGCGAATTATTTCTCTATCTCTTGGGATGTCGGCAACGGCATGACGGACGGCATGGCACGACACGTACTCTACTCCAGAGGAGTAAACGGGTCGACCAGCAAAAGCACCTACTCGCCGGGACCGTGAGTGGTTTGCGTGAGGAGTTGGTGGTTAGAGATTGTTCGGAAAATTCTGCATTCAGGGTCATCACATCTGCGGTCAATACGATTTTTTGCTCTGTCACTCGGTTGCTCGTGGTACTACAAGGCGATGGGCCAATCGCCAGGGATGATGGGTTTACGATCAATGTGAGGCAGGAGTTTCCAGGTTTCTTTCATCGGTCCAACTTTGAGCGTCACCACCATCGCTTTGGGGTAACCTGTGAAAGACCAGTTGTTGCCTCACCGAGTCCCGGGACGAGTCCAAAAGGGTCACCCAACAGGAAGGCCGAAATAGCATGAGCGGTTGGACAGAGCAATTCAATGCTCGAATCTCTGCCACAGCTTCAAATCCCCAAAATCCCATGCTGCTGCGTGTAGATATCCCAACTTCTCGGTGAGTGAGTAAATTGTAAAAGGGGTGACTGCTGAAATTAAAACAGTCTTGGCTTGAACCAGTGTGCTACAGAATATGGTCCTTCAAAGCCAGGCGAAACAAAACTGTTCGGGAATGGTAAGTCATTGGGTTTAGGTAATGGGAGTTCTCTATGTTTGGTTTCAAGCTCCTCACAATATGAACTGTCACATGGACACAGCGGATGATTGAAGATATTATTCTATTGCCCAACTAACTAACCAGCAACCAATTACCTCCCAAATATGGCCTCGTCTATACGTGAAGTACAAGCAATATCAAAGTGCAGAACCAGAGTTTGAATCCATCACGAACCTTGCCTGGTCAGTACGCAACCCAGGTTGCCCGCACAAAGGCCCTGTTGTCAATGCGATCCAGGTCGCAAGGCACCGAGGGCAGAGAATCAAAAAGATGCGAAGATGTAGCTGTATATGGTAGTAGTTGGTAAACTTATAAAAATCGGGTCAGGTCATTATGCCTGGCGGGAGAGGTATCCGGCAGGGTTGCAACATGTTGGGAAGATCGATCTCCAACCATCCATCCATGAGGGCCCAAGGGAAGTGAGAAAAGGATGAAAAGGCTAGTGAAAGAGTAAAACACCACCCGCCCACCTGCTATTTTATTCCCCATCCAACAAAACGTGCCGAAGAAAATCGAAAAGTGTTAACGAATGGTAAAATAATTGCAAAAAGATGAAGCTTGCCTTAATCCTGACGCCCGATACATGCTTGACAGTAGTGTAGGACGACTTGAACTTGATCAACGTGACATGAGATCAATGAACCTCCGAGGGTCTACCTTAACAAGACGAGGAACAAAGAGATCTATCTTGAGTTGCCAGGGTTATGGGTGTATAGAGCATTGCCCGATTGATAAGGTAGGTAGGTTGGAAATGGGGATGATAATCAAGAATGACGAGGGATGTGTGTGTATAATCAGGGCGGCCAGCCCATCCAACCCACCGAACCCTTCAACAAGCCAACCGGTTAGCGAACCTTTTGTCTTCTGCTTTCACCTTCTCCAGGACAGGACAAAAGCCAGCGGAACAGCAACATCCATCATCTTGATCCGAGTGTGCCATGAGGCTACGAATGAAACTTTAAAGGAGAAACGAACGAAACTGAGCCAAAAATACAACCCTGCTCTATATGCTTGCTTGCTTTGTTTAAACCAAAAACGCCCACACAAAAAGAACCATTCGACTTCGATCAACAACTTTAGTCACGGATGCCCCATTGAGGCTTAAGCTTCTCGGCCATGGCCGCTTGCGTGAAGACCTCGTCGTCGGGAAGACGGCTGACGCGGCCTGCGCCGGCACGCAGTGCCTGGGCCTGAAGCGCGGACAGACCGCTGTGGTTGCTGCGGATGGAGCCGGTCTCGCTGCGAGCGTTGTCGACGTCGGCAAACTTGCGCGGCGGCGCGAAGTCGAGCGCCGTGAACGTGCCGGACTTGCGGAGCATGTGCCTGTAATTTACAAGTTAGTAAGGGTGCGGGAAACAGAACACTGAAGGAAAGGACTACGTACGGGCTGGGCAGAGCAGGGAGCTCCTCGTAGGCATTGGCCAGCGGCGAGTGAGCCACGGGCATCTTGTACGGACGGCGCTCGCCCAGCGGGCTTTGAGACCGGCCGCGGGCACGCTCGGCGAAGGTCTCCGGGGGCGCGAAGTCGATAGGGTTGAGAATGGACGTGTCGTCTGTGAGCTTGGCCGGAGTGGGCAGAGTTTGGAGATCGGCCGGCGGTGGCATGGGCTTCTTGGGCTTCGCTCCGGACATGGCAGAGGCGGAGCGCATACCTGACATGGCTGTGCCCGGCCGCGAGTTGTTCGGCGGGCGGTTGGACACGGAAGAGCCGGGACGCGGGGGGCCACGGATGTTGGGAGGGAGCCGCATGCCAGCCTGAGAACCGGCACGAGGGCGCTGCGGCGGACCTCTTGGGCCGGGGAACCTGTTGCCAGACGGGGGAGGTGTCATAGCCCGACGAGACACGGGCTGCGCAAAAGGCATAACAAAGCTGTTGGTGGTAGGGTCGAAGTATGGGGCGTCTGGTGCATACGCCGGATCGTAGTCCTCGTAGTAGCTAGCGTTGCTTTGCTGGTGCTGGTGCCGTTGCTGGTGCTGAGGGGGAACGGGAGGAACTGGCGGCCTGTCCTCGGGCTTCGTCTCATCGAAGTACTCCTTATAGAAGGAGCGAATACGGTTGGCCCTGTATTCGGGATCTTCAGAGTCGAGAATTTCATCTGGGGGCAGAGGGCGGTAGCCGACCGACAGGCGACGACCGTCCTGTTGCGGGACAGCCAGGCTCTTCCGCGCCTGCTGTTGCTGCTCAATGAGCTGAGACGTCCTTTGCATGGTCCGACCTCTCCGCTCTTCACCATCCTGGTCATCGAATCTGGGGCCAGGGGAATCTGAGCGGCGACGGGCTTGGCGAGAGCCGTCCTCGCCATGGTCGGAGCCATCATCAGCCACCTCGATCCTCGGCGCTGTTGGCACGGAAGGTTCCGACTTTGGCGGCAAGATCGGGCTGGACGGCCCGCTGTTGGACGTCATGGACGTCTGGATTGAAGCACGGGCATTCTCAGGATCAGTGGAGAGACCCAAACCCACGCCATGGGAGTCGACTGGCGTTTCCACCTCTTGGGCCTCAGGCTTCTCGAACGGGTTGCTGGGGGCGTTCGAATTGTCGACAGCTACGCCAGAGTCAGCGGGGCTGGGCTGAGGGGGAGAGGTCGATAACCTCGGCAGGACATCCCGTTGGGCAGCAGCAGGCGGCTCTTGGATCGGTGACTTCTCATCCTGGCCTGGAGGCGTCGACACCGCCATGCCAATCGGCGGCAGCGGCCCGGTCGGCGGGGCGCTGGGGGGAGGGGAGAACTCGCCAGGGCGCTGGAAATCTCTCCTAGCGTGGCTCGGCTCCGGGGGGTGAATTGGAGATCGCGGTCCATTATTGCGAGGCGGTGAGTTGTAACCGTATGGACCCGGAGAAGGAGGTGGCATATCTGAGCGGACGCTCGCACGAGGAGAAAAGGGGTCCTGAGCCCGCGAGGGCGAACGAAGAGAAGCAACGTCGCTGTTGGCATACTGCGTGACAGGCCGGTAGGGATCCTCGGCGCCGTGCAGCGACTTAGAGAGAGAGTTCAGTGACTCGCGCGAGTTGTGGACCTCAGGAGGAAGAAGATAGGGGCTGGTCAAGTTCATGTCCATGGACATTTGTTGCCGAGCAAAGCGCCCTCCTTTCTCCTTGTCAATTAGGTTCTTCGTCGAGTCTTGTGACGGACCCAGGCCGAAGTCAAGAGACTTGTGCGGATCGTTGAGATCCTCCTGACGTTGCCGCCGAATATTTCTCCTGTGGAGGTACACCAGGATAGCGATAGCCGCCACAAGAGGAATACTTGCATAAGAGGTCAGCATAAGGCTTTACGGGCTACGGATCTGTACTCGGCACACTTACCAAACGCCCAGAGTAATAGGCACAGTTAAGGAGGATGTGCTCACGGGCTTCTCGCATGCTCTGGGATCGGAGCAGTCCTCAGTAGTCTCAGCTGCCCGCGGAACAATCACGGGCGAGGGAACTCTGAACCCAAGAGTCGACGTCATGGTCGGCATAGGAGCATATCTCCTAAGATGTGGAGGAGGGACCCGAGGGCCCAGCCCATATCGGGCGTACCCATCGTCATGAAACCCATCCATCGTTGCAACCCGTTAATCCTCCACAAACACGATACGAACCGTAACTGACTGCGCAGGCAGTGCTGTGACAGCCTATGGCGATTTCCCGAAAAAAAGTTATCTTTGCCTCGTCCGTGGCATAAACCGAGATAGAACGTTCGTTATCCGTCAAGGAGCCCAAGATGATGTCGTTCTCATAACAGCCGTAAACACGCGATAACAATGACGCGGTGATAAGACCCGTTCTTCGACGTGGGAAAAAGCGATCCAGAGAAACGACTCCAGTTCCCAGCGGCGATCAACTAAAGTCGATCGTATTTTCCAGGCCCGCGGCGAACACAAGATTAGATATTAACAGGTGTCGTCGAGTATGTTGGATGTCCTACTGTCAAGAGTGCGGAGGAGCAAATGAAGGATACCGTATCGCCTCTAGTTACCGAGAACCCCCAAAGTCGTTGTTAGTCTAAAGGAGCGTCGTGACGAGAAGACCGACCGTCGTTGTAGCGAAGAGTCGGACTTCGATGCGTCGAATCGTAAAGGAGCGGCACGCCTGCGAAGAGGAGCAGGCAAGTTGGTGTTGTGCGAAAGGAGTGGATGCTCTCACACGTCAAGCGACCATGAGAAGCTGGTGAAACGTCTGACCTTGGAGTAGTAGGCGCAAACCAGATTCCCAGGGAGACGGGACAGCGAAGCCAAAGGAGTGGAAGGGGGGCAGGTAGGAAGCGTTCGTGGTGGCGGTGAGGCAGGTAGTGAATTAGGAATTAGTGTAGATTTTACGATAGAGGCGACGTCTGGGAAGAAAGCCAGCCAGAAGACCAGGGAGAAAGAGACGGGAGCATGGAGCTGGGATGGGACATGGGATGGAACGGGAACGGTGGAGGCGGCCAGGAACAAGGGACGGAGGCTGACGAACAGGGCCCGAGAAACCTTGAAGGGCCAGCCAGGAAGGGCAAGACAACAGCATCAGCGTCCACGTCCTCCGGCACTATCCAACCAACGGTCCACTTACCGAGCCCGCTAAGTGGAAAACACAGTCCAAAAAAAAACGCCACTAACGGAGCATTGGAGCTCTCACCGGCGAGGAAGATGAAGGGTGAAGAGAGGGCTCTCGATGCCTGTCTAGCAAGAGCCCAGCGCTGCCAACAGCGCGCAGCGCAGCCGTCGCAGCGACCTGCCCGCTGTTCCTTAACGGCCGAGCCCAGCAAGTTGACGAATCAAAATTGCTAATTTTACCCTGATCAAAAAGGGGCAGCGTTCCTGGATGCTAGTGGGGGGCTATGAGTCTACTTACGGCCAATCATAGCGCGTCGCGCCGGCGTTGGCGCATTCCATTTGCGGGTTATCCTGCCAAGGGCTACCCACTGGTACCGCGATGCAGCCACTCAGAGGCCCGCGTCCTCTGGAATAAGATCCATGCCAAATGCAGGAACGGACAACAAGTCCAGATGGCGCTAATCTCGCCTGTTCGGCAGCACAGGGGGCCACAGTGGGATGAGGTGGCCTGCTCCTCCTGGGCACCGCTTCTTTGTCCGTTAACTCAGGGGGCATGACATTGCCGAGATGAACCACAGTCTCGCCATTGTTACGAACACCGCGGGGGCGAAGGCCTGATGGAACGCAGCGATCTCTGATCAGAGATAAACAAAGGCGAAGACAACTGGAAAGGAAAGATGCCAGAGGAGAGAAAAGAAGAGAGAAAACGGCGTTGAGAAAGAGACGTGTGTTCCTTGAGAGGAAAGGTATGGTTTTCAGCGATCAGCGGTGAGCGTTCGAAACAAAGTACTTCGAGGATCGAAATTGCGGGTCATGCCGAGTCGAAACAATGCACAAACGGACTCCATCGTGGTGACACTGCATAAAACGGCCAGGTTCTACTTGTTAACGACTTGACCTTAGAAAATTTTCTGCGGAACAACACCAGTTCTAGAACCGAGTCTCTGGCTGCGCTTTGCAGTGGGGGCTTGGTGAGACCAGAATGTTCGCATGATATCGAGAATCCGGTTCCAGTAAAACAGCCCCATTTTGTCTTGGTACGTAGAAAGCACCATCCACCAAGACTAATATAGCGAGGTATGTCCTAGGAGGATCCTGAGTATAATGTAGATAGATTCCTCGTGGGAAAGGGACAATGAACTCCCTAGTCAGCAATACAAACAGTTGCGCATACCAAACTGGTCACCACAGTGCTCTTATATCTGTGTGAGAACTCTTGTTTCTTAGATCCATAAGCCTTCATCCGAATTTGAACCTATCCCAGGGACACTAGGTAGGTCGTCACATAGGGTTTTAGGTAGGTCCTAGTCAGAGCTATAGTCAGGCTAATTCTTACCTTAGGCAACTAGAGCTAAACTTTAGATTTTTTTTTATTATATTCAACCGTTTCTCAGCATTCTGTGTGCTTCACATTTGTTTGCATGCGCGTATTCTTATTGCATTATTGGTAGTCGTTTTAGTGGGTTTGGCGCAAATCTGGTTGAGAATTTGAGCATCCATGTGAAGAGCTGAGTGATCAGGCACACTGTGTCCCAAGCAAGTGGAGCTGGCATCCGAGTTACAGGAAAAGAACAGGAAGGGAGTGATCAACATTCTCCCGGAATACGTATGGCTAACATCAAGCTGCCTGCCAAGTATTACCAAGATGCCCTCGGCCCAATTGGATACATTTGCAGACTAACTGCACAACATCCAGTTCTTAACCTTATCTTCAAGTTGTCTTGTAAAAGTCAGGGGCATATTCTAGCAACCACTCCTTCTTGATGCGTGTAATGTCTCTGATGAACGTCTTGTCTTTCGTCTCCAACACCTCATGAAAGATCACCCAGTCAGCCTTGCGATTGAACATGATAGAGCTGGGGTGCGCATGCAACACCGTGGTTCCGGAGACGTTGCGGAATGTCCCATCAGGCTGCATTTTGGCTGCGTGCGCAAAGTAGCCAATTGTCAGACACCTTTGGATCTTCTCCGCCTTGTTCGCTGGTTGTTGGGATACTGAGGGCGAGGACAGCGATTCCTCGACGTCGATGCCAAACCGCTCAAGAAAGCGCTTCAGTTGAGCACGAATGCTAACGGCGCGAATCATGGCCTTGTAATTGAGCATGTTCTCGTGGCACCAGTGTGCCTCTTTGCGACCTTTAGTCACAAAGGCCTGGTAGACATTGAGTAGCGTGAGATGATCGCCTTCCTCAGCGGCGAACTTCCGCTTGACGCTCTCCGTCTTCTTCTTGTCTCCCTCGTGTTGAATCCAAAGGGTGCCATCCAAGCTTGTCATGGCTGCAATCGTGAGGATTTCGCTTAGGCATCCAAAGGACTGCGCTGAAAGGAGCGTCTTGGCCATCATTGGCTCAACAGCCAGCTCTGCCATCCTGAGCCCAAGGGGTCGAGTGAGCTTAGCATAGTCATCCAGTGCTCCCAGGGAGTACAGAAGCTCTAGGGCGCGTGTCATTTGTTCTGCCGGAGGTGGCGTAAAGTAATCGAACCGGAGGACATTATCTATGCCCAAGGCCTTGAGCTGAAGGATGATGGGTGCCAGATTTGAGCGCTGAATCTCAGGGACAGTGGCGTCAGGCAGTGATTGATACGCCTCCTCAGTATACAGCCGGAAACATTTCCCAGGCTTGGTTCGACCGGCACGACCTGCACGCTGGGCTGCCGACGCTTTCGAGACGGGCGTGGCCGTGAGACTCTCGATACCAGTCTTGGGGTTGTAGGCCCGTAGCTTCACGAAGCCTGAATCTATTACATACACAATCCCCTCGATTGTGACGGACGCCTCAGCGAGGTTGGTCGAAAAAATCACCTTTCTTGTATTTTCTGGTGCTTCTTCGAACACATACATTTGCTGCTCTGCAGACAAACCGGAATACAAGGGCAAGGGAAGGAGAGCTTCTGAGCCCGGGGGAAGGCTGGCAGAACGTTCGGATACAGCCTGAACAGCCTGCTCGATCTCATCGCGTCCTGTGAGGAAGACCAGAATGTCTCCCTTCGGTTCGTTGGTGTGTATGTCAAAGACGGTCGAGATCGCTTTTTCGAGGTAGTCTTCAGTTGGAGTGTCGAGGTAGAGGATATCGATCGGATATGTCCTGCCCTCTATGCTGATGATGGATGCAATGCTCTCCTTTTGCTTGTCGTTGGAGCTGTCTTCCTCCTGAGTTTCGGAGGCCTTCTCAAAGTACGCCCGGTAGTCTTCAGCTTGAAGTGTCGCGCTGCTGATAATGATCCTAAGATCCGGGCGCTTCCTGCGGATTTTCTTGAGAAGGCCCAGAAGGATGTCGGAGCTGATGGACCGCTCATGGGCCTCATCGATCATGATAACAGAATACCGCGACAGCAAAGGATCAACAAGGGCTTCCCGGATCAAGAGCCCATCTGTCATATACTTGATCCTGGTGCTCTCAGACGTGGCATCTTCAAACCGAATCGAGTAGCCGACTTCCTTTCCGACTTCACAGCCAAATTCTTCGGCCACCCTGATGGCCAACGTGACCGCAGCGACACGGCGAGGCTTTGAGAGACAAGTTAGCACACATCGTTCGATGCAGAATAGATAAGGGCTCAAGCTTCTAGCGACTAGTTCCAAACGTACCTGTGTAACAGCAATCAATTTCCCATCAGCACACCAACCTGCTTTCTCAAGAAACTGAGGGATCTGTGTACTTTTGCCAGATCCTGTTTGGCCAACGACGATGGTAACCGGGTTCGTTTCAACTAGGTATAGGAGAGACTCGCGGTGCTTGGCAATAGGAAGAAGCGCTGCTGGTTTGTACAAGGCAGGGATAAAAGCCCCGCCAACTTCCGAGTCGGCCATTCTTTACAAGATGGATATAGGGTAGTAATTAGCGCAAGACAAGGAGGCTTTTCAGAAATAGACCAGCTTAACTTGGTCCTTGCTGTTCATTTCTAGCTATCAGGGGAGAACAAGCATTTATGCTTGATCTGAATGCTTCAGAGTGAGGACGAGTGACGACGATTGAGGACAAACTCAGTAGATCATTCTTGCTCGGCTTCGGTTACCAGATTCGGAAGGTGTCTTATGAATGAACGAAAGTTATATGGCCTAAGGTTACCGAACCCCTCACTTCTTAGGCTATCACCCTTATTTGAGCGACATGAAGGAGCTTGCAAGGCTCAGGTTAGGTTGATCTACGTTGGTAGGCCTGCCGAATGCATTCTGTATGGCTTGTCAGCGGAGGTTGTTTTCGGAATTCTTGCCAGCTGGCTGTCAGCTGCAACCGCCTTCCAAGTGAGCGTGACTAAGCCACAGATAGCAGCCCAACCATCGATGCCTGGCCCATGCGCCACACTTCTTCCATGGTCGATCATTGGACAGGCTCGGATCTGATGGGTAGAAGACAAGCGATCAATCTCTTTTAAGGACTTCTCTCAGGCGGGTTCATTTATGAGCATCAAACTCACCTCAACTCAACCTGACACCTGACTTGTTTGCTTACAGAAGGCTTCTCGAGTCATCAGTTCGAGAAGCTAGCACCTAGCAAAGTTGTACGGTCAGCCAACCAGAGTCTTCTTGAACGCAAGGAAAGAGGTTTTGCCGCTTGATGCGTGTGCCTTCCTTCCTTGCCTGTGTGGGCTTTTTCAGTGCTCTCCTTACGGGAGCGAGTGGTGAAATCTGTGTTGATTTCCGAGAGGACCCTAAGCAATTCCTCTACCATCGCTGCTGGCTACGACCGACCTCGAAGTTTTTGCATGCTCGAAATTTTTCTGGTTACCTATTATCTACCTGTTTCTTCCTGTCGTCAATTCTGCGAGATCGAGCCACGCCGACGCATTACTAGCAGCTTTCTCCAAAGCTGTTGAAGCTGTGTTCGCACACGGGTTTCGTTTCTTACTTCCGCCTTTCAAGAGGGATTTCAGCACATCTAGTGCTCTTTTTTCGAGCGACTGGAGTGTTTGTCTTCGACACCTCGCATCAAGTAGGTTGCTGTGAAGTATCACGCGACATACTGCGCTCGTCGTCGTTCTCCTGTCGTTCCAGCGATAACTAAGGCTTTCTCGTCGTCCATGTCTTGTAGTGGGCTAAGTTTCAGCAGTCAGGATGGCAAGAGAGAGAAAAACCAAGCACGGCCCAGCCGCCGGAGACCACGCTAAACAGCGTCATAAACGGGATCGCAAGGGCAATCTCGTTGACTGGAGAGCGCCTCTTCCTCCTGGAATCAACGCGTTACCAGAAAAGCCCTCCGTCAAGCTTAGACACACGACTTATTATGAAGTCGTCGACAACAAGGACAAGAAAAAGAAGCTTGAGATGGAGGTAACTCGGTCACATTGTACTGCGGACGCGGTTAATTATGGCTAATATGAAGTAGTTTACGGAGCAGATCGAGCCGCCTCCGGGATTCGAGTTCGTACCAATCGGGAATCCTGCTCTGACCACAGCCTGCAAGGAGATATCACGCGACCAAGGAGCTATGGTCTTCATTGTTGTGGTTTGTTCTTGACAAGGAATTGCTTGTGTGTCCTGGCAACCTGCAACCCCTAACAAAACTCCTTGACAGGTAAACCGACCAGGCTTCTCCAATCGCCTCAGCAAACACCTTAATAGGGTCGGGTATCACGTTCGGGAAAGCATTGTTGAGCAAGCGCGCGCATCTTTACGGCCCGAGCAGCTTCTGCCGCTGTCTTCGGCACCCGATCAGCCGGAGCCGATCCCAGAGGACCAGGATGAGATATTTAAGCAGGCTGATGCAGCCATCAAGGACCTATTCCCTCGTATCCCCAATTTTGATCGAGAGGCAATTCTTGACCAGTCTTTCAACAAGGTCAGTAAGATTTGGAGTGGCTTGATTTGATGAAGCTACCAGGGACATATCGATCAGATGAACTCACCTAAGAGAATCAGTCACGAATCAAAAATGGGGAGCGTCCAGTTGGGCTTGCCCCAGACATAACCCTCGCGCGACGTGTGGCATTAGCTGTGCTTGCACACATTCGCCACAATCACACCCGGTATGACGAGCTGCTTCAGGAGACCAGCTACGTCATTGCACGGAAAGCTGTCGAGAACCTTTGCTTGGAGACCTTGGCCAAGTGGCGTGGTGATGAAGAGACAGGCCGGGACCAGCTTGACGAGATCCTCCGCGAGGTTATTGTCATCTCAGACTCGGAAGATGAAGAGTCAGATGAGTCCGCGGAGTTTCAGGACGAAAACGAGGGTCATGAAGAGTCCTCGGCTGCCACTTCTGCAGCAGAGCCTTTTGCAAGAATTGCAGATAGGGCGGAAGGGCCACGCAGAGTTCCCCCTCTCGCTGAATCATCTTCTGTGCTGTCTATCACTGACAGATCAAGGGCTGATAATGTACATTCGAGTCATGCTCCCCAGAAGGTTATCAAGAGTTCCAACAGAGAAAAGGAGGGCGGATGGGCACAACGCAACCTAGCTCATCAAGCAAGACGTGATCAGGTGTGGGTTAAAGCCTTGGAGAGGCAGCGGCGTATGGATCAGGGCTTGGCTGATTCTGTGGGCTATGTTCCCACAGAAAAGCTCAGCAGCCAGAGACCGCAGCTGTGGCGGACAGAACCAGGACAAGCCGATTCGAGGACAGCGGCGGTTCGTACCCTGGCTCAGTTGCCTCCGCAGACGGATAGTCTGCCGGTCCGAGCTTCGCGACCTGTAGATGCATACTACAGGAGAGATGACCATCCTGAAGAACTCCGTCAAGTTCCTCCCACTCATTATCGTATTCCCCCGGAAGACTGCGTCCAAGAGAATCATTTCCCTTGTGTTCGCAATTCCGTGGGACAGGATTTTGTGCGGGTGAGTCATCAAGGTCAGGATTTGAAGGACTACCTTGTGCCCTCCATTGAACTCCCTTCTCCGGAGTTTCCCACTGTTGAAGGTCGAGCTGCTCTTCCGATCCGCGAGCGTGAACCCTATCATGTTCAGAGTCTTTGGGACTCTAGGCGTATAGAAGATCACCCTCATGGCGGTACAGTCCCTCCTCGAGAGACGCAGAAGACCGCGAGCATCTATGCAGCCTTGGAAACTCAAGGGTTCATTGAGCTCAAACCGCACTCAGAAACAAGTCAGACAGTGCATCTTGGCTCTCGTCTTGACCAAATTAGTCAGCGCAATCCGGAACCGGTGAGCAATGCCAGAGTTAGCAGTAGTGGGAGTGTCAGAACGATGGACTCTAGGAACCCACGGGGCCGTTCTTACGTTGAGCCGTTGTATCCCAGCGGTTCGGGGCTAGTCTACGGGCCTTCCTCTCACTCAACTTGGGCCAGGAAAGATGGTGCGCTCCTAAGATCGGAAGACTACGTAATCGATGCCGACAATGATCGCCTGAGGAGACCAGATGTGATTCCTGCCCATGTCTCTTCTGAAATTCACGGCCGTTCTACTGGAGGCGCGGACAATCGTGGCGCCATCCGGGTTGGCCCTTGTGAGAGGCAGCTCACTCAGCGGTTGGATCAACAATTTTTGGATCTAGCCCGTAATGGCTTCATCCAGATTGCCAAAAGCTCAGACCAGTTCCCCAAACAGCATGACCATCGTTCTGTGGAGCAAACACTCCCCGAGTATGAGTCGCATCCTGTTCTTATCCAGCACAGAGCTCAAAGGGAGAACAGGTTCACACCAGATATCTACAGGCATCCGTCCGTGCATCTTCAGTGGGAGCCTGCATGGTTTGTGGACCCTGGTAGACAGGGCAGGCATCATGGACAGGGGAGTGACCATGCCTTTAGCCCTCTGCCGAATGACTTCCAGCGTCAAGAGCGCGTGGTTGGGATTGAATATGTGCAACAGCCAAGGTGATGCCACTTATCCATTTGCGCGTATTATGATGATGCTAACTTATACTTTGTCTAGCATTTCGACCCGAGCATATCCTCAACATCATACTGTTTTTGATGTACATGGAGAGCAGTACCCTCCACCTCCAAGGCCTCATCCCTCGGGTCCTCAGCTGGCTGCTTCTCATCAGCCCCATTCTGAGCGTCCTGTTCCGAGGAATCATAAGATCATCGAGATCGACTGAGTCTTCGTTGAGTACACACAGATTTGTACTCTCACCGGCCCTTCGCTGTACGCAGTGGGCGTTGTGGCCGTAAAGTTTTGCTGACGTACCCTTATTTTATATAACTGTACGGTTCGGTGAGATAGTTCCCAAAAACGGCGTGGTATTACGGACACAGGGGAAATATGGGTAATACCTAGTGTCCAATGGTATTGCACGGGAGAATTGCTTGTTCGCATTGCTTGTCGGCATGGCTAGGAGTTATGGTATCTGGATCTCCGTGGCAAGCGTCATTTAACACCAGGAGTCGGATGAGCTGATATTTGGCATACTCTGTTCAGGGATGCACGGGATATCTGGAGGATTATTCTATCAAGTGTGGGATACCCTGTGTTTGGGAATGGATGATGGAAAACTCCCAAGGACTTCCCTTGCGAATTGGAAACATCAATGTAGGGGTATTTGGTGATATAGTGATTGTAAGCTATGCACAAGGTCATTAATATCAACGACTTCTACATCATACGGAGTACACCAGTGTCGCGCATGTGACTATCCAGTCAATGGACATTTTCCTTCGCCTCTCAGTACTAGGAAGCAAACACCACCTGCCGCTCTCGTTGCTTGGTAGGCTGTGATACTACGGCAGATTCTTCACCAGACTTCTGTGCTGGTAAATCTGTGGTAGGCGCGTTGGGTAGCCGCTCAGCAGTACCAACACAACCGTTGACCTCGGCCTCGAGGGCGGCCAGCTCGTCCTCCACTTCCTCCTCGTCTGCGTTCGATATCCTGCCAGAGAGAATTTCACTGACCTCCTGCTCCATTATAATTGTCAGCATAACACCAAGCAATCCCTCTTGTCACAGCTAGTAGACCGACCTGTTGATACGCAATCGCATCCGCCGTCTCCCCCATCAACTTCTCCACATTCTCAATACCGCCCATCTCTCGGTGAATCTCCTGAAGGACTTTCGTGCCCTGTTGCAGGCCAAACAGCACATCCTTCTGGATTAGGGCGAACTCGACCGTCGCGGCGAGCTGCTCCAGCTGCGCGAGCTGCGCATCCGTCTTTGCGAGGAGGGACTCCTGGAACTTTTTGCGCCGCAAGGCTAGCAGTGCCCGCTGCTTGTCGCCGCGCGCTAAGAGCTGTCGCGCGATCTCGGTCTCGCGCGCGGTCAGGATGGCGATGCGCTTTTGGTAGCGGTGCAGGGCGTCGCGTTGGTTTTTGAGATCGAGTATGGCTCTGGGAGTGGGCGGGTGTTAGTAGGTTGTGTGCCTTGGCTTGGGGAGAAGGGGATCGAAAGAGGTGAGCTCACTTGTCCCGAGCCGTTATACGGCTAGAACTATTGCCCATCGTGACATCGGCACTGGGATATGCCGCTGGTGGGTATAATGGTGGGATGGAGGAAGGTGTTGATGTTAACGGAGTTGGTGTCGTGGCGGCTGGGACAGGGCGTCCAGCTGCCGGCCGTCATGGGGTTGGGGTGCCGCCGGAACATTGCGATAAGGTCAAAACGTCACGGTGCGGATACAGAGTGGGTTGTGGTACAAGAAATCAGGTACCTTTATTGACTAGGATGATCGTGTTTCAATGCTTAAAAAACTTCTAGACAATGAAGAAGCTGAAACTAATTGATATGAGCATTTTACATGGCTGAAGCATGTTCTTGAATATCTTTTTTCACTCTCTTTCATCAGAGAGCTGTTGTGTGCACAAGTGTACCTGACATCACAGCATAAGGAACAGCTTCTTATCGATAAGCATAAAACGTGCGAGGCACCCCGGTGAGAAGCTCCACTGCGGGGCTACGTAATCTGGCAGGCACATGCGACAGGAGAGGCGACATTAGGTTCGATGATCCAGTTCCAGACTTAGCAACCGGACCCTGAACATCACAGATCTCGGGTTCGACCCTGCCGGACAGCCATTTTTGGATCTCTCATAGAAATTATCCATCAACTTCACCACTGCTGAGGTTCTCACAACCTCGACTCGGTCGCGACTTTCAACATGGCGGACCCTGTAAGTGCTCTTGTGCCCTAAACAGCTGCATTGCGCTGAATGCCGCTCTCAGCTGTCTATATGGATGCATGATGGTCGAGTCCCTGAAGCGTCTCAGCTAACCATCGCATCTGTAGAGCAAACTTCCTCCAGGACCGGAGTCGCCCACGACGGCTAGGCCCCTCGAGATGGACGACGACGAAAGTCAAGAGACGTTGGGCGCCGAGGACGCTGCTGTCAAAACTGCCACCACTCCTGCTGCCGTGGCAAATGCGCCTGCGGCTGCTCAAGAAGAGGTACCGCCGCCTAAGCCGCCGCGGCCCCTGACTGAGGCCCAGAAGAACCAGCAGATCCTCAAGGAGGCCTTCCCTACCGTCGAGCTTCCCGTCATCAAGGCCGTGCTTACCGCCAGCGGCGGGCGCATCGAGGCCGCCTTCAACGCGCTTCTCGAGCTGACCGATCCCGAAGCGGCTGAGCGGGATCGCCCGCCAGCGCAGCCCCCGAGGCCGGCTGCGGAGCCGGTGCCTACGCGCACATCGACAGACCCGAGGCAGCTCGAGGCGGATGAACGGTATGCCCGTCAACTGGCTGAACATTACGAGAACGTCAGCGCATACGAGGCCCGCGCCTCTAACCGGGCCTACCGCGGCGGCAGCAGTGGTATTCCCCCATCACGTGGCCGTCCACAGCCAAGGGACTATGACCGCGAGCGTGAGCATAGCTTCCTCGACGATGACTTGCCGGTTATCAAGGAGAGTCTGCGCAAGGGCTTCCTTGAGACTCAAACCAAGGTTAACACATGGATATCCAACCTCAAGAAGAAGATTGATGAGCAGTTTGAGGAGTTTGCGGATGACGATGATGACGATGACTATGGCCGGCGTCGCACACGTGGAGGTGGCTTCTTGGGCCGGCCATCGCGGGAGCAGTCGCGGCGCAGTGCCGAGTATGACCGCTATGATGCTGATCCGGAGCTGCTGAGTGACGATTTTGCCGGCATGAAGTTCCATAACGATGGGAGTACGTGATGCCTTACCCACGCTTAAGTAAATTACTTCTTACTAACTTTAACCCAAGCTCCAGTCCAGCCTCTCAGCGGCCCCAGCAGGAGTAACCCTAATTTCTACAGGCCTCCTCCGCCGGCTAAGTCGCCCAAGCCAGACGGCCGCCGCGTCGCCTTCCGCGAGACGGTTGAGGACATCGACGCCTACAATGCGTCGCCCCGAATTTCGCCCAAGGACGGCCCTGCCGCTGGCACCACGGGTGTCTCCACAAGCAGCACGGCAACGGCCACTGGGAAATCGAGCAAGTGGCAGCCGCTGTCGCCGGTAGACCCGAATCCGATTGCGGAGAACGACCCGTTCAGCCTGGGCGATAGCGATGACGAGCGAGAGGCTGTGGTCAGCCGGGATGGGAGCAAGGGCAGCAGCAGTGGTATCCGTCTAGAGGATGCCGAATCGGCCGAGCAGCAACGGCTGAGGCAAGCGACGGCGGATGCGATGGCGGAGAGTTTGGTAGGTGATAAGGTGAAAAAGAGTACATAAAGGTGGCTAGGCTAGTAGGGAGTTTTGTGGGGGCAAGGAGATGTGTGGTATATTGTTGTTTGCTCAAGTATTTTGTTGAGGCTCCCTGATTTATTTATGTGCTTTGTGTGCTCCCCGCATGGGTTTGCAGTTGCCCAGTTCTGTGCTCTTTACTTTGCAGGTTGCACTTCAAGGTCTTGTGTCTTGTTGTGTATATTCGTAATTCATGCGGAGAGCTGTGAGAGTTATCCGTTCTGGGTTCTCAACCGCTGTCTATCTGTCGATTTGCAAGTTTACTGGTTGATTCTTTGCCAGGTTTCTCATCATTGAAACATTTAAGCAACCTAAGAAGTCTTACAATGTTGATGCAGAAATTCAGGGTCTAGTCGGGGGCTCAAGCCAGATAGTTGGCTGACTCCCTTTGTGCATTACGAGTCTCTGGGTAGAACTTCAATACCAGAAGTATTCCGAAGAGATAAGAACTTCCCTCAATCCCCAACGTGACTTCGAGACTAAGGCCGAAAAGCAAATTTACCTAGTTCACCACGAGATCAACAGTCTAAGCTTTTTGCCCTGCAGCTCCTGATCAAACATCACGAAGCTTCATGCATGCCCAAGGTTGCAAGGTCGAATCATCACCGTCCTACGACCACATGGCTCAACGCTCGCTCCTCATTGGCTCAAATGAAACGCGGGGACTTACCTGAGAAAACACTAATAGCTGGAAGCTTTGAGGGAGGTTGGTTCCATGGACCCAAGACAACGGATCTCGAGCTGTATAGATGGGTAAAATGGGAAGGTAACCTCGGGAAATAGAGAAAACATTGAGTTTTGGAGCAGGCGAGGTTCGAGGGTTGGTGTTTAGCTTTGGAGTTGCAAGGGGCAAAAAGTTTTGGGGGGGTAGCGGCTTGTAACTCATAACATTTGAGGGAAATTGGATGAGGAACAGCTTCGATTCTGGAGCAATAAACAAAGGAAAGCTGTGATAAATTAACTAACTAAGGAACCTCAAAAACATTACGAAGGGCATTCCATAGTTTTAGGTAAAAACAGTTATCTGAAAAAATGTGGAAAACTGTCGATCATGCACAGCCCGGCACATGTGAAGTTCCGAGTGACTCCTCGCAACTCGCATCACTAGCAAGGATGCCCCACGCTCAACGGCCTTGGCACCCGCTTCGATGGCTTCAACATCACCGGCTCAGAGCCGGACTCAGGGACCTTTGTCAGGCCTCATCCGACAACATCTCAGCCGTCGCGGATTGCAGATACCCTTTTTGTACCCGGCATTGCACTGGCAGCTTTCAACTCAAGGTTTTTGACGTCATTACGAAGCCTGGAATCACGGGAAAAAAAAAAAAAAACAAGGACAAAAGTTTCCATCATAGCAACCCTCAAGAGCCCCACGCTGGGTATCGCAACATTCAGCACCATCCACAAGCTCGTCAGTAAGGTACCTTGCTTTGTCCACACTCAGTTGCGCACACTGTCTTGAAATAGTATGTCCCGCAGCATGCAGCTTTGAGCTTCAAGACCTGTTTTCCCTCAGCAGTGCCGGCGAGTGGTGATGATCGTCTGTCCTTCACTGGCAGCATCGGTGCTCTTGTCCCTGAGTTGACACTGACTTGAGACTGTTGCCTAGGTTACACCATAGGTCAACCATTAACCTGAGCAAGCAACCATAGCATCGAATATCCGAGACGTCTGCCGTGGTCTCGCCCACCAATCGGTTCTTATTGCCGCCTACATGTGGCCACTCTCGTTGAGCCTCTGACAGTCGCTCGGTTGACGCCTATCGGCTGCCAGTCCGTTCGCCATGTAATTGCCTTCCTTCGCTCCTTATGCCCCAACTATGCGGGACTGACTCACTAGCAGGAAGTTCGGCAAGCAGATTCAAAAACGGGCTCTTGAGCTGCCCGAGTATGCTGCCAGCTTTGTTAACTACAAGGCCCTGAAGAAGGTTATGTTCTGTTTCTCTGGGCTTAGGCCTTATCGCTGACATGCTGACTCCCTTCAGCTCATCAAGAAACTCTCAGCCACGCCAGTTCTTCAGCCCCAAGATGGTGTGCAGGGCGTCGAGGCTCGGCCCTTGGACCCTCAGGCGGCCCTGCAGGCGAACAAGGCCACCTTCTTCTTCCAGTTGGTATGTACCACGCCGATCTGTCTCTTATGAACATGTGACCAAACTCGTGTCCAGGAGCGAGAACTCGAAAAAGTCAACGCCTTCTACCTGCAAAAAGAAGCTGAAGTAAGTGCTTTTGCCCGACATCGTTTGTTCAATGGCCCATTCTGACCTCCAATCAGCTCAAAGTCCGCCTGAAAACGCTTCTTGACAAGAAAAGGGTGCTGCAGTCTCGCGGCTATACAATCTCCAGAAGGTCTGCTAAGTTCACGACACTCCAGGAGGGCTTCCAGCAATTTGCTGCCGATCTGAACAAGCTGCAGCAGTTTGTTGAGATCAACGGCACGGCTTTCTCTAAGATCCTCAAGAAGTGGGATAAAACCTCCAAGTCTAAAACAAAGGAGCTCTACTTGTCCCGTGCTGTTGAGGTTCAGCCCTTCTTCAATGCCACTGTTATCAGCGAATTGTCCGATCAGGCGACCACTAGTCTTCAGGAGCTCGCCGCCTGGGCCGATGGTGACAACGTCACCTTCGAGACCAGGATAGATCATGTTGTCCACAGCCAACATCTGCCGGGTACTGATGAAGGTGACGCCGACACACTGTTGCTTGACACCGTACTTTCGGGTAACATTGAAGCTTTGCGGGACCTCCTCAACCGGATGAACGCCATGACGGCTGGTGATCAGAACACCAACGGTGGTGTTGTCGACGTGGTCCTGCTAGAGCGGATCACCAGGGCGTTCCTGGCTGGTGTCAACGGGGCCTCGTTGGAGGCCTTGAAGGTGCTTCTTGACACAGGGCTGGTAGATATCCAGTCGGAAGATGACATCAATGAGCGCAATTGTCTGCATCAGGCTGCCATTCACGGAAACGTCTGGGTTCTCGAATACGGCTTGTCTCATGGTGTGGCTGCCGACAGGACTGACGTCTATGGTCGTGTGCCCCTGCACTATGCCAGCATCCACGGTCGTCTCGATATGGTTGACACCCTGCTGAACGCTGCGCCCCATACTATTGACGTGATTGACCATGACAACTACACTCCTCTCATCCACAGCATTGTGAACAAGAATCTTGAGTGTGTCGCCCGGCTGCTGGAGCGGTCGGCCCGCTTGGATCCTGTTTCGGATAACGACCACGTCCCTCTCAACATCGCATGCGAACATGGGTCGCTGGACATAGCTGAGATGTTGTTGAGACACGGCGCCCGCATACTTCCTGACGCCGAAGGCCTGTATCCGCAGCATCTTGTGGCTCGCTCAAGCCAGCAGAAGCCCGAACTTCTGCTGCTGCTCAAGACATATGGCGCCGATCTGGACCAGGTCGACAAGCTCTACGGCTGGACGCCTCTTGTGCATGCTGCCAGCGAAGGTAACGTGCCCTGTCTGCAAGCCCTGCTGGAGATGGGCGCCGATCCTGGCATATTGGATGAGAAGGAGCTGCCGGCCATGTACTATGCCGCCTGGGAGGGCCATCTTGAGTGCATGCAGCTGTTGACGCAGGCCAACCAACGTCGTGAGCAAGAGAAGGAACCCGAGAAAAAACGGAAACAGGTTGCATCTGGAGGGCTTCTTGCTCCCATGGATAGCAGCACGGCACCGGCACCCATGTCCCTGGACGGAGCAGATGCGGATGCGATCCCCGTGCTGGAGTTGCCGCCGCCTATCATCCCTCTGCGGCGGTATGGCCACAACTTTTTGGACACCAAGACGGTCGTCCAGCTGTGCTTTGGCGGCGACAAAGGCGAGCATGCTCCGCTCGTCTTCTTTCAAGACTCAAAGTATCCTGCTGCGCGGTTGACCATCTCGTCCAAATCCTCTTCTGACGTTATCCCTAAAAACATCATGTTGCCATTCCAGGAAGATACGCGCAGCGTTTCCTTCCAGATCGACAATCTCGACGCCTTCACCCTCGATTTCGACGTCTTCCCGGCCTACGGGGCCAAGGTCATCGCCCGTACCGTCGCCCTGCCAAGCACCTTCTGCGCTCTGCTCGGCAGCAACAGTGCCGGCAACCTGTGCTCTTTGCCCCTCTTCGACCTACGTCTGCGTGCCATCGGCCAGCTGACCTTCACGGCGCACATCATCAAGCCATTCCAGGGCAAGCCGCTTGAGATTACGGACTTCGAAACGTACTGGAAGGCAACAACGACTCCTAGTGCCGCGGTTGGCACCGTGAACAACCATCATGCGGCGTTTGATGCCGCCAGCAGTAGCACTTTCATCACCGGATCTAGTCTATCTGGAGACTTTGTGCGCATTTATGTCCAGCACACGGCTGATGGTGTGCCGGTAGTGTGGCCGCGTCGGACAGTCACGATTCCTCTGCCCTTCAGCAGCGGCGCTGGGATTGATGGTGGCAATGGGATTGAGATCCCCGTCTGGCGGTTGTCCTTGGCCCAGTTCCTTACTGCGACGGGGCCTCCTCCGCCGTCGCCTCTTCCAGCTGATGTTGCGCATCAGCCAGCCAAAGTTCATGCGTTGTTTGCCTCGGCCGGTGCAACTACCTTGCGCGATGCGTTGGCTTTGCTGCCGCGGGGCATGCATGTCAATATCCAGGTCCTGTCCTACCCCCCATCATACGACGAAAACGGCAGTGCCCCGGCAGCAGCGATGGACGTCAACACCATCGTGGACGCAATCCTCTCTGTGGTATTCGACCATGCCCGAACTCAGCGACGGGCCCGAAGCCAAGGGACGGATGGCGGTGTCGGTCCGAGGTCGGTTGTGTTCAGCTCGTACAGCGAGACCATTTGTGCCGCGCTCAACTGGAAGCAACCGAATTTCCCTGTGTTTTTGTGTAATGATCTTGGAAGGAATCAACACGAGAAAGAAGAGGGGATGCAGATGGGCGATGGGGGGAGGAGGAGGAGTAGAGGTACGTCGATCAAGGAGGCGGTCAGGATGGCGCAGAGTAATAATTTTATGGGGTTGATTTGCTCGGCGAAGCTTTTGGTAAGTTCTTTCCCTGCTAGTTTATGGTCCTACAGAAGTTTCTCAGCGATGACTAACTAGTGAATAGGAGATGGTCCCCGCTCTGGTCGACGCCATCAAGTCGCATGGGCTGGCGCTTGTCGTGGACAAGTCGGGTGAGTCTCCCGAGCAGCAGCAGCATGCTGCAGATCTGTTCTCACGGCTACCTCACGGAATTGATGGTGTTCTAAAGAGCGACGGAGTCTTACGGTTCAATGAGTCAATAGACGTCTAAGTGGTAGAGTTGGCTAGGGTGGGCTTTGGGCTTTGAGTGTGGGGGGGGATGCATTGGGATGCAAAAAGAGAATTCACATCCATCACAGAGGTCATGATCAAATGTCCAAGTAGATGTATATGTCTTTGTCATTGTATGAGCAAAATAATGTCAGTTGAAACTACTCCCAAATTTATTTCCTTAGTGACCTGTCAAACGCCAAACGCCATCCAAGCCTGTCTCTAGCCCTGCAATAAGTAACCTCATGCACCCTTATACCCATACTTCAACCCATTCAACTCCCTCTCCGGATTCACACCAGCCATCATCACCTTCGCCCCAATCACCACGGCAAACACCACTCCCGGCAACGCCCCAAGCCATACCATTATCATCCCCCCGCCTCCCCCGCTCACCCTCTTGACCCTCTCCTCAGCCAAGAGCCCCATCACCAGCGTCAGCACCACAAGCAGTAAGTTCAAATATGGCAAGTACCACTCCAGAGGCGACTTGGCACCTCCCACGGCATCTGAATACCCCAGGATGCCATCTGTGGAGGACGAGGCAGCGTTGCCCAGGCGCTTCCTAGCTTTGATCCGTGCTGCGGCGAGGGAGATGCCGATCTCATCCTCCCTGCGATTACCTACGCCTTCTCTACCACTACTCGGCTCAGAAGACTGCGAAGCCCATTCATCCAGCCAATCGAACCCCGTCTCTGTCCTACCTAACCGGAGCAGAAGGAATGTGGTTGAGCCGAGTGAGGTCAGGGCGAGGAGGATGAGGGGAAATGGGGCGAGGTGTGTGTGCCGGCTGCTGAAGAGGATGGTGAGGAGGTGGATAAAAAAAGGGATGCTGCCGAGGGTTGGGAGGAAGAAGAGGACGCGATGGAAGGAAATGTTGCGGGATTCGTTTTGGGTAGCGAGGGTTTGGATTAGGGATTCCTGTTCTGTTTGGAGGGGGGTTAGTTTGAATCGGAGTTTAGATGGAGAAGGGTCCGGGGGTAAGGGGGCAGGATGTTGAAATTTATGGGAGAGAAGCTGCAGGTTAGGAAAGGTGTGAGAGGAGTAGGATTGGTTCGTACCTTGCTCGTCGAGAATAGAGGGTATGGACAAATCATCATCATCATTCTCGTCACTATAGTGGAAGGGTCGGCGCAGACGGGTAGTCATGATGAAGTTACAGTTAACGCAGGTGTTTGAAAGCTGGGTCCGTTGTTCAGGTTCAGTTGACGAAAGGAGTTGAGGGGCCACCAAGCGCAGTTTGCATGGAGCGATGACGTTGTGGTTCACGCAAGCGGGGCCTTGGCGTAGGCATTGTGGTGGTTTAATGCATTGATATTCGGCTATCAAATTATATAAGCGGCTGGGTCACAGTATGAAATGTCGCTTTGCTTGGGATATAAGTCCCAAGATTCGACCCTAACGCCTGAACACGCAGAGAATAGGTGCATTCTTCATGCCAGATGCATTCCCCAACCATGGAATCATCACCATCAACAGCTTTTTTTAGTTGCAACATTTTACCTCTTCGTGCTGCTTCAAACCCACCACCTCACTTCTCCCCCTTCTTCCTCCCCCTGAGTATGTCTACAGCAAGAAGAACCACTAAGATTAACCCCAACACGAACAACGCAATCAGATTCCAACGCCACGCCCTCATTAACCTCAAATGTTGCCGTATCACTCGCTTCGTGTGCTCCGCGACTGGCAGCTCTCCCCCAAGGGGCACATCCCTCAACAGTGCCGTGTACCATGTCTCGGGGGTCCATTTTCCATCAGGGTACTTTTGGGGATATTGGTGCTCGTATGCAATTAGCAGGTCAATGCCTGGCTGGTGACCACCAGGGCCGGACGAGGTGAGACGTGTCTCGACGACGGCGTAAACCAAGGCCGCGAGGGTCAAGAGCAGGCTGAGGAGGGCGATCAGGCACCAGAGGGAGTAGATGACAGAGGAGAAAAGGTAAAGCTGTTGCAGGTGTTAGTTATTTGGTATATCCTGAAAGTAGAAGAAGGGGAATGTACCTTATCCCTCCCCCTAGACCTCCACTCTACAATCAATGCAATCAGTCCTCCAAATCCGACCAGCACCAGGGCAGTCCCGCCAGCCCCGTTGGTAACATGGCCTGTGTTTGTCACGAGATGGACTGGCTCGCCGGAAAAGAGGAAGGCTTTAGAGCCAGAGCCGTCGTCGTCAGGGGCAACGACATGGAATGGACCGCGCCCGAAGCCGTGCAGGAAGGCAACCATGGAAGAGACGAGCGCCAGCGAGACGATCGCGTCCGCGGCGAGGAGGAAAGTCGCGAGCGAGATCCATGGGAGGAGAGCGCGGGAGCGGCAGGCTGTGGATGACATCTTGGCTCAGAGATAAGGGAGAGTTTGAATAGCTCAGGGGCGCTGGAATGTCTCCGTTACTCGAGGTGTTTGAGAGGCCCAGAATTCCGGACTTAGTGGCCTTGCACAGCAAAGAGATTTGGATCAAAGTGCCGAAGATAGTTGTTTTTGACGAACCTTCACGGGAGCACGAGCCGAGCATCAAGACAAAGAAACCTCGCAAGCTTCTGAACGCGGAGATATTTGAGAGATGCCGTCGGTTCCATCCAAGAGCCGCGAAGCTCTAGCTTGGCACAGGCTCTTAGCATATATACTGACAGTATTTATCGGAGCACAGTTCTTTAAACATGGAGCGTGGACAACATGAGCGAGTCCACTTCATATTCTTTGGGCACAGCCTTGGCTGAGCCCAACAATTTCCATTTTTGCTTGTTTGTGACAACCGGTGATGTGCGAAAAAATAGTGAAGAATTGGAACTGAGAGAAGTAGGCAGCGGTAAGCATGGTCTACTCACAAATTAGCCTAGACGAATGGAATCTTCACATTACTTGCTGCTGTCCAACCCTGAACATCAAGAGGGCGGGTCTGACTCAGCCCAAACGAACAGCCACCCGTGATCAACCATCAGCAGCTGACAAGTATTTGAGCCTCATCTACTGTACGAAGAAGCAAAAATAGATGATCAATAAATCGGAGACAGGAAATCGCACCGGTGGTTGTACAACAGGGCAACAGCCTGGCGATGCAAGCGACAATGCAAGTGATAAGAGGGGTCGACTCTCGAGCAAATCCGCAAACACAGATGGAATTCCATAACATTATTATTCACAGATTCATAGCTGAAGCTATGGATCAAAAGTTCGAATCAAAATAATGTCAACAAAGAACGACGGGGTTGAGGGTTCACGCCGAGAAAAGGGGTTGCTCGCTCACCGGACAGTTGCCAAGACTGGCATGAAGCTATCGAAGCTCAATTACCTTCTAATCGCATTTCTTATCATATGCACCGTTCAACCGAGGCGAGCGACGTTCGAGAAGTGGGCTACTCACCATCACCAGTTTTATCACCCCGAGCTTTAAAGCCAGCCCATATCACCCCGCGCCATGCTGTCAAAGCTAGCACAGCAGAGGGCGGGCGCCCCAGCAGCATTTGCTGCTGCTGCCCTGCTGCGAAGAAGAATAGCGACCGTCTCGTTGCCAGCAACCAGGCCAATTCTCACAGAGCTCCAGAAGAGCCAAAGCCCGGAACACCCTCGGCACCAGCAACGGCGCTTCCTAACACCGCCTCCGAAGCCTGGAACTGTCCTGCTGGAGAGGCGGCCCGACCGGGAGCTGCCAGGTACGTTACCCTAGCCTTACATCCAACCTACCACTCCGTACTAACCTCTCCCAAGCCATTGAAGGCAACCGCTGGGCCAAAACCCTCCCCTGGTTCCTGCTCGCCATCGCGGCAGCCTCCGTCGCCATCTTCAACTACCAAAAGTATTCGTCGCCCGTGGTGGGAGCGACGCTGTACGCGCTACGCACAAACGAAAAGGCGCGCGCTGTGTTGGGCGACAACATCTACTTCGACCAGCAGATCCCGTGGATCTCGGGCGAGATGAACCAGGTGCGCGGGCGCATCGACATCAGCTTCCGCGTGCGCGGTACTAAGGCCCGTGGCGTCATGCGCTTCGCCAGTCAGCGGCCAACGCCGCGCGGCTTGTTCGAGACGACGGAATGGAGTCTGCAGACGGAGGATGGGCAAGTGATTGATTTGTTGGAGGATGGTGACCCGTTCCGGGCGATTATTTCCGGCGGGACATTCGATTTGGATGCGGATGAGGAGGAGGAGAAGCAGACGACTAGGGGCTTCAGGCAGAGGCCAAAGGTATGAATGATGTATGTGGGAGCAATTGGGGAAAGAGAACTGTGGCGTTACTTGTACATTTATATCTAGGTATTGTATGATACAAGAGGGAAACAACATGATGGATAGAAACACAGATACCACCCCATCTCCTTCCCATCTACCCGCCCAAGTTTACGCAAGTTGACGCTGGCCCTCGGTCTGAGCCTTAACCTGAGCCTTTGTTACCTCCTGCTCGGCAATAGCCGCAACCTGCTCAGAATAAGCTTGCCACTCCTGATCGCGAGCCGCATCCTCGGCTTCAATCCGGTCGATGATCAAGGCGTGCGCCTCGTTGGGGCTGCTCATGCCCTCCTGAAGCAGCTCAGCTATCCTCCTCTCCTGACGAGCAGCTTTAAGCTCCAGATGGCGCTTGCGAGCAGCCTCAAGGGCCTCCTCGGCATGCGGGAAGCGCTCTTCCAGCTGCTTGCGAGTCTTCTCAATCCATTCCTTCGGCGGTGGCGGCTTCTTGATGGCGTCTGAGATGCGCACGATCGAGCCCTTCTTACCCGCCACGCAACCCTTCACCACGATGATGCCCAGATCATTGTCGACCATCAGAATAGGCAGGTTCTGCACCGTCACGCGCTGGTTGCCCATCCGCCCGGGCATCTTCTTGCCGGGAAGCACTCTGGAACCGGCACCCTGCGACGCACCAACCGAACCAAGGGTTCTGTGGTTCAGCGAGTTACCGTGACTGGCCTCCTGACCGGAGAACCCGTGGCGTTTCATACCACCAGCAAAGCCCTGGCCCTTGGAGTACGACCGGCAATCGACACGCTGACCGACATAGAACCAGTCCGGCATGAGCTGCACACCAATAGGCAGCAAACCGCTCTCGTCCTTGACTCGGAACTCGGCCAAGTACTCCTTTGGCGGGATACCCTTCGCCTCATAGTAACCAAGCAGCGGGCGCGTGACGTTAGCCGGGTTCTTCTCGCCCAGGCCGACCTGCACGGCCCAGTACCCGTGCTTTTCGCGCGTCTTGTTGAACACCACCTGCACCCGGTCCATCTGCAGTACGGTACACGGAATCCGCGCACCCGTCCGACCCATGAACACCGTCATGCCCTTCTTGACCGCGAGCACGCCCGTCCGCAGGGGGAAGTGCTTGCGCTTGAGTGCGGCCGCGGGGCCCGTTGTCGGGGCCGGCAGGCCGGCAGTTACTTGGTTGAAGCGGGTCGGCCTGTAGCGCCGGGCGAGCGTGCTCCAGCCCTCGCGCTTTGAGAGGGCGGTTGTCGTTGTCAGTGCCCGGACGGCCTGGTTTGTGAGGAGGGAGGTCGGTGCTGGCCGGGACAGGACGAGGGCAGCGGAGGGCCGGAAGGCAGGCACATTGGTCACCGGCGAGGAGAGCTGCCGCCAGCAGCGAGCTGGCAGCCGGGGGGCCATTATGTCGACGGGGAATTTAGGAGGCTTTTATCAGGATTGACTCGGTTATCGTTGTTGATGGTTGTGTGCCGCGGGGTTCGATGTTTTTCGTTGACTCGAGTGTACGCCCGTCCAAAGGTCGAATCAGTTGGCGCCCCTCACATTGGCTGATCACGACGATGGGAGTGGAGACGGGTCGGCGTCGTCGACGGCGGGGGCGCGCTGTCGTCGTCGTTGTTAAGGATGTCGTCGGGTCAATGGCTGCAGAAATTTGAGTGCCGCGAGACCTTCTTGCCATTCGCTGATGTTGTCTGTGCTGGGGTCTGGGGAATTCTCGGTGGGGCATCCATAAGGCTGATCTCTTCAACCCTAACCCTGGAAAGCTGACCTCCACACCTGCAGCGGTCCTTCACACATCTCGGTCCAGGGTTGCAGCCAGCTTACCTAGCAATAAGCAAACGCGAACACAAAGTGTTGACTCAAGAGCTTGAGTATCTTTTAGTACCGATATCTTGCCTAAAGCTGCATTGATTTCCGCATTTTCAAAATGGTCTACTACTTCACCTCCAACGTGGTTGATCCCCCTGCCTTCATCTATGTGGGCAAGGACAAGTTTGAGAGTGAGTGAGCCGCGTGATAGCGATGAGACGAGCCAAGCTAACCTGTTTTCTCTATAGATGAGGACTTGATCAAATATGGCTGGGAGGAGGATGTCTGGTAAGGACTTCTGTTCACACCTCGGGGACTTGAATTGACATCTTGCAGGGTATGTTCGCTGAACCCTATCTCAAACCCCTATTCACACTTCACACCTGCCCGCCATCCCATACCACTTATACGAATGAACCCAGCTTACATGTCATTCATTACAGTTCCACGTCGACAAGCTCTCAAGCGCCCACATCTACCTCAGGTTACAGGAAGGCCAGTCATGGGATAACCTGCCGCAAGAGCTGCTCAACGACTTGGCCCAGTTGACCAAGGCCAACTCGATTGAAGGTACCTGACTCGAATCTGGTTGCTAAGATGTTCGGTATTGACACCCATGCAGGCAACAAAAAGGACAACATCACCGTCATTTACACACCGTGGTCCAACTTGAGGAAGGATGGCAGCATGGATGTGGGCCAGGTCGGCTTCAAGGACCCGAAGAAGGTACCGAACTTTTAACCCTTTGTCTTGGGCTCCAAGTCTAACAGCTTTCAGGTCAAGAGGATACTCGTCCCAACCCGCGAGAATCCCATCATCAACCGGCTCAACAAGACCAAGGTCGAGAAGTTCCCGGACCTGAAACAGGAAAAGGACGACCACTTGCGCGAGTTGCGCAAGAAGGACCGTGCTGCCCAACTCGAGAGGGTGTGTAACTCTTCTATTATCAGAGCTATGGCAACTACTAACTCGTGTAAAGAAAAAGGAAGAGCAGCGTATCGCCCGGGAGCGCGCCCAGCTCAAGTGGCAGAAAGAGCACGCCTATGATGACCTCTTCACGGAGGAAAACATGGCCGGGTCCAGCAACCAGGACCGGGATGAAAACTGGGAGGAGGACTTCATGTGACTACTCTTTCCCCTAAAATCCTAGCACACACGTACACACACACAACAAAAAAAAAGCACAAGTTCCTCATCCATCAAATCTCCGCCGAACAGGCTATCCGCTCATGCATTCATCGATGTAAACCAAGCCCAACATCAGACAAAAACAACCTAACACTCATCTAAAGGTTTGGCTCACCCGATTTAAACATCCGGCCCCTTACCCCCAATGCTGTGCCCCATCTGATTGACCTCCGTCCCCTTGATCTTGTGATCCCCTGGGTTGGCAGCCGCCTCGTAGATGATATTAGTCGGCGCACGACCGAGTTGCATCCACTCGCCTTTGAAACCAATGTAGCTGATGCGTGTGGTGTCCTCATCGCCATCGCCAAAGTTCTCGGGGAAGAAGAGCGCGATGCGTCGGACGGCGTTGAAGCGCGCTCGGCGCTGGATGGATAATTAGGATCATATCCATATATGGTTTAGAAGGTATGGGAAGGATGGAGAGGTGGGGAGGGAAGAAGCAGGACATACCACTGGCAGCTCTTGAACCTCATTCGTGCGGGCCAGCTCAAAGGTTTGAGTTCCATCAGTCTCGCTCGCAAAAGCAAAGTCAACATCATCGCGGTTGATGATGACCTTGAGCGTCTTGGGCGCCGACTCTGAGTCGCTTGTCCGCAGCAGGATGGAGTGCAGCCTGACTTGGCCGGTGAACCTGCTCGATGTCAGGCCTCTTCCTCATTTACATCTCTTCCATCGCTCCTTGACCAGTCTCATCACAATTCCCCAAAGAACCCAGTCTCCCAACTAAAATTTAACACAAAAGGGTGCACATACGGCACATTAATAATCAACTCCTCATCTGCATCGCTAGCGACCTCGGGCTCCGGGTTCATGCGCTCGGCCCATGTCTTTTTGACGACTGCCTTGCCGGATCCGTGCTCTGACTCATTCAACGTAACAATCTGGTCGAAATCGATGTGCTGGTACAATGAGAACTGCAATGCGGGAGTAATGTCATCAGAGTGGTCATGTTCATGATGGTCGTGGCCATCCCCACCGCAGGTGTGGGTATGCTCGTTGTGGCAATGGTGGGACATTTTCTCCTGACGAAGAGCGATAGGTGATTGGTTGCAGGGGCTTGTGTTTGAATGCTTGAGGTGAGGATGTTTCAATGCATTATTTCGTTAAAAGGGTTGCTGACGATGGTGGTGTCAAGGGCAAGATGCATGGAATGTGACGGTTATTTAAGGCGTAAAAGTGAGCGAGGAGTTCATCTGATGTGCTGTCAACTTGAGTGGAGGAGCCCGAGAACTCAAGACGAGACGTCCCACAATCGCTTTCGAGCATCCAGGTACGCCACACAAAAATACGGCAAGCTTTTTGACAAAACCATCCATATGTCAAAATCACCTGGCATTCAGACAAAGAAATTCGTCCAATCTTGTAATCTCAAAATTCATGTTCACTACAACTAATGACTACACCATCTCATTGTTATCACATTACTCCATCACACATGCCCAAAAGCCTTTGTGACCCCTTTATCCTCCCTGAACTTCTCATCGAAACCCGCTCAACCGAATATCGCTCTTTCTCTTTGGCTGCTTCAGCGGCGACGGAGGGAGACGTGGCCTCCTAAGTGGCGACACAACTCTCTTAAACGGCGATGACTGTCTTCGACCTCCGAAAATTCCTGTTAACACTTGCGACCGCACCTGTTGCGACGGCGTGTCCTGAGACTGCAATTGTGACTGGGATTGGGACCCAAACTCTGAGCCCAACGAGTCCCTTGGAGGGCGATACTCCTTCCTTAGGGGTGATCCAGCCCGCATCCTAATGGGTGAACCATATGCCCCGAGGACAGGCTGCGAGGCTGCTGCCATGTCTCCCCAAGGAGGCAGCCGCTGCGATGATACTATTGAAGGTTGGCTTGTTGGTATGATTATCGGCTGCTGGCTTGATGGGAGTATCTGTGAGGAGGTTGACAGCCTGCCTCCAAACGAGTCACGACCCAGAATGGCTTGCGACAGGCGCTCTGCCTTCCTGCGACGAGCTTCACGCTTTGAGATGCGTCTCTCCAGTGCAGCCTCAGCCTCCAGATCCTGACCAGGCCGCCATGTAATTTTGTCTGGATCCACGCCAAGGTCCCAACGGGACAGATTGAGTTCTGGCTCCCCGTTGGCAGTGTCGGATGTGTTGATGGTCGCATATTTGCGCAGCCGAAGAACCACGGTGTCTCCCTGTGGCTGTTCTTCCAACGAATCGTCGGAAGTAGCCTTGGCCTTACCCTTCCATGACGAACTGATTTTGGTCGGACTGAAGAGACTGGGCTGCGAAAACAGTAGTGTCGGCGAACTAGGAAATGGCTGCGAACTGAGCAGCTTGCCAGGTGGAGCGGTCCATGCCTCTGGCACAGCTGAGATGCCGATACTTGCGAAGTATAATTCGGCGGCCATGTCCTGCAAAACCTTTTCCCGGGTAGCAGACTGTCCGCTGTTTGAAGACTCGGGGAACATCTCCTGAAGCCTTTCCAACAAATCATCTGGACCGAAGTGGATGATTGGAGGCCGAGCTTCGGGGACGAAATGTCGCTCACCAGTACGACGCTGGATAGCCTCGCGTTGAATATCCCATTCGCGGGCTAACTGGAAAAGGTCCCCCGGGAGATGAGACACCGCTAAGTCAAGTCTAAATTGAAGGCGTCAGTAAGGTCGCTGTAGAACCAATGGGTAAAGGAGCACATACAATGATTGGCGTGGCATGTAGCCTTCTTCGCTTCCCCGCTGAATCACTTCGCTTATAAAGCTGAAATCTACCTCCTCAGCCATACTGTGATCTTCGTACATCGCTTCATCCCTCGATCCTGTTGACAGCAAACGCTCTGCAACAAAGCTCAGGTCGACTGGAGACTGCCTCTCAACCGCCTTGTTGTTGTGTGGTGACGAAGGAACCTGAAGCTCCTTCTTCTGCTGAAACACAAACCGCTCATCAAAGCCATCCGGCACCACAAACGCGCTGGTCAGGGTTTGCAACAACTTGTGACGATGGGTACCGCTATCGTCCAATATCTCCTTGTGATCAGGAGGGGGAACCGAGATACCAGCATCGTCCGACCAGGCACACAGCGTACTATGAATATCAAGGTCGTGCCCCAGCGTCATGATCTGGAAGAACCTCAACTGGGCTCTGCGAAGCGCAAGACCGGTCTCCGACGCAGGCTCTTCTAACCCCACTCGCCGCCCTAACGGATGGATGTGCACCCAGACTACACCAGGCGGACCGCGAAGTTGAATTACACTGCGGTGGTAGCGAGCAGGAAGGCCTGACTGCGGATAGATGAACCAAAATACCGTCACCTCGCTCTCTCTGGCAGACCTAACGCAGACAAAACAGGCTTTCGTGCCACCCAAGTATGCCGCTGGCGAGACGTCGAGCCGCAGAGTCGGGTCGTTGGCATCCTTCTGGTGAGCGCACGACACAAGAACCTCTAGAGTCAGGCCCTGCTTCCTGCTATCCTTCACCGCCACCCACAAGACGGATGTGGTAGTGAGAATGAAAGCCTGCGACGGATCGATCTTGGATGGCTCCACGGCGAGGATACGCTGGGTGTCCTTTGCTAGCACCACATGAGAAGCAACATAAAACTTCCCTGTGGCAGTATTAAACAGACTGAGGGCTTGTGGGTTGCAGAGCAAAAGGATTGGCCGCCTGTGCTTCTCCTCAAACACAGATTTCTCCGACTTCTCGGACTTCGCTTTGCTCATGGCTTTCGAGCCACCTCTATTCCTCACTTCTGCAGTCATGAACAAGACCCTGTGGGGCACCGGGTCCTTAGGGATACGCATGGCAGGATGCTTCGAAATAGATCCCATAAGGCAATTTCCACGCATAATGGAAACCGGAGTCAGTATTTTCGGCCTTGCGCTTCGTCGACCTTTGATCTCGAAGATGCTCCAGTGGCCAAGTTGGTCGATGACAGCAAGCATGGGCACATCCGTCTCTGGATCTCGCATGACACAGGCGTCGCAGTGCATGGCTCCTCCAGTAGCATCGGAAGGAATGGTAAACAGAGGGTTGGCGAAGACCTGCGTAACTGTCGAACCGTAACCTGTCGCAATTGGGATGCTGCGAAGCTCCGGTTCGTAGACGGTCGTCGAGTTGCCATTTTGGACAATCAGCCAACGTATTGGATCACCCTTTTTCAGGTCGACAGGAAAACGGATCAGAGTGATTGGAACCTCGCTCTGGCTCCATACGCCCTCGATTTGTGGATGCGGCGCATACTGGCGAACCTTGATATCTGGGTCGGTCCAGGTACATTCCTCGCGAGCTAGGCTGATTAAGCACAAAACGTTGCCTGCAATCCCGGACGCGGCGGCCAGCACCGGATGGCCCTTGGTCGGCAGGTCAGGGTTTCTCAGATCGGTGATTTCGCCGACAGCCAACATAGAGGGTGAGTGTGATGGGGGTGTCTGCCTCTTCATATGAGGTTGCGAGGCGACTATCTCATGCAGGAGTAGCGACTCGACACTGTCATCGATGATAGCGGCCTCGGGAAAGTTCTCAAGGAGGAAGTTGCTCTGACTCCTCACCATCTCCCATGGTCTGAGGTCACCGGGTTGGGGAGCCGAGCTGATGGCGGGGGCACACCATAGGGTGAAGGGCGTGACCTGCCTGAAATGAGGAACATCGCCATGAGCGCGGTTTCGGCGCATCTCTCCGATTTCCTCGCCTGGAGCAATTGGAGCGTAAGTCAAACGGCCCAGAATGCCGTCCGGGCGCAGGCGGCGAGCCTTAGCGCGGCTAGCAGCCGGGACGGCATGACGCCTATCATCCATTTGGATCTGCTTTGCTCGTAGGAGGCCGAAGGTGAGACGCGATCAGGATCATTCTCCCTGCTCTGAGCGGGCAGATTGGAGTCGGTTCAAGATTCTTCAGATGAGATCAAGGACGAAAAAGTCGGTCAAAATTGGTTGCTGCGGCAAGGAGGTGCGCAGCATTGAATATTATGGATGAAAAGAACAGGTCTGTCAGTGAGACCAGATAAAGAATCAGTTGAAAAATGAGATCAAAGTGCGCTCAGGCAATTGGTCGTTAAGTCGATAAAAGACTGGCCGTTTGTTGATGAAAGTTAATGAGTTGGCGGGATGAAAGCTGCACAGGCCATATGCAAAGACCTCGATACACAGTAGGATTAACTTTTTTGTGGGTCTGGACAGTTCACAAGCCAATCACAAATAACCACCACCCCGTGCGCTTAGCTGGTCTTGGCACATTCCCTGGGAAACTACTGAAGATGGAAAGCGGATAAACAATCCAATGCGATCATCAATCTGATCTGTCACCCCGCCATCACCAACCATCCTCACTGTTGTTGCGCTGAAATCAGCTTCGCTACAAGACACAACAATAGAAAGCAGTCAAGATGAATATGTCGTCGTTTGAACCGTCAATGTCGACCAGCCGCCCTCCACTGGGCAGCCAGTCGCTCGCCGACACGCTCCCGAAAGTCAACTTCGGCTTCGACGAGCTGCGCGAGCGCATGGCCCGCTTCACAGCCAAGTTCGACGCTTTCATCGAGCAGGGACGCAAGCGTGTGCTAGAGGAGAGAAACGAGTTCCGCATGAACATTGCTGAGCTTCAGGGTACGCAAGATGCTTCGCCTGCGGGAATCAAACGCTAGCTGACCCCTTCCCACAGAGGACCAGCGCATGAAGAAAAAGGACATCGAAATCATCCAGCTCAAGACAAACACCTACCAACAAACCATTGCCAAAGAAGCCGCAGAGACACGCGAAATGCAGCAAGCGATCGAGCAGCTCACGCAACAGCGCGACAGACAACTAGCCCAGCGCGACGCGCTGAAAGAGCAGATCGCTGCAGCGCAACGTGAGATTGATGCGCGACTTGCCGCGCAGCGGGCACACGCCGCTCGGCTGGAGGAACAAGCTCGCTACAACGTGCCCGAGCTTGATTTCTGGGTGACGAACCTGTGTCTGCGCATCGAGGGTGCTGGCGCGCCAGACAGGTTGAAGTTTGTTTACACGCATATCGATGAGCGCGATTGGGATCGCGAGGCTTGGTTTGAGCTGTGCATGGGCGGTCGAGATTACAATGTGAAGCATTGCAGGCCGAAGCTGGAGAGGGAGAAGGTTGAGAAGGTGCTGGAGAGAGTGAATGAGACGAGGGAGTTGGTCGTACTGCTGAAGGGTATGAGGGAGCTCTTTGTTGAGGTTATGAGGGCTTGAAGAAGACTTTAGGCGATATGGGTTATATTTGTTCTGTACCAGACATGATATTACGACTACTGTTCGGGCTGGGAGGGCAGGTCTAGGATACGGGTTTCTGGGGCGGCATTACCACGGCGTTTGGCGTATAAGTGCTAAGAATGTGCACATTTTCATCTTGACAATCTGTTTGATTCAATTCATTGCCGAGTTTTCAGAGGTTTCAATGTTCCGTTTTTGCAGTTCATATTTCTATCTATATCCTTTGAGTGAAAAAGTAGGGACTTGACTGATTGCTGTTCGAGCCCCGCCAATTAAACGCGCTCCACGCTTCGCTCGGCACGCGCACCTGCGACTTTGCCCGCTCACCTCGAGCAAACACCCATCCTTCATCTTCGCCTTACTTCCACACAAGTTTCGAATAACACACCTCACATGCCTGCCTAAAATGCCGCCCAGCGAGCGGGCAGAGAAACAGGCTGCCGCTCAGCAGGCAGTCGATATTTTGCATGAGATTGCCACCATTCTGGTGCGTCTTAACCGTTATGTCCCTTGAAAGGTAGAGCACACCAACAGCAGCTGACACGAGGCCCATCCCAAACAGAACTGTCACCTGGACCGGCGCACTCTTTCTATCTGTATCTCCATGATTGAGAACGGCGTCAATCCGGAGGCTTTGGCTGTATGTATCTTCCATTACATCTTTTTTTTCCCCTTCTTTGCCAATATTAACCATTACACGCTCAAGAACGTCATCAAAGAACTCCGTGTCTTGGGCCAAGATCCTCAGCAGTTGGATGCTCTTGTTGCCAACTATCTAGCTTCATCACGGCGGCGGTGATTACCGAAAAAAAATAAAGCAACTACAGGGCAATTCCCTTAGTCCGTTGTATGTTGAGTTGATGACTACTTGGGCAGTCCACGAACTAAGACACGTCACTATGGAAGTTCCTGTCTCTGATCATTTATGGGAAGCGAATGTGTCACACTTTGATGTCCAGCAGTTGGGCCCGGGTCGTTCAAATTCATGGGTATATGGCCGTTCAGGGCGGTGATGCAGGGGCAACTTAGCAAACATGGAATGCTTTGTATGGAGATATCACTTGCAAGTACTCCTTCATCCATGTCCTTCATTGCTGGGGTCCGGACAGAGAGTATAACTCTCTGCTAACGTCTACCTGCTTCTCATCGAGAAATACACTAAAACGATGCTTACAACTCGACCCCTCTTAATCCCATCCATTCAAGGTCACTACCCCCACAGCTACCCTACCTTGCTCTTAACCAATTTGCTCAGTCCCAACGCATCCTGAGATACATAAACTCCAAGCTTGTTTACGTACAATTACCTACCCTGAACATATTCAGCCAAGTAAACTCAGAGAAGAAAGAGAGAGAGAAGAGAGAGAGAGAGAGAGAGAGAGAGAGAGAGAGAGAGAGAGAGAGAGAGAGAGAG
>NW_006383023.1:674774-747458 GCF_000221225.1 Thermochaetoides thermophila DSM 1495 | reverse complement strand
GGAGAGGGAGAGAGAAGAGAATCAATGCAATCCGCTCCCGCCGTCCGACCCCCATCCGTCCTACCTAATGCCACCTACCCACCCAGAAACTCTATGAAAATACTATATAACAACAATGCTGTCTGCCTGTCTGCCTGCCTGCCGGAATGTACTTCAAGCACTGCCTATTTATCCATCCGCCCATGCATATGCTAGGTATACCAGAAATGAACTCAAAACCAGCCCAGTCCAAGAATGCACCATACGAACCTCCAGGACTACTGCCCTGCCTTTGCCTGCTTCATCACGCCGCATCTACCTATGCCCGACGAGGAGTATCTCGTCCTCTTCGTCTTCGCCTTCCTCTTCCTCCTCCTCTTCTTCGCTCTCCTCCTCTTCTTCCTCTTCATCAGCCTCTTCCCCGCCAGAAGCAAGAGGGCTACTCCAATCCCTGCTACGGTCATGATGGTCAAATACGCCGAATAGAGTCAGCGGATCCTCGTCTTCCTCTTCCTCTTCTTCTTCCTCTTCGTCCTCATTCTCTGGTGGGTCGTTCGTAGGTAACGGAGTTGGTGAGGAAGCAGATACTGCCTTTGCGGTAGTTGAAGCTGGCAATGCAGCCGATGACGCTTCCGTAGTAGATGCCGGAGGGGAAGGCGGATCAGCAGCTGCGTTTGAGGACGAGGAAGAAAAGGGCTGCATCGACTGCAACAGCCGCAAGAGGAAAGCCGGAGAGTAGGAAGAGGACGGAGATGTAGACAGTGGGGTAGCCTCCGACTGCTGCGACTGCCTCTGCTCGCGCTCACGAGCAGCAGCCCTCTGTTGCCTCCGTAGTTCCCTTAGAATGACCTCCGGGTCGAGGGCGACGGGCTGCTGATGCGAGGAAGAAGTTTCCTGCTGTCGCTGCCGATCGTGCTCGCTCCAGGAACCCGGCATGTTGAGCAGCTGTAATTGCGTCGTGTTGTACGAGTTGCAAACAGCGCACTTGAGGCCGAGCCAATGGTAAGGGGTTTGGCTCTTGGCCGAGCAGTCGTTGCACGAGATGACGGCGCGAGCGTCGCGGTATTCGGGAGGCATGGGCTGGGTCAGGATGGCGAGGTCAAAGTTGCGGAACTTGGTCTCCATATTGACACAGGTCTTGTTGCACAGCGGGCACTTGTACGAAGTCTTCTTGTGCTCCTCCAGGCAATGCCTGTGGATCGAGTGGCCACATTCCATGCAGACAACAGGTTTAGGCGAGTTGAAGAGATACTCACCGCAGATGGGACAGTCGCAATCTTTGGACCGCTCGATGCACTTGTGGTTGGTGGCGGACATGGAGATGCAAGCCATGCATCTTTTGCAGTGGAAGAAGTCCTTCCCTAAACCCCGGCCGACACGGCAAATTCCACAGTCAGAGCAGTGGTATATGGGCTTGTTCGGGTCATTGTTCCAGAGCTTGCAGATACCGCAGTAGTATTGTGCTGCCGAGCGACCGCAACGGACGCACGAGTCCGAGACCTTTTGGGCACAGCCACAGAACATACAAAGCATGTGCTTCGTTTGGTGGCGCGGAAGGACGTGATCTTCGGCTTCGTCATGGCAGAAGCGACAGGTGTACCAGCGCTCGCAGGTAGCACACTGCATCTTGACATTGCGGCGGTAGTGTTTGCAGCCAAGATAGCGTAGCGGCTCTGTGTCCAGGTCATCTCCTCCGTGGAGGATATCCAAGTCCCATTCGGCGCTGTCAGGAGGGGGAGTCGGAGCATAGGTCGGCCGAAGATCGTCATCTGTTAGAGGGACATTGAGCTCAGCCGGCTCCGCAAAGGAATTCAAAAATCTGAGGGCCTGTTGTAGTGGCCCTGCTGATTTTTGTTCTGAAGGAGCAGGCGAAGTGCCCAATATGCTTTTCCCTGGTGACAATGGAGATTCGGGCCTCATGGTAGCCAGAGAAGCGCCCGACAGCTTCTTCTGGGACTTGTTGTACTTCTCCATCAGCAGTTCGTGCAGCATGCGAGCCTTTACCTCCTGTGGCGCATCAGTTGCCTGGATGGCATGTATCCTGCGGCGCAGGTCACCCATGCCATCGTCTTCCGGGAGAGGGTCCCTTCGGGCAGTTTCGCTCAGAGTCCATGACTCCCGGGCAACTTGGCTTGCTGGAGTGGTTTCAGACTGCGGCAATGCAGAGCTGGAGGTAGGGGGAGCAGAAGATGTGCTTGGTTGCTGGACTGAGTCTGGGCTAGTAGTGTCGGTGTCCGATGCAGCAGCTGTGATGTCGTCTTGAGTGAGTCGAGCCGAGTCGGACCAGGCGGTAACGGATGCAACCCGGGTTGGCGGCGGATCACGGGAGGATGCGTGGGCACCAGCATTTACTGGCGCGCCTGTCACATCCGAACACCCTCCATCCTCGCTGTCTTCCAGAATGACATTAGTACTTGGATTGCCAGCAACAGCAGAGCCTCTATTTGACGACGACGATACGGGCCGCGGGCATTGTTGCTGCTCCTGTGAGTCCTGTCCCTGCTGCCGGGTCCTCGTGTCGTCGGAACCAAAGCCCGAAGAAAATCGACGGGCTTGTCGCAGAACCGGACTAATGATGAACTCAGAGACTAAAGAGGACATCGCAAAGCATGGGCGCTGGCTCAGGAGGGCAAGGCGTGCAGAACAGGAACAATGTTGCTTCGCTTGCAAATTTGGCTGCAGCCTGGATCAGGTTGGGAGTCAACGTCGAATGATGTTGTTTGATTGTTTGCAGAAACCTTGAAACCGGGGTCGGCTGCCGCCAAGGCAACGGCGCCGACTGCAGTGAGGTGCGCCAAGACCAACAGCACATGCTTGTTTCACAAAGTGGGGTTTCATCGTTCAGTCTGCCGCGGGGACCGGAACCAGAGGGCCAGCCTCGTAAATTACAGGCACAATACGAATAATACATAGAACGCTGTTATTTTACGTCCTTGATCGCGGACAACGCTCGTGATGACATCGCTGCAAGCTATCTAGGTAAAGGATACTCATCATGGTGTATCAACTATGAAGACCCGTTTATTCAAACACTTGGTGTTACAGTAGCGGTAACGATATCAAAACTACGAACTTTATATTGCAGTCATTTTCTTTTGTACATGCGCCAGGTCCAGATCAGTCGTCCAGAAGAGACGTTTTGAAAGACCCCTCTGCTCCTGGGAAACACTTTTCTGTCTCTTAAATTCGCTCACGGAGTACTTTGCCATTGTGCTGTTCAGGCACATATGAGCTGTGGTAGATGCACCTCCTTTGAATCGTTTTGGTTCGTTTGTTTCGAGTTTGTCTTTCATCGCTGCAGCAGTTTTGCTGCAGGGCTCACTGCTCAAGCCTTTTTCCATTCACCGATTGGGCTATATCTCACTGTGTCTCTTTCCAGTCATTAGGATAATGGCCTGTGGGATATATCATTTGTCTAAAACACATAGGATTCCAGTATCAGAGAAGGGCAGTTTCTCACAGCCCACATCTTTCCCTGGTTTCTTCTCTTTTCCCCTCACCTCCAGTCACCCGGATAACAGTTTTCAATCCCAAATGATCCATCACCCATTGCCTCTTCAGTTCGGGCACCATCATCATCAAGGAGTCAGCTTCCTCCTTCAATTTAACAACACATCCATCCCAAACCTCCCAAATTGGACCACCTCCATTTTCACCCTAACCGGGCCCTCGACTTCTGTTCTTCCTTTTGACAACAAAACAGTATCTTACCCATCCTACTCAACCAAAATTCCTCTCTCTGCGGGCTCTTAGCCATCTGTCTCCACATCATGCCCTCCACGGCTCCTTCAACTTCTCCCGTCACTAAATGCGCATTATTTAGCCCATTCTCCGCTGGCAACGTCCGGTCAAAGTCTTGGATGGCATTCATATCCCCTGTCTGAACCCCAACATCCACATCCTCGTCCCGAAGATAGCGTGCTGCGAGTGCGAGCTGCGCTGGTCGGTGTGGCGGATTAGTTTGCAGTGACTCCAGATGAGTCGTCCCCAGGCACAAGGTCCGGCCGTAGGGGAGAGAGATGTCTGCAAAGAACACGTTGCGGCCCATCTGCGTCTTTGTGTAGTGGATGCGCAAGACTCGTTTAAGGGGGAATGTGTGGGATATCAGCATCGTTGTGCCTAACAATGATGTTAGTGTCGGTTTTAATGGAGGAGGATGTAGAGAGTAGGTTTGTGGTGTGGGTCAGGGACGCTGGACTTACCTTAATGTGCTCTCCAATTCTTCGGCAATCTATCTGTGATGTAGTACCCGCTCCTCACCCAGTCGGTATCCTTTATCAGCTCCAGATCCGATGCGATCATCTCGTTGAGCATTATGGTGTTCGGCATGTTCTGAACCTGCTGCTCAGACACCAACGTTCCCAAGTGCTCAGCGCTGCCTGCATTCGTGCCCGTGGCAGGGATCTCAAAGTCAATGTCCCATGAATACACGGAGAACTCAAACTCCTTGGCCGGCTCTCGCCCTGCAGGCTTCATTGTTCCTTGGGCCGTCACATCTTGTTATTTGCCGTTGATGAAGGTAGAGTACCCTTCATCAATTGTCTGGTCGTTCTTGTTAGAAGGAGTTTAAAAAGGCCCGGAAAAGGAGCATGCTGGTTGTGTATGGTGGGAATAGAGTTTAAAACGAATCAGCTATGACACCTCTCCAGCCGTCAGGGTCAAAGACCCTAATACAACTCTTGCGATGGAACGGCCAACGGGCAGGCATATACCCATGTTTCATGTGCTGCCCTTTTTGAAACTGCGACGCGTCAATGCAAAGCTTCTAACCATTAATATAAGAGATTTGAAAAACTCAGTAAGCCTTGGGAGGTGCCTACCTAGGTAGTCGTCAGTTGAGAACAGGAGGCCTCAGTTATACTTTAAGCAGCAGTTTACCCACCAATGGAAACTACCTGTTCTTAGATAATATATGGTTCTTAGATAATATATGGAAACAAACCGGTATCTTCATTTTGCCTTCAATCCTTGCGTAGACTCTGCGGAAAGATGTTTTCGAACAATGTCCTCGTGAATGATGACAGAGACACTAAAAGTTGCCACATCTCTTCCTGAAGCTCAGCTGGGGACCTAATCTCGTTCAATGGTTCGTTTAACTTCTCCATTGAAGTAGAAAGCTGATTCAAACCAACTCTTAGCCGTTGAATCTATGATGATCTAAGAGGAAAAACAACGAGTAGGTAGTCCTTGTACAGGATACCTACAGTTTGGATTCACCAGTTCCACAGTGGACAGTGGCTAAAGATTGGCTATGTCAGGCAGCTTCCTCTGGCCCCAATAAAGCATGACATTCAATCCCGGTATATTAAATTCAGAAGGTCAGTGAATAGCTTCTGTATTCTCATAAAGTCGTGTATTATTGTCCCCTTCAAAAACCCGCCCTCTTTATCCGGTTCATAACCCTGGAAAAAAGGAGCCCTGATGCTCTTTGTTTAGGATGAAGCCCTGGAGCGTCTTTCGGTCTTGATGCATTGAAGGTTTGTTACTCGCGAAGCTATGTGTGTGTGGCTTTTGTGCTTTTCTTCTCATCTTACCATGGTTGATACCTCTTGGAAGAGTGTTATGATCTGACTCCTAACTTCTTTACGTTAGCTCCGTTATGAGCCCTTCATGATAGTCATCATATTATCAATTCGCCTATCCTTCTCAGATAGCGGTTCTGAGTGAATTCTCATGTTAAAATGACGAGAATCAGCTGTGAGTGACTAGAACAAGTGTGACAGAAGACTTCACAGGTTCATTAGCATCAAAGGTATCTTCTGCTAGTGGACAAAGTCTCATGGACAGACTACACAGCTTGACCCAAGTAAGCAACCCCTTACTGCCGTGCCTATCCGGCAAGCATCAACGCAGTATATCCCGCACCCTGAGCACGTGTGACAACATGAGGTTTTGCAAATTTAATGTCCATGGCATGTCAAGCTTATAGTTTACTTCAACCCTCGGGTAAAAACTATGTCAAATTCATTCCACCAAGGATCAACCTGTGATGTCTAGATATTCTTGCAGCTGATGGACTGCTTACGGTCCAGGCAAGCAGTCCAGACCGGTGCTGCATATGACCATCACCTCTCTTCACAGATGGCTCCCAAGCCGCACTTCTGTGATAGGACTCCTATGACAGCTGCTTTCATTTTTCCACGTAGGGCCACAACCTGAACTGCTCAAGCGAGCGATTGGAGAGATATTCTTGCTTTGTTCAGCAACTCCAGCCATCCTTCCATCATCACCCAAAAGAAGCACATCTTTAAACATTGTGGCGACCTAATTAGCTCCTGGACAGCTCACTTACAAGATGCTCCTCCGTTACATTGTACTGCTTGGTGTCTTGACCACTTTCATCTATTTACTGAGTCATGCCGTAGCACAAATCCTTCGGGACAATTTCCTGGGACAAATGTATGAATGGATCTCAAGCTCATCAGCCCTGCAGCGAGGAAGTTGCAAAAGACCATTTGGACACAATTCTCTCCACTCCAGGGTCAGCTATCCATGAGCTAGGTGTGCCGATCAAATATCTCAATGTCTTTGATGAACCCATCCTGTTATGCCACATCAACAATGCAGTCATCGAACAGGGAAAAGCCCAACTCCAAACTTGGTCTGGACCGAGTGCTCGATGTTCCAATCCTGGTGATAATAGTCATGATGAACTCTCTGCGTTGTACATCAACTGTCCTACAGCAGGGGTGATTCCGGCCTTGAGCACTCTTGGTGTAACAAGACAGCAGCCACGGCTTTTCCCGCGGTTGTACGAAAACGGCTGATGGCAGGCAGAGACTCGAGGACTTGCAGGTGTCACCATGCCGGTAGATGCTGCAGTGTTGACCCGTTACATGGACAAAAAAACCCATTTGTTCTGTTTCCTTCAACTGGCAAATGGCAGAGAGAGGTAGTGCACCATCTTTGTGCAGATTAGCCAGCCTAGTGGCCCTATGTCTGCAAAACATGCTTCCACTCCGGTAAGAAAGTTTAGCTGTAGCTCAGGGGGGTTCCTTCAGAAACTAGTGGACACGTAGACAGCCCGGCCTGAATGACAGCATATGCTTACATGCCCTACAGACACGCCATGCTAGCAAGAATCGCAAAGACAGCATATCATATGGACCTCAGTTACCATGTGTTGCTCATAAGGGGAGTGAATCCAACAGGGAGTTCAGAGTAGCAGGCACAAGAGGGCAAGACTCTGTTGTTTCAAGAGGTCGCCCATCATCTTATTGTGGCACAAGTTGTTTTACTTCAGGGTGACTGGTCCATTGGATTGCTGCAATCATTCAGTGTACCTCCTCTAGATTCATCTGCTGACTGATTGTTGAAATGTGCGAAAGGATACGTATCTAAGGTTGCCAAACAGCTGGGTGCCCAACCCGACCCAGATATTCGCCCGGTGGTTGGCTGCTAAGTGGACAGAGCTGAAACATAGAGCAGCAAAATCTTGGCGTGCAACGTGGTTAGATATGGCCAACAAGATCCGTCTCACTAGATTTGGTGAGGGACTGGCCAAAGGCGGAGGGATTGGTGAGATGAAAACTCATTTCTCAGTGCACATGTGCAGTAGTTTGCTCTGTCTAGCGGCTGGGACTCGGATCGGCGGATGACACCGGGAGTGAGTAGATTCGGCCATATTGTGTATTCTGAACGAAGCGGGGCACAATTCATGCCGACGATCAAAAGTACAAATTGCCTTTGCTCACCGACAAGATGCCGGGCACCGGATACGGGCGAATCATCAAAGACATGCACCCGGTAGGTACATAGTTGTGCACAAACTAATGCAATGCCTTTCGACCCGACCAGCATAATTAGAAGCACTAGAAGTGCTAAAAGCATAACTTATGCGGCCTTGCACAAGACAGGCGGGCCAACTGGGGACACGGGCCTCAGAAGTTGGGCCAAGCTGTCCGTGCCGGAGAGAAGAAGTGGAACGTCCGGGACGGGCGGAATGGCGGCCGAGAGGTGGAATGTCTCAGACTTGGCCCGAAACGGCCGGCCAACCACGGTGCTGGTGGGCCCCGCCTTTTTGTGGCACCATGCCAGAGACGATGACGGAGCGATTCTGGCCAAAAAGTTTGGTTGCTGGGCTCATACCGACTCCTCGGATTCGTTGTGCTTGACGCCGTGCCAGACGAGGGTGGAGTCTTCGGGCTTCCATGCAGCTCAGCGAGTCACTCGGAACATCTAATTGCTTCGGCGGAGGAATCTGAAGCATGCCGCATTGGGCTGGCACCGGGCGGGGCGGCAGCAAGGCGGCTGACACGTTGGCGGGCACCAAAGCTACCCCAGCAACCGGCCCGGGGCGTTGGCACTGCAGGCCCGGACGGCTGCTGAGCTGGTCCGCTAATTGCTGCCGCCTTACAGCAGGCCAGCCAGGGGCACCCGAGGGGCCGAGTCCCGAGTGTCCCCGACCCTGGGGCAGTCAGAGCATCAACGCCCAGCTCTTGTGTACGGATCTGTAGGAAGCACAGGGAGTAGATGTCTAGACTGACACCTGCGTGGCTGCTTCCCAGCACGTTGTATCCATCATCAGCAGTTGCAGCAAACAGTCATGAGATAGGACATGGAGGAAGCTGGAAAACGTTTTTTAGTGGAGCCTCGCATCGTCTAATCTCGTCCTCGCTTCGCGGCATCATCACGTCAGGCCCGACAAGACCCGACATGTCTGTCATACCTGTTCCGCAAAACAAGGACAAGTCGCGATGGCCGAGTACGACAACACGAAAAAAAATGATAAAAATTTCTCTCAAGACCCATGGCGATCAGAATCGGAAACATCAAGCCATGACGGCATTGTGCGGCCCAGAATGACAACTGGCCAATGCTGCCGGGCACTTCGATCCGTTTCTGGTTTGTCAAGGGCCAAGGATTGAACTGAAGTCGTAAGTTGGGTTGTTATGGGCCAATGAATCCCGCTTCTGTCCTTTGTTCAGACTTCATGCTGTGCCCGACAATAGCTTGACGGAGAACGGCGCAGCCCAGCACGTCATCGGCGGAGGGCAGCTTCCGATGCAGTTGATCCATTCTTCAGCTTTCTTTGGACAAGGCCGAAAGGTGAAACCGCATCAAGCAAAGATTTGAGAATTTTCCTGTGGCACCGGAAGTTGCCTGCCCCATCATCAGGGATACTGTCAACGGTACGTATTGTCGACTTCAACTAACTTTATGCATGGCTGACAGGCACATCTCGAGCCACATCAGAAAGATGTTCACAAATTTGCATTCTAATTTGTGCTGTGGGGTGCATCACCCGGGCTGATATATTGGGGAGATTGATCCTATCCATTGGATCTGATGGAGATTCAAACCCAACCAAATTATCCGATCCGATAAGGATGTGGGACGTAAAGGACCCATTTATCTCATTTTAACCAACCACAGAGTCTGTATTGCTTATATAATGAGACCAGCACGGGCAGTCTCGAAACCGTTCCTCAAATCTGGTCCTCAATATGATTGGTTCTCAGATTGACAATCATCCATGGCTATGGGGTGAAAACGGAGATTTGCATTTTTTCTGCAATTGCCGAGACATCACTTACGGCCTGTCGACATCTTTCGTGCATGCTCGGCGCGATATTGCGTTTTGTTGTCAACAGCCAGCAAGCTTCAATCGCCAAGCTGTACACAGGTTTGTTGTGCTGATGGAGGATCTGGTCCAAAAGGGCGTTAGAGCAACCCCTGGGCGATGATGCGATTTCAAGAGGGGCCCGCAACCGGTCCCACTGCGGGATCGCCGTCTGCACCCTGCCGGGCTGGGATCTTGGCTCACTTTTGCAACGCCCAAGGCTGACGTGTTGGATGACATGGGATAAAATTTTCTAGTTGGGCAGTGAGTCAAACCGCCTGGCTGTGAAAACCTTTTCTCGACCATCGAACCTAATGAATTTCAAGGGATCATTTCATTAGGCATTTTTGACGACCTCGTGAATATTTTACTATTAATTCTGTTTGCCGACATCCGATTGGCATGTAAAAAAGGTGTTCAATCTATGCATTCAGACAGCGGAGGTTGCCGAGCCCCGCCGCCGATAAACATCCTTCTAGAACCCACTTCCCCAAGACAGGGCCAAGACACTTGATACGTTCACAAGACCAGCAAATATCCTCGTGACGGCACTGCACTAGAATAGCGTTTAGTGTACTCTAGAAAGCCGGAAACAAGTATTCCTTTCCCGAAATTCTTGGCGTTGGTGAGCTTGCGAGTCGAAGTCTTATTGCACAACGCCATCGTATTCTCGGTAGCACGGCGTGTTGGATGTCCGATCTCGGATCCCTCTAATAAGCGTCAAGACGCCATTTCATTGATACTCGTAGATTGAGCACACAATATGCACGGCAACACTGTTGTGCTTACCAACAGCGGCTTCCTTGGACACGATCTTAGATCCTGGAATAACACGTAAGGTTTCGCAGAGGTGGGGTGAAGGTGGGTAGTTAATCGTCGACGGCCCTTTGGGCTACCAACCATCAAGGTTCTAGATCGGCCATGAAGGTCATTGAAATGGGAGTCCTTTCCGCGTCGCTTGGTGGTGTTAAAAGACTTGCAAGGTTGCAAATGGCCCATCTGTGCTCCTTGGCGTGTCCGCAGAAACCTGTAACCTCTAGTTCTATAATGTTTCAGCTTGAGGAAGTACACATCTGTAAGAAGTTTACATGACAGCTTTCGGTGACGTTCACAAAGCTGATCTGACTCAGTGATGAGACTGATAAGCTGTCAGTTGATAACGGTACCCGAAAACTGAAACATGAAAGTATCAGTCTGCCCCAGCTTTTGGGCAGGATATTCGAAGGTTCTGTTTCTCTAAAACATTCATGCGAATTGTGAATACTCCACAGATCGCCTGGAGAGCTTTGAATTTCAAACTTCAAGAACTACAGGCAACCATAGACCAAAGTGTTTTGCGCGCGACTTCCGCTGAGCTTAGACGAGCAAGAAGTCTGGTTTGTCAACGGCTTGTCTGCATCAAGAACCAACAACAACCCACTTATATCCCATTCCTCCCTTAACTCTCCCTGCCTGCGCCATATAGGAGCGTGTCTGTAACGTTCAAGCGAAAGCAACCGGTTTCGAATCTAGTCTTCCCGTCATTCTCTTACGGCAGAGCCTGCGACCGGCCAGTTTGAGGAGAGTGTAAGCTGGCCGTACCATATGCAAGCCTGCAAGGCGGGACGGGTCGATCATTTGCAAGGTATTTGCAGATAGGCGCGCGGGTAAAAGAAACGATATCAACAACAAAGGGTGTATATGCTGCATCCTGACGAAATAGTAAACATTCACATCTTTTTGTCCATCTACTGACCTGCTTTTCCCATCTCACCCGCCGCATTAGCCTTACCCCGCACACGGAGAGCTGCATCTGCTTTGGTTTTCTGACCAAGATTGTGCCGCTCCCCTGCTTTGCTGTCGGGCTTGTTCGACCCCTAATGCTATTGCTTGCATCATCCATCTATCCCGTAGCCAAGATGTTCTATGTTTTGAAAAGTCGGGAGGGAGGGAAATGAATAAAGCACCACTGAGCTATTGTCGTGGGATCCTGACTTTTCCGTAGACCTTGTTATTGTTTCAGCGCGCGACTTAGCGGACTGTGAGGTGACGATGGCATCAGCGTGCCCAGAACATCCGACGGAGGAAACCAATAGGTAATCAAAAATTTATTCTCCAAATTCTCCGGAGTTCCCATGAGGGGCTGTTGAAATTGTGTTTCTGTTGTCCAAGCTGGACCGAATTCATGGCCTCAAGGAGACCAAGATTCACTCTGAAAGGCCATTTGCGCGGAGCATGTTCGACTGTGCTCTGGGGAAGGCCAAAGGGGGTGTCCACATTGATGACGGAATAGCACTGCTTGTCACGAGTGGCAACGGGACTCGGCCGACTCTCCTGTGGAAGAATTTCGGAGAATGATGTTAACCCCTTTGTTCTCGGGATGTCTCCGAACTGCCGGGTCAGGAGGATAGGTAACAAAGCTTTGACATAACATCATCGTCATTTTTGCCCCTATCGAACGGGGCGTTGGGACCGTGCCTTTCCCGTCATCTACCAAAAATTTATCACAATCGTCGGGGAGATGTCAGATTCCATGCTCGACCTGCATCGACACCTGTGGCAGTGGTGAGCTGATATCCCGCCGCTTATGCGCTGAGCTCGGGCTGGTCTGGAACTTGGGGAAAGCTTTCTCGAGCCGGTGTCAGTCCTATCAACCTCGTACACACACCCCATCCTCATAAGTGGGTGGAGATGAATCTGCCAAGTTGAAAGGACCATCCCGTCAACTGATCCCAAGGCGAAACGCTCTCGACATCAGGCGGACAATGCTCGTCGTTGTTGCTCTCCGCTTGCCCCAGCTTGTGCTCTTCTGTCGCTAAGGTTCGAATTGGTTATATCTTCTGCCATGATTGGTCGAATGAGTCGAAACCAGGTGATAGTCGGATACTGGAGTTTTGCACTATCCCAAGAGAAAAACTCTTTGGCAAGTGCCACGAGGGAGCGTTGGGTAGTTCTCATTGGCTGATGTTGAGTTCACGAACAGAATCCATTTCTTGCCTCTCTGGAGCCTAGCCCATCTCCATCGCGTTGGCAAATGTCCGCTTGTCAGGAGCCAGCAGAAAATAGAAACAAGGCCAATATTCCAGGTGTGCGTAGCGCAGGAACGTGGCGTAGGTCTTGTCCCAGAGTGGTTTTTCTTACGGGAGAGGCTCCATTGACAAGATCCTCAAAACCAGCTGACATTTGTTCAGGAGTATCCACTTACGTGGTTCGGGTGATTGCTGTGGAGGAAATTCCTGAGGTTACTGATGGATCCCATCATGACGTGGTGCGCTTCGTCCAGCTGACCGCCTGCGGCACAGAGGCTCCAGGCTTTTCAGCTTCAGGGTCATGGGCTTGGGGTATGCGGGACTGAAGCGAAGTGAAAAACAATCTTAATGCAGGCAAGGCATCTTAGTGCTGCAAGAATTAGTGCATTAAGCACAAGTATGACTTGGAAAGAACGAGAGCATCTTCCGGTTCTTTGTTTTTTAAAAAGAAAATTTGTAATAAAGAGTGGAAACAGATACAGCACGTTCAGGAAATATTGCTTTGCTTTAGAAGAGCTCATGAGTTGTCTGTGACCTTTGAATCCAATTGGTCTGGTTAACTGCCACAAACGGGAAATGCTCCCATGTCAAAGATTCTGTTGAACACCAGCAGCCTGACAGGTTTTTGCTGCCGGTTGGGCTCTGCTGCGGCACCAGAACCTGAAAGGCTAGAATGCTGTGCCGGATTGGTGGTCTCACAGTGGCTGGATACATCATCGATGCGCAGAAAACTTCCCAGAACTCTGCCTGGCAAAAGCTGAGCCAAACACCTTATGAAAAGAAGCATGCCACTACGATTAGAAAAACAACATCACTCATCACTGACAAGCAAGTGTGGAAAACCATGAAGTGGATTGGAAACAATTCAATTGATCATTGCCAATCGCTTTGGCCAGTATTGTCCGCCAATAAACTGCGCTCTCCGATATCCAACGAGCCTGAGCAGCCCCAAAGCCCAACTTTCCGGAGAAACTCCTACCATGACATGATCAAGTTCCCAATCCAACCTACTGATGACGCCGCGGCCATGGGCCTAAAACGCCGTCCCAGTAATCTTGGCCCGATGCCAAACCGGACCAGACAATTTGTGAATGTACCAGATCTCCTGCCCAACACCGTCGGTTCCCGTAGATTTAGACCCAATCCCTTAAATGCGCAAAAACACAAATCCATCCACGAGGTGTATCGCTGCCTAGTACACGGTATCACCCGAAGACCTAGAAATCCCTTGACCGAAAACCAGAGGACGCCGCCAATCCCAATTGCCCATTTTTTTATAATGCTGTGCTCCAATGTATGCATTTTTTGATTCAAAACCGTCAGATGAGAAATGAGATATAAAAAAAGACGAATGACCAAAGATGAGTCGTGTTTTATGTGTCGATTAGATTGAGAGTGCATGGTATTGTTCGTCTAGTACGACCTCCGACGCTGAAGCCGAACGGATTCGAAGGAATGGGCGTAGGCCCGAAGCTCCCGAGCCGCGTTTTCAGACAGCTGTTGCTGAGCGTCGAGTCCGGCGGAAGAACTGCTGCGAATAGAGCAGAGGCTAGAGTGTGACGCCGATGGCGAGAGGGTCGGGTACCCCGTGGAACCCCTCCGAGAGGTGCTGGGCTGGAAGTCGTAGGCAGGAGACAGGTAGAGCTTGTTGCTCGTCGATGACGGACTGGAGAAGGTCCAGTTGAAGGCAGGACTGCTCGGCGCTGGGGAGCTGGCACTCGAGCTTGGGGTCGACGGTGACGACTTGTCATAGTCAGCCAAGCGGCACTTTTCAGAGCAGTAAGCAGCCCCGTCAGTCATCCGGTCGCAGCCGAGGCAGTACTGGTTGTCCCAATCGAACGACATTGTAGCTGTTTTGCAAAGTGTATGTGTGCGGGAGAGAGTGTGTTGTTCAGAAGTGGCGGTCAACAGAGGTGACTCGAGTTTGAGTGTTGATAATATGGCTGCCCCGGTATCTGTAGAGTGTTGAGCAAATGTTCGAAGTCCGGATGTTATAACACTTTAAATCTTGATCGTAGTGTGTGCCTGGTTGTTGCAGCTGTCACGTAAGTGCTTAGTCTGGCGTGGTGTTGAGATGAAAGACTGAGGGAGAGCGTTGGAAAAGCGGCCGACTATTATAATAACACGATGGCTTGTTGACTCATAACAAAGGAGTTTCAAGACAGCACGCAATGGTGGAGAAGAAAGAGAAAGTGGTGTGAAAGGGTCAAACAATGAAGCTTATCCTAATGTTAAAGTGGGAATTGAAGCCAAGTGATGCTGGGGAGGCCTGGATTAAGTATCCTGGCGGTGCCTGCCGTTGCGGTTGCCAGCGAGAGCGGAAGCGGAGCAGTGCCATACCTATGACCACAAAGGACCCATAGCGCCCTGTCGACATCTGGCGCCATCGAGGTACAGGAACTACCAGGACCGGGGAGGTATTTTTGCGTACTGGTTTCTAGCACATGTACGAGCAAGCGATGTACCCGTGCACTCAGGCCCAGGCGGCAGGGGCATGTGGGGCAGCTCCTGCAATGGCCAGAGGCTGATCATCGCGCTATGCCCCTCTTGTCATAGCTCGCGAGCAGGGATAGTTGTCTATGTGCTGGAGTGCGAAAAAATTCTTTCCAGGGTGTGAGTATAGCATGGTTTTGTCGTGGCACCACCCTGGTCATTGCGAACCGGCGAGAGTGGAGAATCTTTGCTTGACGCCATCTTAGCACTCCTAGAGACCACTCTGGGCTTTCCCACAGGGGGGCGTGTTGCCGTTCGTGGACAAGACCCCACTCACTTGCTCACCGGACTCTCTTTTTCCCTCCCAGCAGCAGCAGCTCTCAGCATCCATGAGCAATCACGTACCTGACCTGCTTTATGTGCACGTTATGTGTGCTCCATGCCATTACAATATATCGTTGAGATGTCAAATCCGGAACTTTTCAACATTGCCTCTGTCGGATGTTTTCTGCATACAACAAGCAGGAATCCCTCCAGTTTGCAGATTAACTACCAAGGTGAACCACTGACGGAATTCCGATGGTGAGTGGGGGTTGCCATTGCTTCCAGTTGTTCTCCTGACCCTTAAGATATCGGCAACGTTCTGGTCCCATCATCAGTCCCATCCATGCCTTGAGATTGGGGGGATTGAATTGAGACACAGAACGGACAGACCACTTCGGTGCGAGTTTACATTGCGTTAGGCTCTCTGGCCCCAGCGATCAGGTATTTTGCCTTGTGTATTTCACCTTCTTCTGCCTGCGACCAAGAGCCAATGAAGATCGAACAGGCTTTCTTTCAGCAGCCTCTTACCGGGATCAGCAGGCACTGTTTCGCAAGATAAACATAGTTTCCAGACATTGAAAGCCTTTCATAGCAATATTACAGGTATGAAACAATTCTCACCCATCCAAAACGTCACTTGCTTGTCTCTGCATTGCTATGGTATCCACGAGCGGCTAGCAAGCGCTGCGCAAGATGCCTTGAACGGATCGAAAATCATTCTGCTCTTCCTGGGCATTCCGTATCTCCCGTCCATTGACCCCCACAGCCACCCACAGGGCCTTCGAGTACATAGTCAATGCACGGCGGTACGGCCTTTGGTTTTGCAAGGTGCCATCAAGATAACCCTCAAAGTAACTTCTTTGCAGTTATCTATTCAACAGTATCAACACTAGACCTACCGAACTTCCGTGGGCCTCGCAACTGCTGTGCGACGAGGGCATTCACTGAGGTAACAAAGCAGAAGTACTCGTCTACTTGTGAACAAAGTCCTGCCATTCAACTTGAGAAGTTGCCGAACGTCAGAACAATGAGTGAGGAACAGCAACCACTTGCGAGATCTCATTTTATTGGCTATTGAATTCTTCTAACAATTCGAACTGCGTGCCCTCGTTGATGGATTCTGTCCCTCGCGTCTAAATGGCAGAACTGCCTCTGTGGATGCTGCAGATCCCTCATTCTCCTGCAGCCAAGGACATCAGCTACCAACCAGCCTGGAATACTTGATTAAAGTAGTGCCAATCAAAGTTTGAGAAGGGCAAATTGCAGAAGGACGGCAGACAGCTGCAAAGGCAGAAAGCGTGCCTAGACGGCACGGAGGTGACATGCTCAATACCTACTCGTTCGTGAAAAGCCAGGAATCTGCCATTGCCCAATGTCAGGGCGAGTTGCAAGCCCGGAGTGCCGTTTTGGAGAGAAGGAACTGAAGATCGCTTTACCATATATTTTAGCAAGTGTTTACAATGACCTGCCTCGTGACTGTGTCCTTCATTGACGACATCACAGCTCTAGATCTTTCAGTGAGACATGATGCAGGGAGCCCGGTCGGCAAGGTGCCCAGTCACAAATGGCTCTTGTGAACCAAGCCGGGCACACCGATTTGCTATGGACAAAAGCTATGAGGAAAGAAAACGACTCGGCAAGATAGCTGATCGAGGTCTTGCACAACCAACACCAGGACAGCCATGAAATCAACATCCCCAAATCAGTAAATCTTCTTATCTTCCAAGCTGACTTCCTCTCGTCGATGTTGCGCTCCCCAGCCTTTCGTTGAGCTGTACCGTACAGATTCCATCACAAATTGCTGATTTGCACTGTCATCCTCGATGGGCAGCGCATACATATGTACGACACTCCCCTCTCTCCTTGCCCATCGCCCCCTTCCGTATCATCATCCTTCATGCGCTAAACCGCTTTCGAATATTCTTGCAGCAACCCATGTCCATATGGCAACGAATCACGACACGGCTGGGCAGGACGTTTCGTCAACGGCATGGGCGCCTTCTCACACGCCATTTCGAAGCTCTTCGGCAGCTGTTGCAGCTGGTGGTGTGTTTCCCAGACATGAGTGACGAATTGTGTCGTTGTGTAGCAACTTCCATAGGTAACACGGCAACTAGAACGACACCAATGATGTTAGCAGAGCTGAAGCATTGTGAAGCTGTGACCGCGAGCTTTCGTGGCACTGGCTCAAAGCCATTTGGCGTGATTTCCTGTTATCAGATATGCTATGATTCCCCTTGACTATCTCATTCCTCGCTCGATATCTCACAATTTCCTCAGAACCATCCAGTCTATGTATTGATATCAAATGTACTATAGCAAAGGACTATACAGTGTCAGGCAGGTACCCCAACTGAGTAATGTCTTCGGCGTTCGGCACCTCTACCATGATCTAAGCGGAGTCCTAGCAGGAAGTGCTCCTCTACATACCATTCATGCCCCATCCATTGCCATCCTTCTCGGCGCCCAACGTTTTCGCAGTGCACGAAGATAGGAGAGTGTGGTGTGGTGTAACCAGTGTTGCATCTTGCTCATCGACACGATCAGGCAGTGGACGCCAGGCAGTGCACCTTAGCCATTTCTCCAAAGCAGCTTCCGTTCCGCATCTGCCATCACCAGTGTCGACTCCGCTGTGGTGGCACGATTCGTTCCGGGCACGGTCGCGGCAGTTCCCTGACACTAAGCAGGCTACAGAATCATCAGGCTGCTTCTTGATGGAATCGTGCCAGAACGAAAATGGCAATCCACTTTGGATGCAACTTTCGCATTTCCCTTTGCCCACCGTCTATGCAGGCACTGGCCGTTGCTGCATCGCAGACGCCTTTGGAGCATCGGGAGAGCAGGGTCTTCGAACAAGCCGTGTGGAACCCTGCGGGAACCAAACTGGAAGCTTGGCGATTGGCTGAATTAGGTCTTGGAGGGTCCACTATGGCTCCGGCCTTGCCTAGTCGGGCTGGTCCGCTCATCAGTTATGGCCATTTTTCTGTTTTTTTCTCTTTGTTAAGCTCAAATTTTGTGGGGCGGAGCGGCGCCCTGCCTGTTCTGTGGCTGTCCGCACCCCGGATCGGCTTCACTGCCGAGCCCTGTCTTCATCTGGCGAAATTTTGTCGCGATCTCATCTTAAATCTCGTTCGAGATGTGGATGAACTTTAGGTCTGGACCAGTTCTGCCCTATCTATATCGCGAAATTGTGTGTCAGGATCCCATGAACGATATCATCTGAGATATATTTCAATGCTGACACCGATGCTGTTGTTCCTATCGCTGTCGTTACTGCCGTTGGCAGAAGAGCCGACATCGGGCATCCAACATTGAGCTTCCGTCTTTGCTTAGGACACAAGGCTGACCAGTTGGGCTATGGTTTTGACATCAACTGAAGGCCCCACTTCATGTGAGTGCTCCACAACACCACATTGAAATCATAGATCCGCATCTACGAAGGAATCGTAAAGGTCTCTTCTGAGTCAAGTCACGTTTATGAAGTCCTTCATATGGCTAGTAAGCAGTCAATGACTCCTGGCATATGAAGGATCATACTACTCCTTCATAAACAGCTCAGTCCCTACAGCCATGATGATTCAGGGACGTTTCTATAAAATTTAATCAGTACTTCAAAGACTGAAACCTGGATCCCTTATTTTCGGCATAGTATACCAAGGATGAGACCATGTCGAGACCTTTCTGCACCGGAAAAATGAAGAAATTGAAAAAGAGACTAAGCTTGAGTCAGGAACTATCATCAACGCGGTGGCTGGGAAGATGAAACAGCTTTGCACACGAGATTCGATTTCCAGTACCAGGCCTTCCAGCTGTCTATCTCCCTCATTTGTTCTCATATCGGCGATCTTAGCTGCAAGGAAGTCTCAACAGCAGTCTGTCTCAAAGCCGGTGTTCTTGTTGCACATACTGAACACACAACAGTGGTTCGTTAGTGACCGGCCTTCGCCAATTTATCATTGAAGTAATTGGCCTTCAGGTACTTTGTGTGACATGGTCGTGCCTGGCAACCTGCACAGTCCCCTTCTAAAAATCGCATCCTGGCGCGAGCACTGTACATTGTTTATGAGACTTGTTTTAAGGCTTAGAGTTTCCTTTCTTATGTATGTTGATCAAAGTTTCTCGCTTCCTAAATATACATTCACAATGTCGCGGCGCCACATTGCTTGGGGAGGAATTGTCCGATCGCTTCTGTTTCTTTTCCATCACAACTCAGATTTCGTGGAACATCATGCGGAAGGGGCACAGGAAAACAGATAAAGAAACAAAACCAACTAACCATGCCAAGCAAAACGTGGAAGCTCTGTGGAAGGACCCTGTCAAGTTTCTTCTTTTGCCGATAGCATTTTTTCTTTTCCTGGATTGAGACTCAGGCAATCTCTTCACAGTACCAAGTGTCACTAAAATTCTATCTGCCTCGTTGAAGTCACCTTGCGCACGTTATCGGCAGTGGCTGCGCTGAGTGAAAGGGCATGTCTGGTAACGGGGCCAACCAGGTCAACCAACATGCCCTGGGGAAGATGGGCCTATGGGTAATGTGGGATTGGAAGGGTTGAACAATGGCTGGCTAGGGACAGTCATTTGAGCCCGATGAAGCCAGTGCATGAAAAATTTTTTCTGATGTTAGACTTAAGTCGGTTTGGAATTATGGATTTTCACTTGAGACACAAAGCGCTCCGTAAGACACAGAATAGGCTAGGCCCTGGTTAATGTTGGAGTCGCAGTGTGCTTCAATGGTTGCTTGTCAGAGTTTCCTTTTTAGTGATGTTTAACCTGTCAAACTTCACGGAAGGTTCGACAGTTGCTTGTCACTACCATCACCTTTGGAGGAATTGCTCCTGCTCTGACCGTTCATTGGCATCGACAACGCCAACAACACTCTCAAGTTGAGGTCTGGGACTCGACTAGAGTGTTTATTTTTTCCCTCCACGCCCCTGCACAGGGCCCGTGGCGTTGTGGCTGGCCAGGGGGCAAAAGGTCTGTTTGGATTGGCCGCCAAGCGCTGTTGACCATTCCTTTGGGGGACAAGCTCGGCTTATGCCGCCGACACTGCTGACAGGGTGGAAGTAGCCAAGACCAATGTTCAGCTGCCATGAGATGATGATGCAAGATCCGGGATAAACTGTTGAGCCTTTCCTCTTCTTGGATGGTATGAAAATGAAGACAATCTGGACAAAAAAATAGGCATCTATAATTGGCTTTGTACTTGCTGATTTATTTTATTGCCCTCCCTCAACGGTTCATGCGTGGTGAAAAATTTTCTCATAGACTGCCACAACTCGTTCCGGGCGCAGCCCAGCTTGACGTCCTCATTGGGCGCCCTATTGCGCCCAGTCTTAAGGCGTCAGCTGAGCCGCTCTGCCTACCAACCTGTCAATTGTCAGGCAATTCTTGACAAGCTTTTGCCACACTGAAAAATTTTCTAGAGGCTGCGATCTCACACCATTGTCCAGAGCTGTCTTTTCAACAATATGTTTTGTTTCTGCTTTTTGGGGGCTTATGGAAGGCAGATACTTCTGTTTTAGGCCATCGGCCACTATTGTTCAGGTCACACAAGGTTAAGCAGCGGGAAGCGCACCATGGTGGCACAAATGATTGAGCTGCTCAGATCTCAAATCAACCTGATTGTCTGTTCTACACTTGGTTGGGAAGATAGAAGATATTAGATATCTTGGTGGTTTCATGTGCAATCGAAGCTTTAGACTTTTAACGATCATCAGGGCGTTGCCTTCTCGTGGCATTTGCCTAAAACCTCTTGGTTGGATGTTACCCTGGCCAAGCCAAGTTGAGCATAGCTTCACCCGTTCGCTTGCATGTTTACCCAAATGCAGCTGACTTGCAGATAAGATCTTCGACGGAGTAATGTACATAGGTACCCTTCTCGGGCAGAAGCCCGTGTTGTTGTCTCTCTCCCCTGACATATGGCAGGCAGTGTCGTATCGATCTCAATAACCCCGAATGAGGTGGCAGCCTTGCAACTGAGATGCAGGAGGTGCCCTCTTCTGGTTGGCTCAGGGCAGACTTGCCAGAGTCTCAAAACCGCCCATTGGTTGAGGCTCTCGTATCAACCTTGCTAACCACAAAATTCTGGGGAAGTCGACAGCCTTTTTGCACATGTTTTGAGTCTACTCTGTATGCAATACAGAAGTTGTTGGCGTCCATATCCGAGAGTCGACAACAACAGAAATTCCGCTGTCACTTCGGTTATGATGCCAATGCGAAAGCTAAGCGAGCTAGAACGCAGAGATGTCGAACCGAATGAGCAGAAAAAAAGATCCCCTCCAAGGACTCAATAAAGTCTCGAGCCAGCCTACCCAAAACATGCCGCACCAACAAGTTAACATCAGCACGATAAAGCTTATCCTCGTCTGAGAAGTTGGTGCCATCGAGGCTCAAGACAGACCGGGGTAAACCAGCTGCTCATGTCCAAAAAGCAACCAACTGCCCCCTGCTCGCCGCGATACAGCTTGTTAGTCTTGAGCCCCAAACGTTCGAGCCAGGGGCCATCCGTCATCAGCTGTTCTCCGCAATCATCAAGTGGGGCTGTGTTTGGTGCTATTTCTAGAGCGGAATCTTTCGAGTCCAAGTTTCTCCCTCCTCAACAGCGCTCCACCGCTGTAAAAAGGAGTCACAGCTGCATTTGCACACCACCACGAATATGCAAGTTCTAGAATCACCAACAAAAGTCGATAAAACAACTTCCAGCTAATTAGAACTAGTAGGATAGGGTTAGGCCAGTATTCGGGTGCGGGAGCATGAATTTGTAATATTGTATTGTGCTGTAAGCTACTTATTGGAGTACATTTGCCAAGGGAACGGTGCGGCTTGGCTGCATGGGACAGGGGGAAAATGGGTGAGACAGGGCTGGAAAATTAGAACTTGGTAGGCCTTCTGTGGGGCAAGCCAAGAAGAGCTCAACAAAGTTTAGCGCGCCCCGTTATGCCAAGACCAATGCAGGGTCCCGTGGTCGCCTACCCCACATTTTCATCTGCAAGTCCGTCCAGATTGGGGAAAGCCTGTTTCCTCGGCAGCTTGACCGAGATGAGAGCCAACAGGCCCTCTGCACAAAAATCCAGTAGGCAAGGGCTTGAAATTGTGAAGAGAGATCGGTGAGATCTTGAAATCTTGAAGAGTCGAGAGGAGTTGTGATGTGACCATCAAGGATTGCAGAAGATGTTACATTGTGAAGCGACGATCGTGGACGACTTGGCCGATGTCTACAAGTCCATGCGGTGGGCATGAGCTTTCCTGTTCCTGGCAATTCTTGCGCAGACAACCTGGCTTTCCATGGTCTCGGGAGCGGAAGCACGAAATCAAACTTGAAACGCCCAATGGTGCCGCATTGCGAGGAGCATTGAAAAATTCTGGGATCTCAGTACGGACTATTGCTCACCGAGCCTCTAGCCAGGTACATGGGCCGGGTCCAGGGCTTACCCGAGCTCGCCGAGAATCCATCAGCAGTAATATGCCAGGGCCAGAGCTGATCATCATGGGTGTTGATGAGCTGGACGCTATCGTAACCACGGAGTTTTACCGGTAGCTTCAAATGTGCCGAAACCCCCTATGAGGTTGGGACGATCACCAGCACTCATGATGAGATTGCAAGCGAGTCGCCAACATTTCAAAATCCACATAAATTCTTATGCTTTTCATGATGTGTCATGCACAACCCTATCATCCTACCTAGCCCTTTTCAGCCTTCGGAGGGCGATGTAGCAGACAACACGAAAGCAAGCTGGAAAATCTGGGGAAGTGGAACCATTTGGAAGACGCGGTGCTTCTCTTCTCCACCAACTGCTCCAGAAAGAAACGCCTTGGCGATCTCGTCTCCGCTCACACGATCGACTTCTCCACAAGGGATGGAAGGATGAGAGCCTGCTCGGCTGATCAGCAGCGAGAAGAGTGCAAGACCAAAAAACGCTTCGGTGGGTGTATTTCTTCCATGCCGGTGATTCTACGAGATTCTCTTCAACAGGTTTGACTCCGTAGTAATGTATAGGCGATGCTGTTTTGGGCCATGGTCCGGTGACGCTAAATACCACTGATCAGGGTCGTATGCCTCAGGAAAGCCAAACCCGGAAATCTTGGGCAGCTAAGCACCGAACGTCCTTTTTGCACTAACCGGTAGCTACGGTTTATGCTACAAAAACTGTGACACAGTGAACGATGAGCAACTGATACGATCGCTACGCTAGTGTAGCGTCTCTAATGACCCGGACATCATGCAAAACAGGATGCAAGCTCGGAGGGACGGGAGGACGTCTCTCCCGCAGACAAGGCAGATCTTCCAACCTAATATGGAAGGACAGGAAAAGAAGCGGCCGGTATAAAGCCGCAGTCTAGGCCTAATAGACTCCGCTTTCAAGTAAAATCCCGTGATGTGATCGTGAGGATGCTGATGACTGAGAAGCATTCTGCTAGCGTAGATAATGTGGCTCTACCTATGCCGAAAGCGTATGTATTCAGTCTTGAGATCGTTTGAAAAAACCCCAGGCTACACGCTGTTACACAGATCTTCGTCTGACTAGTCCAGACCTGCGGATTACTATTCCTTGCTCCCTTGTGTGTCACGACACCATGCCACCCACCCTTTGGCGTGGATTCGCGGTGATACCAACAGCGGTCACAGCAACTAACAACCCACCATCCATCCAAACCTATGATCACAACGGAACAAGCGAAAGATGGATGCAAAGTGGGGGAACACGTCCCTTAAGGTCAACCATTACATTGTCTGGCACCTCTGCGTGACCTCCCATATCTGGATGCCCCTCCTTGGCCTTTATCCGACAGCCACTCACATTACAAAGCACACCTCTATCAACCATGGATCTACGTATCTGGATGTAACATCAGACACACACTTTGCCTAGACGCAAACCCTTATTCATCCCCTACACTACGGCATGTACCAGTCTGCTAGTCCACGTACCTACTGTGCAGTGTAGAGTGCCCTTTCAACCCACACCCACTTCCCACACAGCCATACATACACTACACACACTACACTATTCATTCCCACTCACACACTACCTGTGGATATGTTTCACCCACTTTTTTTCGCCACTGACCAACTGCTGCATGGATCGTAGGCGCAGGCGGCGCGGCAACAGGACACGCAGTAGCGTACCACACTGCGGGATCCGGAGGGTTGGATGGGAAGTGATAGGCCAGCTGATTCATCCACATAGCAAAGTGTTCAGAAGACAATGTTTCTGCTCTCATTTTGCATTAGGGTTATCCACTAACTTTGTTGGTAGCATGCTCTCCATGGGAGAAGTCACGCTTCCTTACCAAAACCTTCGGGATTCCATTGTGGGAAGGAGGATCTGCAAGGTGCCACCACGTGCCATATACCAAGGTGCCGGGCTCGAAGAGTCTCAGAGTAATATTCTGATGTAAGCCAGCGATATGAAAAGAATACTGCTATACATCATCGCAAGGAAAAGCAAGATACATGAAACAAGTAGCTCGCATCAAAGGCGGGCCCTCAGCGAAGAGCCTATAGGAAGGATTTACTCGCCTGAAAATGTCCAAACTAAGTATTAGTATAGTTCAAGACGAGAATGGGATGGCCCATTAGCCAATCCTAGTACTGTCACAGATGTGATCCTGTCGGCCCTAAAGAAAAAAAATGGTTGTCCAGCCAGCCTCGATAACAGCAAACGCAGTATATTGAAAGCGAGAAAGAGCTCGCAAGTCATTCCCTCTCATGGGGTAGAACCTACATATGTGCCTACACACATTCACATCCTTCGGCCCTTCCTTTCACACTATCAGTTTTTTCCTCGCTGATACCGTTCGTTCAGTCTATTGCTAAGTAAATTGGTAAAGGAAGGATGGTGGGGGGAGTAAATACAGCAACGAACCGTACGTAGCAATTCCCCGAACTCTCTAGCCCCATCGAGGTTGTGAGCGGGATGTGTGCAGTGCATTGTTGGGTGGGTTACACAGCGGGGTTATTGGACTCCCCTCCTTCACTCGGCTTGGTGGCTTGGTGGCCTTGCGCAGGTAGAGACGCCTAGCTCAGATGCTGTTGGTGAGGTCCTGGCTGTTTGTGGTTGCCTGCAGCATCCAAGCTTGAAGTTGGCTATCCTCCAAACTGACTCGAAGCTCGCAGAGCGCGGGGTTGCCTTCGATGTTGTTGATGTTTTGAAGCCACTACATGTGACAGCGATGGCAAAAAAAAAAAAAAAGGTGGGTTACATTGCAAAGCAGAATGAAGCAGCCCTTGTGTGTGAAAAGCCTTTTCGGTATGTAGACTTCTAGATTGATAGGAGGTATGCCAACAGATTAAATCTTGATATCAGAATGAGGGCAATGCTACTCGCCCTCCGCCACAGAGTATATCAACGTTATCAGACCAACACTATAGATTAACTCTTTGTCCCATGAAACACCACGTAGGCATGTGAGGGCATCATCATACCACTGATGGGTAGTTCACAGTAGCTAGCTCCTCAGTCAAGCATGGACCTAACTCGATAGAAAGGTCACGATAACTGGCTTTAATATACCGGCCAATGAATAGCCTCATCAAGAAAGAATGACGAGTTCCTGCCCTCTCACTCTCCCCACCCGCGCTACCTGTCACAAGATCACAAGACTTGTCTCGTGACACTCGTGAGATTGGGCGTGCGGGGAACTGAAACAGGCTGAATGATTGGCGCAGCAAGTGAGCAGATAAGCACATAGGCACAAACCGAAAGATACAGGGAGATCAAAGTGTGGAAGAGCCATGTAAACGGCACTCGAGTGGCTGATCATGGGGTTTCGGGGCTTATATGGACTGGACCAATCTTGCTGCTCATTGAGCGTTTTCGTCGAGGGAAGAGGAATTAAGGTATCGGTTGAGGAGCTCCCGGATGCTCCAACGTCTGGAAGCTACATTCTCCCATGCTTTTCAAGTGATAAAAAGTATCGGCATAATAAACTATGGAAAAAATCCTCTTCTTTCCATGACATTTAGACGATCGCAGAGCTCCAATAGCTAGGTGTTTCTATAAAACTGAAGTTGAATTTTCGGAGAGTGTATATCCATCTTGTTCATGTAACAAGTTTGTAAGAACGAGGTCTCTCATGAGCTGATATTCCAAAGGGGGAAAGCCGGCGAGTTAGTGAATGAGAGACAAGTCAGGGCGAACAGTTGAGCAAACTACTAAGTATAATCCAGGCCAGCTCAACGATTGAAATACCTCTTGTAGTATTCCGGTGAGTCCTGTGTCTCTGACTTCCAACAAACCTGCTGGATTGATAAATGTCACTGATTCTATCTAAAGCGCTGGAAAGGTCTATGAAGTGCGAGAGTATGGCTCGAGGAGACTTGGGCAGCTAGAGAGTCGGCCTTTATATCATATGAGCTTTCACAATGAGTTCCCCAAGCAACCGCCATCGAAATGTTGTGGTTTATGTTTTTCTACCGGTGTTCTCATGTAATAAATGTCCATGGGCGTCTTCCAGGAGCCCTGGATCCGTTCGGAGCGAGATCATTCTGTTCATCTGTATCACTTCACTCTGCACGCATCACACCGTCATTTGTCACAGCAATGACTGATCTCGTGATAGCATGCCATCTGCGTACCTGTAACACTGAGCTTCTAGTCATGGTGGACAGTCACCATGGACAAGAGGTAATAAATTGATGAGTGAGTACAAGCTGGAAGCCGCAAGTAAAACATAGATAGAGGTTGCCATGGGTAATAAAAAGATAAAGCCTTAGTTAACTACATTGATGTGATTTGGAGTTGCTACCTCTGAGGGGCTGTGTTGGTCATATATATGGAGACGAAATTCAATACATCCGGGTTACTTTCCTGTTGTGTTCTTAAATGCTGGTAACAAGATGCGCACGTCAATTCCCCTCTTGTACTCTGATATTTCCCGGGACAATTGTCATGATGTAGAGTTGCGTAATTTTGTCGGGTATCAAAAGCCTAGAACCAGACCATCCCATTTTCCCTATGTCTCCAAAACTCGGATCATACATTCAACTCGCTATATCATACTGCTAGTCTTGCTTTCGGTCAGGAGAGATGCGCTGTCATATCATGACTGGAACGTCAACAAGCGGACTCCGACGACGCATCCTTCCTGAAGTACGAGAAGAGGATAAGCAGATACCTATTCTTCTGAGCCGACTCGTTCGCTGCTCTCAGGCTCTCCCAGCTCAAACAATGCGGCGCACACAATAAGGGTTTCACACTAAGTTCCCGGGATTGTGCCCGAGCATGAGCGGGCAGAACCCTGCCATCTTCCTCACTCCAGCCGGCCAGCTACGAAACGACATAGAGCACATAGCCTCCCAGCAACATCAGCACTTCACTTAAAATTATAAGGAGTGCCTATCCGGGAGATCAAAATTGCGAGACGACATACTCTCAATATCCCCCCAGCGTAGCCTCTACACAAATCAACCTGATCTGCTTCTGCTTCGAGTCCCCAGGCAAGTCCCCAACGGGGATCCTAATATCCCTCCTCTTCACAGCTACAAACCTTGCTTCCTTCATCACTCTCTGCTGCATCCCCTCCAGCATATCAAACGTCCACCCCGACCTCTCCCCAGCAAAACGGAATAATTTCTCCATCTATCCCAGGGGACTGTCCTCAGTAATGGAAGCGACTGTGCTAAATCGCCGGTGTCCGACCTTGTGATGCTCGAGCCATCCCCCTGGTTTCAGGCAGCGAAAGGCTTGGCGGTAGAGTTTGTCCCAGTCGAGGATCTCAGCTGGTGAGGAAGCGGATGTGGATGAGGTTGAAGGTGTTTGCGGGCCAGGTCTAGTTTTGGTCTGCGTCGTCGATATCGAAGGTTACGTTGGGAGGTATGTCCATCTTGGTTGGATGGGGGTTATATCTGTTCCGAAGACCTCGAAGTTGAGGTATCGATCGGCAAAGTCTCTAAAAGCAAGTGATATTGGTTAGGGGCGTGCTATTGTAGGATTGGGGGCGTGGGGTATTGAGACGTGCATCGCCCAGTGGTCTGAACCGGTACAAATACCGAGGAATTTCTCGACCTTGTCTGTTTTCAATAGCGAAAGGAAGAGTTTATTGTTCATGGCCAGGTATACCACGTAGTGTCCAGATTCTTCAAATCAGTAATCGATATCCCTAGATATCGGCCTACAGCACAAAAGAGCACGCTTATTAACTCTGCTCACATCAACTTTGAACTCTCAACATGCTTGCCATCATTTGAAGCACAAGACTCAACGTTGTGCAGTTCATGGTAGTAGGTCCAACCAAAAAAAAAAAAATTCCTGGTACATCAGGAAGCTTATCGCGAAGAGAAATGGTGCTGCTGGGATTTCTCTCTGCTACCACGGAGTCTGCATCGTCTTCATGTTGTTCTTCCGGGGGAGGCTAAGAGAAATACTACATCAGTGGGCACGTAGAGAAAACCGAGCTTGTCTCTCTTGTCTTTTGGTCTATGGGTTACTGGTTCCTGGGCATGTGCTTTCCATAACGACTTCCAATGGGATGCTGGAAGGATACCCGGAAGTGATGTGGCCTTTGTATCCTTTGATTCTGACATTGTGTACGAGGTAAGAGTAAGGCAGACAGGAGGACAAAGCATAAAGAATTTCATATGTTATCCAGACAGACAAGAGGGAAGGATCCAGTGTCAGCGCAGACCATATGGAATCTTGCAGACAGAGATGACGGAGAGCAGATATACCTACCTATCTAAGGACTCCGGAGAAGTAGGACCCAAAGAGAGGACCAGCATTCCTCTGGACAGCTCCGCATGTACATGCATACGGAGATTACTTCTAACCCATTAACAAACCTTGACGAGTACCACCTAAGTGTAGCTCTTCGCACCACAGTCTGCATCTAGCCAGTCATGTGCGGAGCCTGCGTTGACCCGAAACTACTCCTCTCAGTCGAGCATGTTTCACCTCATCAAAACACCTCTGTGGTTTAATTTTTGGAGGAAACAATTTCCCCAGAGATTAACGGGCATCTGTGTATCTCTTGGTTAAGCTCATGCTTGTGAGTTAGCTGATAGTTATCTTTTTTTTCTGTATCTTCCTTCAACCCTGGCCGAAAAAAAAGGTTTCATCAACTCACTCTCTCCATATCTAAGGTAGGTACGGAAAGCCGGCCTCATCGGGGAATCGGTAGGCGGCGGGATTGACATCCGCTCCGTGGAAGAAACGCAGCCGAGCGCTCGTCGGGGCTTCCCAAAATGATAATAGATATGGCGCTGATCATGCCCGTTGGCTGTGTTGCTGCATAATAAAGTGGATAGACATGGTATGTTTCTCCAGTGTTTCTGACCTTATGTCTTAGTCAATAATGGGTTGGGGTGGGACTGTCTTGGAGAGCTGCCTGGTGATACGTAATACGGGTAGGAACAGATCGTGGCTGGTTATGGACAGGTCAGAGAACTGCAGGATGAAATCTGGAAGAGGGATGGTAGAGAACGGGCAAGATCAACGACAGCAACTTAACTCTCATTACTTCACTGCAGCCGGTTACAGTGACGGTGAAACAGCGAGAACGGTTGGGGTTCCATTTCTAACAACAAGTCGGGCACTCTGTGTGCATAGACGGAGAATCTTTAACAATTGAAAAGAGTTACAAGCACTATGTAAATAGCAATCTGTATGTGTATGATGATAGGCACCAAAAAGCCATATGATGTGTAGATAAGTAAACATGGTATCATCCTCTCTTTGCAGTATCTTGAATCGAGATAACAAAAAAGATACCCAAAGCTAGGATGTCGAGCCCCTCTTCGGTATCAAACCTATCAACCACTCCGTCTCCCCGCCGGGCCTCTGCCCCCGCCCCCGCCAAACACTGCTGAGAGAACCTCCCGTCCATCCCCAGCTCCTTACCCTGTAGGACAGTAACTGACTTGGCCCCACTGCAGAACTTTCAGTGGACCGGGGCAGTGTTATCCTAATGAAGCCAAGATGATCGACTTCACCTCTCCGTCTTCCATCTTGAGGAGACCCAACCACACCTGTCTTGCTTGCCATGACATCCCGGCGAGCCTAAAACACACTTCCTTGCACCCCATCTTCCTTCACATCCTCCTCCCCATACAGAGCATCATCTGCCTGGTCAGACATCTCCGCAGCAGGCTCGTTCACAATTAAATCCCCTCCTCCCGTATCTCCCGTCGCCGCCTTCCCTTTCCCAGCCTTTATTGACCCAACGCTCTTATCCTTTGGTCGCTTCGTGATCTTCGCCTCGCGCTCATCATCCGCCTCGAAGCCGTCCCGGGACTCGCGGTCATGCTCGTCTGATTGATGATCCTGTCCACTTTGTTGTTGTTGTTGTTGTTGTTGTTGTTGTTGTTGTTGTTGTTGTTGGACCTCCTCCTGCTGTTGCTTGTTATCAGGATGATGCGGGCAGTCAGGGTGATGCTCGTGTTCCTCCTCCAGCTGGCTGTGCTCATCTTCACTATGGGGGTGATCACCAAGCTTGCAGGCGCGAGCACGGGACTGGTCACGCTTTTCGACCCGGGGAACGACATGGAGCGTTGACGTCGAGTTTGTCGCTAAGCTGGTCAGCAGAGACGCTAATAAGCTTAGGTCTGTCTGTGTGGCAGCGTCTCTCTTGGTCCCGTTGGCAGAATTGGTGCCTGATGGTGTGCTCGCGACGACGGTTGCAGTTGTAGTAAGGGAAGTTGTGCTGGCAACAGGCGTGGTAAAGGCTGTGCGCTGACGGCCGTTCTCATCTTCGGCCCCGGAGTAGGACGACTCGGCGCCATCGTCGCTCACAGCACTATTGTGGCCACTGTAACTGCCGCCGAAGTCGCGTCCGTAGTGTATCTTGACCTGCGGAGGGGGCGGGATGCTGGGGCTCACGAGACGCGAACGCAAGCGGTCTTCAACCGAAATGAACGATGGAGTACCATCAGGGCTGGAAACGATGTCCTCGCGGGCCTTGGAGATGTCGATCTGCGGACCGGTTATGATGACTGGCCCGGCGCTCTCTCCGTTCTCTCGCCCTGGTTGTGACTGGAAGCGTTTGGCAGCTGGACGGCGTGCCACAATCGTCTGACTCTGCGCAGTGCCGTTGAAAGACGGGTTGTGGACGTTGGCCGAGCTGTTTGCTTGATTGACGCCGTTTGTCCCGTTGGGGACCGGTGTAGCCGTGCCACTGGTGTTATTACCAGAGTTATTATTAGCATTATTACTACTGGTCGAACTGTTAGCCTGGTTGGAGGCCATGCTGTCACTCTTGACTAGGTCGGCATAGGTTGAGCGGATACGGAAATTCTTGTCGTGATTACACCCATTCGGGCAACCTCCCCAACGTCGACGGGGTTCTTGTGAAACACGGTCGAGCAGAGAGAGGTCCTTCAGCGTGTCGGGGTCTTGCCCCCTCTCCTTAGCCAGCTGGAGTGCGCGTTGTCGACGCAGCTCAGACCAGGTTCGTAGTTTGTTCTCGAGGATATACTTGCCCTGCTCGTTGCGGCGCATGATGAGGAATTCGCAGTGGTTGACGTTCCGCAAATCCTCGAAGTACTCGACGCTAAAGTGGTACCACTTCATGAGGAAGATGCGCGACATGAGGCCGTGTGTAACCAGGACGCAGACGCTGGCAAAGTCGTCCTCGCCGAACTGGCGCCACAGGGACTCGTTAAAGCCGCTGATGCGGTCGTAGGCATCAGCAGCGCTCTCGCCGTTCGGTATGCGGTAGAAAAAGTGGCCGTAGTCGGCGCGCTCCTGCCACATACGCTCCATCTCAGCGCTGCAAGGCTGGAAGTTGCCAAAATCCTGTTCGCGCAGGCGCGGCTCCTCGTAGACCTTGATCTTCTCGCGCTTGAACGGGCTGGGTCCCATCTCCGGATCATCGGCGCAGAGAGTGGCCAGAATACCCTCGGTGGTCTCGCGCGTGCGGCGGTAGGGAGAGGTGAAGAAGTGCAGGGTGTCGTCGGGGCGCAGCATCTTGCGCAGGCGTCGCCCTGCGTCGTATGCTTGCTGCCATCCTTCCTGGGTCAGCTTGACGCGATGGTCGGGGACGGTCTGGTGGATGTCGCGGTTCTCTATTGCCAGTCAGCATGCTCCCCTCTCTTGCGGGACCCGTCCAGCTCTCAAAGATGTCCGGTGCAACGTACTGTTGCCCTCGCTCTGGGCATGGCGGATTAGAATGATGAGCCGTGGCTTTCCCATGGTCACTGGTGCATGCCGGACGCAGCGTTACAACTGGATCCTTGACTTCGGAAATTGGAAACCTGGAGCTCTTCAGATCGATGCTGGATGCGGATTTCCTCCGACGGTGTTTGGGTTATGTCAATCTGTGATCGAAGTTCGATGACTTGTGGGTGGTCTCAGCAACTTATTGAAGATTCCCTGGCCCACACTCGACCCGCGCAGAGGCCCCTCCCTTGTCTTTTCTACCCTGGCGCAGGGGTAGCAGGGTAACAGCCCCGCGTTTCGGCTAACCCAATCTGATGTGATCGGATCCCCTACCAACCAATGAGCGATAGCCACCCGTACCCAATTTGTCAATTACCGTACGAGCCTTACGGAAATGACGGCAGGGCTCGATGACAGTTACGGATGTACAGTGATGACATAGACTATTGACAAGGCTGCATTGTTGTGTAACGCGAGCATTATGTGACCTCATGAAGCGTGTGTTAATGATTGCTTTAACTACACAATCTTCCATTGAGCAGCATCCAATAAGCCTTTGTCTGGGTGAAATCGCTGCTCGAAACCCGTTTAATACAAAGGGCCCCGTCCATTGGCGTCGTCGATCAATTGTCGGCTTACAAGTATCACGTGCCACCATATGGTACGTATACACTATGTAATGTAAGTAACTTTCGTAAGGGTTGCTTTTTTGGGTCTCTTTGTCATCTTGGCTCGCGTATTATTTCATATTCACATCTCTGCTGAACATCGACAAAATGGATCGAGTTTCTCTCGGATAACAAACGCTAGAAACATTCTAGAAAGGAGAATCAGCCCACGCCGCACAGATGCCGGGATCCATCAGGTCCTGATAATTTCCAGCATCAATACCAAATCCCTATGGACTTCCTCTTCAGCTTGTCAAGCATAAATCACGACATTGTTTGCCTACGCCTTGGTGACCCAAGCAGCGGAGAAGCAACTGGTTGAATCCTCACAGCATTATCACGGCCGTATCGCTCCAGCAACAACGCCATCTCCCTGGTCAAGTCGTACGTCGGCTCCCATCTCGGTAACGGCTCTTTTCCAAGGTCTGCAGGTCAACTGGCCGTGTATTATGTGCGATCGCCGCTGTGGGCCGACGTCCGGGATCTGCGCAGAGACGCTCTTTTCAGGTCAGCGGCTCCGGTGTGCCCGGTCAGTATAACCGGCAGCAGTCTTGGTTGATGAAGTCTTCCTTGTGTCCGTGGCTGTTTTTTTTGGAAGGGGGGGTGTTGTATGCCGGCATGAAGCACCAAGCTGTCTTGCTGCTCTTACGCGGTCCTGTTTTAGAGGCACGAAACAGCCAGGAGATTCTGCGGGATTGACGCCGGATCAACGTTTATCACTAGTACATCACTCAGCCCTATAGCTCTCCGTTAGTGATGGCAATTGCACTGATAACAGCAGCAGGAATACTGACCTACATACTACACAATGTATGCCCTCACTTTCACAACCATACTTACCTCGACACACCCCCATACGATACAGTTTTCCCCTCTTACAGACCACTCACCTATCTCTTGATAAGCTTTCTTCAAGGTCTCCAACCTTTTTCGCATTCTCCCCTCCTCCCAAGACCACCATGACGGTTAAAAGGTGGTGCCACTCGCCGCCTCTCACGCCCTCCGATTGGCCGGGCCAAGCTATCAATCGTCTGATGGCGGCCGAATCAAAGCGTTTCCCGAGTCCCAAGAGCAGCTGTTTCACAGTTCGGGGGCTTGCCCGAAATCACAAGCGCCGCACGCGGGTCGCGCGGGGACGGCGGCTATGGGATTTTAGGAAATATTTGTGTTGCTTGGTAAGCGCGGGTTTGGTACAGGGTTATTATGGTAGAGTAAGACTTTTTTTTTTTTTTTCATCCGGTGAAGACGCGAGGTCGTTAGCGTGGTTTGCGTCGAGGGCTGAAAGTATCGGTACCGAGTAAGTCTCTTTGCCCTTTTTCTTGCCATTGTTCAACAACTTCCCTTTCCGAGTAGGTCTTCCGTATAGATCACATCACTTCTCGCTTCTGGAGAACTCCATGTAGGTAAGTACGTATACCTCGGTAGCACTCATACCTACTTCTCGCTCAATATTTGCCTTCCTCGTATCACACAAGCAAGGGGATCAGTCGATGATGCGTGGGTTCGGCAATCGGTACCAAGGATGCCGGAAGTTGTGATTCATGAAAAATGTGGAAATTTGTGCTCGAAGGAACGAATAAGACACCAGACAAATGTTTCCCAGACCATGACCCTGCTGCCGCCAAGCCGGCCGTCTCCGCCAGTCTCCGTACGCGTGGTGCGAAAGAAAAACAGTTGACAGGAGATGGTGACTTTGACTTTGGTGGATATATGTGGCTGTGCATGGAGGAGATGTGTGGCTAATAGCAGAAAGGACTCCAAGACGAGGCTGAAGGCCAGATCCACTTTTGTTGCAGCCAGGCTGGCAGGCTGAGCTCGCGTCTTTTGTACTGACGCGACAACTTCAACTCCTCCATCGCAAACCATCACCACCATAACCATTTCCTACCGACTTCCCATAAAACAGTTCAACTCCGCACCGAACTCTCAAATTTATACACATCAGAAACAGTCAAATTTTTTGTGTCAAGCTCAAGCTTTACAGACAACTTCAAATAACCCCGTCATAATCTCTTAACCAACCAACAGCATCTCACCACACAAAACCCTCCCTCCCGACCCCCCCCCCCCAAAAAAAAACAAAATAAAATAAAACAAAACTGAACAAAACACAATGCCCTCCGACGAACGACCTGCCAAACGTCGCCGCCCCCTCTCCCCGCACGCCTCCCAAGCAGCCCAACTAGAATCTCTCTTCTCCAATCCAACCCAAGAAATCAAGATCCCCACGCGGTGCATCCCCGAGCCCAAGCCTCTGCCCCCGCCGCCGGACATCGTGACCAATGTGCAAGGCTCGAGCGCAGGCGCCGGGTCCGGCGAGTTCCATGTCTACAAGGCGGCGCGCAGGAGGGAGTACGAGAGACTGAGGCGGATGGAGGAGGAGCTGGCGAGGGAGAAGGCGGACAAGGAGTTCGAGGAGAGGCGGCTGGCGCGGGAGAGGGAGGACGAGGAGAGGACGAGGAAGAATCGGGAGAAGAGGGAGAAGAAGAAGAGGCGGAAGGTGGAGAATGCGAAGAAAAAAGAAAGAGCAGTGTGGGAATGACAAGCAGGGTAACGGGGGGAAAGAGGAGAAAGAGGAGGAGGAGGAGGAGGAGGGGGGAGAGGGCGATTGTGAGATGAAGGGTGCTGGGCAGAATGGGCAGGAAAAGAAGAAGGATTATGAGGGCGAGGAAGAGCAGAATGATGGTCATGAGGGGAAGAAGGACGAGGATACGAAGCCGGCTATCCCGGCACCGCCTGCGGTGCCGATGGTTAATAACGATGGGCCGGGGCTGCTCATCCACGACGATGACTGACAAAGTTGTCACTCTCACTCTCCGGAAAGGAAATTCGTACCATTGGGAAGGCAAACCAGCCGGCATAGCACAGACTTGATCAGGAGAATCTGTTGGGCAACTCTTTTTTTTTTTTTCTATCCACATAGGTAGTCACGGCACGCCCACATCCCAAGAGCACATTTACAGACACAGCTTGGGGTATTTCTTTCCTAGCTGCTCATCTACATACCACAAACATTTCCTTCTAATAACCCCATCTAATCATCCTGCGCAGCACCACCGGTCCCCACGCCGGGCTGCGCCTTTCTGGCGCTGCAGATATCGTCTACCCTGAGCAAGAGACACGCGGCCTGTTGAACGATTGTTAGTTTAGTTCGCAGTGTACTTGAAAAAAAAAAAGAAATATAAAAAAAATATGTAAATAAGATGCTTGGGGGGGGGGGGGGGAAAATACATACCTCAATAGCAGTCTTCATACTTTGCACCTTAATCGCCTCCGGCTCCCAAACCCCATACTCCTTCATATCGACAACAGCACCCGTATCCCCATTCACGCCAAACGAATGCTTCCCCTCGGCATGCTTGGCCCTGAGCTCCGTCAGCACCCTGACGGGGCTCTTACCCGCATTCTGCACCAGCGTCCTAGGGATGACCTCCAGCGCCTCGGCAACCGCCTTATAAGGCCACTGCTGCACGCCCTCAATCTGCCGCGCCATCTGCGCCAGGCGCACCGACACGGCCATCTCGGTCGCGCCGCCGCCGGGCGACAGGCGTGGGTGGAACATGACGTTGCGCGCGACGCCCATGGCGTCCTGCAGGTTGCGCTCGATCTCGTTGAGCACGTCCTTAGACGGGCCTCGCAGCAGGATGGTGCAGGCCTTGGGGTTCTTGCATTGGGTCAAGAAGGTGAAGTACTCGTCGCCGATCTTCTCGATCTCGAAAAGGCCGCAGCCGGTGCCGACGTCGGACTCCTGCAGGTCCTCGACGCGGTTGACGATGGTGGCGCCGACGGCGCGGGCGATGCGGTTGTTGTCGGTCTTGCGAACGCGGCGCAAGGCGGTGACGTTGGCCTTCATCAGGTAGTGCTGAGCGAGGTCGGAGACGCCCTTCTCGGTGATGACGAGGTCGGGCTTGACGGCCAGGATGGCGTCGCACATGGCCTTGACCTGCTCCTCCTCGATCTGTAGGATGCGGTTCCAGTCGTCCTCCTTGGTGATCTCGATGTTGGTCTGCGACTCGCCTTTCTTGTACTCGAGCGGGCAGTCGAGCAGCACGATGCGCGGGTTCTCGATGCGCCGCCGCATCTTGGGGTGCGTGATGTCCTTGTTGAGCATGACGCCGTCCAGCACGCGGCTGTCCTCGATCTCACCGCCCGGCACCTTCTCGACGCGCGCGTACCGTTTGATGTCCACCTCGCGCTTGCCGTTCGCCTCCCAGGTCACGGTGCGCACGGCTTTCAACGCCAGGCTGCACATCAGGTCGGACCAGCGCGAGACGAACTTGGTGCCGATGGACGCGTTGATCAGCTTGTACATGGCCTTGTCGTCGTTGACGTCGATGGGCATGGAGATCTCCTCGATGATCTGCAGGGCGTCCTTGAGGGCGCGCTTAAAGGCAGCGATGATGTTGACGGGATGGATGTTGCGCTCGAGCTGGGGCAGGGCCTGTGCGAGGATCTCGCCGGCTGTGTTGTCCGTTAGCCTTTCCGTCCCACAGTATAACCAACCTGAGCAGAGAGGACGCACCCAGAATGATAACCGTCGTAGTCCCATCGCCAACCTCCTCGTCCTGGGTCCGGCTCAGCTCAATCATGCTCTTGGCCGCGGGGTGCGATACCTCGATCTCGCGGAGGATAGCATGCCCATCGTTGGTCAGCACGATGCCGCCCATGGGATCGAGCAGCATCTTGAGCATGGCCTTGGGGCCGAGGCATGACCGGATGATGTCGGCGACGCTGCAGGGTTCGGTATCAGCGGGAGTCTCGACTCGAGAGAAGAGAATAGAATGGCGGGGTATGGACATGGGGGACTAGATTTGATGTCAAAGGCCCGCGGGGCAGGTGGGTAGGGAACGGCATACGTCTTCGCGGCAGCAATATTGGAGATCTGGGCGCGGCGACCGGTCGTCCGGTCACCGCTCTGGGTGTCTGTTGAGCCGTCAGCAACGGATATCCCATCGGGAAGAGGCAAGGAGTTGGTGATGCGGGGAGCTGTACTCATTACCAAGACAGGGGCCTGCATTTTGCCTGTCTGTGTGCCTCACCCTCTTCTGTGCTTTCTATCACCTTTCTAAGGCTCAAAGTATTAAGAAATAGAAAAAAAAAGGAAGACGAGAATCACAAGAGCAAAAGCGCTCAGTTGAGGATGGGCGGCGTCGATGTTATTTAGAGTTGTCTTGTCTCCCAGGCAGCTCGACGAAGTCGATGGTCGACGGTCGACGGGCGTGCAGTGGCTCTGGGCTCGCCTGGGCCCAAAGGTGGGATGGCGTCCAGAAACTTTCAGAATCGGACCCACCCAAGCTTCCACCCGTATTGAGCAAGTGGGGCTTAGCTGTGGGGCTGACCGGATCAACAGGTCCTCCGCTGTCTCTAACCAGAGAGAAGAGATCGGTTGATGGCTACTATGGCAGAACTTAAAGGTTAGGCGGATGAGTGACAGTGATAGACAGCAGCCTGGAAAACCATTTCTCATTGAATCGAATCCTAAGTACATATACATAATCATCAATACCCTCTCCTCCGCATCCGTCATCCAATCCCCTAAGTAATAGCAATAATAGCAATCACCAGAGGAAATAGACATCTATATACGTACTTGAACTTTGGTTCTTTTTTTTTCTGTTGTCGCCGATGGGACGGATGATGAGCTGTTGCGTCGACAAGACAGCACAATACCTCTCCACCTCTCTCAGAAGCCTTCCCTCTTGAAGCCTTCAGACATTAGTGTTTAAATAGAAAAACAACAAGACAACGTGTATATGGTAGTAGAGAGAGAGAGAGAGAGAGAGAGAGAGAGAGAGAGAGAGAAAGAGAGTTTTGTGTGCGCAAAAAATCAAAGAATGGTATAACCGTCACCAAAGCTTCTTCCAAAAAAAAAAGAAAACACCTCCAAGTTTTTATTTTGAAAAAAAATCTCATAACACCAAAACAACAGCAGGAAAAAAGAAAGATCAATTCATAAAAAAAAAAACAACCTCTCATTCCTTTCCAACACCTCCTTCCAGCTGAACCATTACCCCCTCCCCTCTTCAACCTCTCAAAAATTTTGAGAGATCCCTGCCGTTTGCTGCGGGTAATGCGGTAAACTCTCGATCCTCGTATTCCTCCTAGCCGTAACATCCCTAATAACGGGCGGTCCTCCCGGAGCGCCCGGCTGCTGCTGCTGCTGCTGCTGCGGCATCATTCCCGCCGAACCGCCGTACCCGCCGTCCATATACGGATTGCCTCCATATTGATCATAATAGGTCCCCGGCCCGCCATACGCGACGCCAATGGGCCCATCGCCCGACCCGTCCGACCTCCCCGCGGCACTATACGACGAGGAGGCGTTGGACGGCCCGCGATGCACGCCCACACCACCTCCGTTGCGGTTGCCCGACGCAGCAGGTCCCATGGCACCCAGGATCTCGCCTTCGGGAGATGGGTGCATGTCACTCATGAGGGGCTCGCCAGAGCGGGAATCAGCCGAGATCGGGGCGGCGGCGACATGGGTCGGCGGGGATGACGATAGCACAGGGCCAGGCCCACCAGACAGAGTGGTAGACGGCTTACGCGCGGTGTGTCCGGTCGATCCCCAGCCGCGATAGCCAGCGGTATCGTCCTCGCGCATCTCGTAGGCGCCTGCACCGCCAATGTTGGGGACTGTCGGGTCCGCGTTGGGGTTGTAACCGTATTCTTCGACCTCCTTGCGACGCTGCTCCTCGGCGTCCTTGCGTTGCTTGCGCTTGCGCCAGAGGAAGATGCCCGCGAGCACGAGCAGGGCGACGGCGGCGATGGGCACGACGACGGCCACGGCGATCTTGCCGCCGCTGCTGAGCCCGCCGCTGGGGGTGTTGGTTGAACTGATGGCCGGGTTCGTGCTCGTGGATGTGCCTGAGGACAGAGTGGGAGAGGTGACACCTGGGTTGTTGGGGGGGGCCTGGGTCATGGTTTGGATGATGGTAGTTGTGCTGGTTTGGACGTCGGGAGGGGACCCCGGGTCGGTTGGAGACTGATTGGTCGGCGTCGGGGTCGGGGGGTCGTCATCTTTACTGGTTGGGGTTGGCTGGGTCTGTGGTGGTGGGTTGGTAGGTGTCGATGAGCTCGGAGGAGACTGAGTCGACGATGATGAGGATGGAGGGGGAGTCTGGCTTGTCGGAGGGGGGTTATTGGTGGTTGACGATGGCGGCGGCTGCTGGGCAGTCGTCGAATTCGGAGGGTTTTCTGACGTGATGGTGTTGTCTGAGCCGCCCGCAGTTGAGTCCGACATGGCGAGTGGATAAGGGCGCCGGGGGCGCGAAAGGCCTGTGTGGAACAGTCAGAAGCTGTGTTACTCTGAATGCTCGCTAGCTACCAGACATGTAGTATCCGCATTGTCATCCGAGAGACGGGAATCGCAGTGCAGGAAAAAAAAAAAAAACTAATGGTCGCTGAGAGGGGGCAGCTCCAAACCCGCAGCAGCAGCAGCACAACCCAATGCAAAGCAACAGCTGGTCCCAGACAAATACAACGACAGCTAACAATAGGGGGGGATAGAAAACTGGACCAACGCACCTCTAGCGAACGAGTGAAAAAAAAAAAAAGACAAAAGTCGGGATGAAAGAGCCAGAGCCCGGCAACAAGTGACGCGCTGTGGGCAGCTGCAAAAAAAAAAGGGTATTGTGCCGTGCAAAAGACGCTGTACGCTGTTGCGCTGCGCTGGTAAATGGAGCAAAGCCGAAGCAAGTCAGGTCGACGACAGGAGCAGGCGCTGCCGTGTCAGACTGTCTGTCGGCCGGCCGGTTGGATCGGATGGTCAGGTCAGGAGAGTGAAGAGTTCGGGCAGTCAGGATGCTGGGCTGTCGCAATGCATGGGCGACCCTGGACTGGAATTGACTCAGGGACCTCAGGGACCTCAAGGACTCGAGGACTGCAACAGACCGTGCACGAATAAGCGCGTGGGCGCCGTAAGACAGTCCGAAAAAAAAAGACGAGCGCGCCGGAATCGACAGTTGCAAGGCAAAAAAAAAAAAAGGCGTCAAATATTGCTAAACGTTGTCGGCGGGCTGGCACGAAAGAAAAGTCGAATTCGAATCTGGCTTAACTTGATTGGAGGCAGCGAGCGATCAACTGGTTGAATTGTTGGATTGGATGGATGGGGTCGGGACAAAATAAAACGAGAGAACGGGATGTGATGGGACGGGGACTTGATAGATGGACGGATGTGCCGGCTGACAAAAGGAGTGGAAGCCAGCAGCAGCACACAAGGCAAAGCAAGCAGGCAAGACAGCAGAGAATGGAGCGCAGCAGCGTTCCCATCCCAGCAGGAAATTGAGGGTAACCTTTTTCTCTGCTGAGCCCGACGAGACCCTGGCCTCCAGCCCACCTGCAGTGTTCCCGATGACCCTGCGCCGTCCAGGGCAGCGCCCCCTCCACGGCTCCCTGCTTGGCCATGCTCCACTCGACCATTCCCGTGGACAGTACCCTCTCACGGCGCGCCGGACAGTGCGCCCAGGCAGTGTGCAATGATGCTCGGCCTGGGAGTGGCTTGCCATTTCCGGCAAGTCGCTGTGCGCTCTCCTCGGGGCTGCATTTCCGTCCCCTTTTCTCTCTTTTTTTCTTTTTTTGTTTTTTTTTGATCCGATCTCTTTTTCATCTTCGATTCCTCCCAAGCGAACTAACATGTTGCCTTTCGTCTAGAGTAAACAAGGTCACTTATGCCTTTTTTTTATTATCTACAAGTTCAGATGGATTGGAGGTGCACATCGTCCTGGGGCCGGAATGTTCCTGGAGCAGTTGAGGGTTGAGCGTTTTTGTCACTGGTTTGTGGGGCCGCGGATAGGTTTGCTGCAGGACTTTGAATCGGCCGCACGCGCTGCAAAAGCAAGGATAGCAAGGATGCTGCTGTCAGTGGACCAAGGCTTCGCTTGCTAGCAAGATAGAAAAAACGCGTGGCGCTGGGCCGGTGACCTTCTATCGAAACGGGCATTTAATGCCTTCTCATATCTATCGATCGCCATCAACAAAAATGGCAGTCCTGAGCCGGTGTTTTAGATGCGTCTATCGGCATTTCGTCCAATATCCCATGCTGGGTATCTGTTTGTCAAGTGTTCCAGTTGGCCATGAACCTGAAGATTGAGTCTGTTTCGAGCTGAGTCAGGGTGGGCCTCCAACTGCTTTACACGTTGAGCTTGGCCAGGCATGCATCTTTTGGATGGGACGCGTTCGAGAACTCGGGTTATGTTTGTCCGATTCTTGTCGGCCATTTTTACACCATGGGCAGGCTTGATTTTATCGCTTTTGAACTATCCAGACGTCCATTGTCAGTCTGATCTGTGCACAGTCTTTGTTTTACAGGATGGATTCATCCCAACTCGACTCAGGATGGCACGGTGCCCAAGCCATTGCACCCCTCACGACGCAAGCAGCTTTGCGAAGACTCGAATTTGAAGATGTTGAAGATTGGCTGGACACTTTCTCTTTGAGATGTGCCAATGAGCAACCAAGGTCTGAGACATCCATTTCAAGCGAACTCACTGGGCGATCCCCCACAGCGCGATCGCGATCTGTGGGGTTAATTGTCTGCTGTTTCAGAGCAGTTTATCGCCTCATCCCAGTTATGGATTTGGGGCCGTTGAACCTAGGTTTTTTTTTTTGGTTGTTGTTGTTGATTGTATTTCATCTTTGTGTCTCGATTACATACACCTACCTCACCGACGGCAACCGCCAAGCGATCCCGAGTACCTTACCTAGCTAGGTACTTAGGTGCTCGAGAGGCTATGCTCCCTCGCATTTCATGTGCGAGGGCAGTGCAGAAGTTGGTGTAAGTGCAGATGAATTGGCTTTCAGACAAATGAGAACTTCGATTGGTGTCAAGCAGATGCATCTCTGTCCGACGGCTGTTAGACCATTCTATTGGACCATGCACGTGGTCCCACAAATGTGTCGAAGCACAATTAAAGAGGGCCAGAAGATCCAGTAGATCCGGTGAATCGTTTTTGTTCGTGAAGCGTTGCAGTCCGGCACAGAGCAGGTGGGTATAATTAGATCGTGGGTGGGGAATAGGAAGATACATACAAAGGTTTACCAGCGCTATGTCTGGCTGAATTTTGCGAGGAGCTCGGTTCACGCTGTTATCCTTCTAATCTAATCTACTTAGTTGACCGGTGAGGATGGCCAAGAATGCTTTACTTGGGTAGACTGAGTTGATGTGCCGTAAGATAAACGTGAAGCAAGACAAAGAGAGTGATACAACAGGGACGCTGACTTCTTATTCTTCCGCGACAGTTTATTACCTGCATAGGTTTATGTCTTGTTTGCATTGCGTTTCCTTAAACAATCCACCAGTGGTTAGAGAGCGTAGTCACAAGAACGATGCGTCTTACCTGGGTATGGAATATGGAATTTGAAAGTCTGAAGACTATGCACTCCAACACATACACACACACACATCACACACATAGAGAGAGAGAGAGAGAGAGAGAGAGAGAGAGAGAGAGAGAGAGACGACGAAACGAACAAAACTAAAATAAAATAAAATAAAATAAAATAAATAAANAAATAAAGAAACGCAAAAAATAAAATAAAAATAAAAATAAAAATAAAATAAAATAAAAGAATAAGAAATAAAAATAAAATAAAATAAAATAAAAGAAGGGGGACATGAATAATGCCCTCAATGGAGGGCACTAAAATCAAAACACGAAGACAAGATGATATATCTCGGCATGCGAGCAGCGGGCCATCTGGCCCCAGGCAGTACGTCTACGTACTATATCGTATCTACCAGATAGTATGGGCAAAATAAACACACACCACCACCGCCCGGCCGGGATTCTGACTTATGAATAATCTATGCTGTCTCATGCCCAAAACCCTTAACAAACAACCCCCCACTATAGACAAACAGGTACCTACGTCAGTTACATCATAAACACAGCTGAGTACTACGCATTCCCGTTACTTCAACCCAAACCCTTCACTCTCCCAAACCGCCCTCCACAACACCTCCTCAAGCCTCTCCTTCGTCCCACATCTCCACAGCCCAAGGACATTAAAGCACGTCCGTGCTGTCGGGAATCGTCCACAATCATCCCCCAAACAGTGTAGCGCAATCCGTAGGCTTCCTGCCCCCGCAGCGGGGACACGATCGCTGCCTGTGACAAATGCTAACAATTTCCTCTGAGCGACGGGCGAGGCCGACTCGAAGGTCTCCCAGAACCAGCGGATGGTGGGCTCGTCTTCGGCGGGGTTGAAGGGGGGTCTTCCGCTGGGGCTTTTAGGACGATATCTCTCCCAGCCATCATACGTCGCGGCCGTTTTCAGCGCCGCGACATCCAGCGGGGGTAATGAATCCCCATTCAAAGAATTCCCTGAGCTACCGTTCGACCCCCGAATCAACAACTCCACCTCGTCAGGCTGAAACAGCGACAAGACATTCACGCCTGCCTCGCCGCCCCCAAATAGGCCGTGGGTTCCCCCCTCGTGGCCGACGATGGACCAAAACCCGCGCTTAAACGGCTCGAACTGCTTAGCGACAGACGTATCCAGTAGATAGCGCACATAAAGGTCGACAAATTCCCTGCGGTTAGCGCCCGTGACGGGCCGGCGGCTGCCTCCAGGGCACAGCTCCACCGTGTCGGCCACGCCATACCGGTCGACGGTGATGGCAAAGGACAGCGCAAATACGTCCTCGACTTCGTCCGGGTTGGGGTAGTCTAGCAGCTGACGTAGGCCGCGGGCGAGGGTCGGGCGATACTCGGCGAGGTCGTCTAGGGTCGAGCTGTGAGGATTGGAGGAAGGGGAAGCGAGCAGCTTGCGGAAGGCGAAGGGCGGGAGGGAGATGTCGAGGATGGTGGAGTTGTAGATGGCTAGGCCCAGGACGACGCCGACGAGGAAGTACTGCTGCGAGGGCTCGAGTGAGAAGGGGTTGAAGTAGCAGTAGTGCGAGTCCGGGTCGTAGAGGAACATGCCTATATGATGGGATCAGCAACACAAACGGGGAGAGATATATTAATGAAAGGATGAGAGGGCGTACCGTTCCCCGGATCAAACAACTCCCTGCACAACAACAAAAACCACTCTTTCCTTAACCCGCCTGCATCGACGCCCTCCTCACCCATAAACTCGATCCTCAACTCCTTTTTCACATCCAATATGCCGACCCCGCCCCCCGCGGCGGCACTAGCTCCAATCGCCTCGCCCACAGCGCTCAAGCTATCCTCGACCAAACACTCCCTCCTGACACGCAGCGTCAAAAACCGGTCAAACATCTCCCTGGGATGAGGATGGTGATGATAGTCCGAGAGCAAACTATTGAAGAAGGCATCCCGTGCCCGCGTCTCCATCTGCCGACGGGTGTCGTGCTCGAGGATGCGCATCTTGGCGCCGATGCTCAGCAGGTAGGGGTGCTGGCAGAAGGTGAAGCGGACGTTGGTATTGTTGGTGGCGCTGCCGTGGTTGAGGCTGATATTGTGGGAAGTATTTCCTCGACGTTGGGACCACGTCTCAAAGTCGGCGATGACGTCCGTTTCGTCCAGCAGGGTGATGTAGAAATCGCTCGTAGGCAGAACCTGAGCCCTTGGCTTACTGATGCCATGCTGCTGCGGTTGGGCATGGTGATGTTGCTGCAGGTAGCCTGTCAGATAGCCTGCCCTCCCATCCTTAGCCGTCAAACTCTCCCTCGAATGGCAAGCCTTATTAGCAGCAAACACCAACCCCAATACCGTCGCGGCTGCCTTGATCTGCCAATCCTCCCTAATCACCCTCTTCGGCTTCTCATCCTTCTTTTTCTTCCCCGAACCTCCTCCGCCAGTATTCCCATTAGCAGTCCCCGGCCGAGCCTGACTCAACAGTGCAGCATGCAACATCGCCCTGCTCGACACTCCTATATCCACACTCGGAACCAATCCGCCTAACGTGTCCTCGTCCCTCCTCATAGCTTCCTCCTCCTCTGCAGCAGCAGCCGTCTTCTCATTCTGCCGGTTCAACCTATACGCCAAGAACCCCGACATCAACTCCTTTGTTAAAACCAATACCTGCTCCGGACACCGCGCCCACCACGCAACCAAATGCTGATGACACTCAACTGGCGCATTGCACAGCAACCCCACAATCCGCTTAATAATCCCCGAATTCGCCCCAGCCGCAGGGCCAGCCCCAACCCCAGTCCCGGTCCCGGCTCCGGTTCCGGTCCCCAGTGATGAAGCCGGACCCAAGTTCCCGTCAGCAGTCACAAACCTCCCCCTCCAACTCCTCCACCCGGCAACAAACAAAGGACACACGGCCAAAATCAACAACCACCTCACTTCCCCGGGGCCTCTAATCCTCCGTCCCGGACGCTTCAGCACAGCCTCGCATGCCTTTAGCACCGCCCGCTGGACGTGCTCCTGAGAGGCTAATAGCTGCCCCTCAATGTCCTTTAGGGCAGCAGCTGGCACAGCGAGAGAGGGGTCTTCCTGGACCAGCGCGCGGTAGACGTCGAACCAGGGACGGGCGGGCTCGAGGATGGTGAGGTAGAATTGTTCGAGGCGGGACCAGTCGAGGTGGGGGGATTTGCGGGTGACGAGGGGGTCAGGGTGATGCTTGTGGTGTTGAGAGGACTCAGGTTGGGGTTGGTGCTGAGGGAGGGGGATGGTCAGGAAGGAGGTGTTGAGGGAGTGAAAGTTGGTTATGCAGGAGACGATGTAGTCCTCGAGCGGTTTGAATATCCGCTTGACTTTGACATCCTGAGTCGGCGGGCTGGGCGGCGGCCGGGAAGGCATTGGCGGCGGCGGCGGAGGGGGTTTCTGGACGAGTAGATCGCGGGAGGGCTGTCTCCTCGGGAACGGCACCGGTCCTGGAGAAGGTTCGGCCCGTGATGATCTGGCAGTGCCGGACCAGCTCGGACCACGGCAGTGCCTTGGACCCCTCATCTCTGGCGGCCGCAACAGTGACTGACCCGGCACAGGAGGGGGCACTCTCTGAGGAAGAGGGGGCAAGACAAGCTTGGGCAGCACCTCCTTATCCCCTTTCGGCGGCCGAGGTACCCCAGCAGGCTCCTGTCTCCTCCCCCTATCCTCTTCCCTCTCCTTCTGCTTCCCATTCCCATCCTTAGGTTGATCCCCAGGTGCCTTTCCAGCAGTCATCTCCCCCAACCTCTCCCTCAAAAACTCCCTCAAACACTGCTCAATCAGTGCCCTAGCATGCGTCAACGAGATAGGCCTATCCCGATCGCGATGTTGCTGCCCATCCCCCGACGGCCCCCTTTCCACAGGCACGAGATCATTCACCGTCATACAAATAGTACACCGAAAGACAGTGTGCTCGCGCGGCCAGCGCATCAGAGACGCACATGTCATGCAGCGTCCGGTGACAAACTCCTCTCCAGCAACATGCCTTTCGTTATGATGATTCCCCATTACCCCAGGTACTGAACCCCCTGCCCCAGACGAGCTCCCCTTCCTGACATGCCCAATCCCAGCCCCGAGACCAGCAGGGCTCTTCGACCTTCCTCTCTGCTGCCCCTGATTTGGTCCCAACCCGAGAAACCTATTCCCCCCTCTTCGTCCATCCAACCCCTCCACCGAACTCGATCCAACCATGCCCTGAATAGCCGCCATCGTAGCCGACCCCAAAAAGGGCTGACTCGCCGACCTGGAATGTCCCATCCCTCCCCCTCCCCCTCCCGAGACAGACCCAGATCTCCCGGACCGAATGACAAATGTAGCCCCCCTCAAGCGACTCCTACTCCTTTCCCTCCCCTCACTCCCCTTATCCTTATCTTTGGACTTCCTCCTCCTCGTAGTCGTAAGACTCAAAAACTCGTCATCATCCTCATCACTCGACTCATCCCCCACAGTCCCAAACCCCCTCGGCTGGAGCTGATCCTCCTTACTAGGAACTAAACAATCCAGATTTGCCCAGCCGTCAAAGTCCCCGCGGAACTGCCCGCTAATGGAGCGAGCGTGAGAGCGGAAGGGATGATGGTGCCGGTTCGGTTGGGGGTCGAGTTGTTGTTGGAGGGAAGGGGGCAGGGTGCTCAGGCCGGATGATGACGGTTGGCGGCAGTGGGAGGATGATGGGGGGATTATGGGGTTTGTTGAGGGGCTGGAATTGGAGGGCGTGCGGGTGTGGGAGGTGTAAGGGATGGAGAGGGAGCGGTCACGCGGAGTTGACATGGTGTGTATGTATGGTACGTATGTATGTATGTATATGTGTGTGTGTGTGTGTGTGTGTGTGTGTGAGTGAGTGAGATGCTTGAGGTTGATGTCGTGATTTGACTGAGCGTTGTTGGCGTTCAGGTAGAAAAAATAACTATCCTCTAGCTGATGGGAACAAGATCTGAAGAACCACCAGATCAAACGTTGCACTCAGTCCCCTGAACTTGGAAACGAAAGGTCGGGTGATGATGCATCAAAAATGCAGTGCTGCTCAACCGACAAGGTCGGCCGTCAAGACGGGAGTACCAGCAGACCAGATGAAAGTGACAGTGAGAATGACAGTAACAAGACCAAGTCACCGACAGACTTTGAATCGAAAGTCATCCAACACCAACGCCGACAAACGCCGCGCGCTGCAGTCGAGGTAAATGTACTCTCGAAGTAAAATCGTATCGGGACAGCCCAAAGCTGTTCTGAACCGCGGTGGTGAAGAATCCTCGCCGACCAATTCGTCAATCGACCTCAACAAGTCCAGTATTTGGTTTGTCGTGGCAGCCAGGGGCGACGGGGCAACCTATCTTGTTGTCTTGTCAGAATAAAATCCAATGATCAGCGAGCCCAGTGACCCTACAAAAAAAAGCACGGCCCAACCAATGTCGTCAGTCCGTTCTTCTCAGCCCAAACCTAGGCCTGGGCCCTTGGGACAGCGTCGGGCAAAATTGATCCGATTGATTTGATTGATTCGATCGGTCGATGAAACCGTCCACAAGCAGCAAGCAGCAAAAGTAGCGTATGTAGAAACGCAAAGCAGAGCAATCCGTCCGGAAAAGAAGCCGAGCCAGCCGTTGCTAGGTCGCTTGTTTTGGGTGTCTTCTCCAAGCCAGACCCCGAAGACGAACAAAACGGGGCGAACTGTGCGAGCTCTAAGCTGAAAGCTGAACGAGAGGCTGAGAGCGAAACGAGACGCAGTGCTGCGACATGGAGATTCTCTTTCACTTTTTTGCTGCAGCCCCAACCCAGCTTGCAGTCAGTGGTCGCCCCCCCTTTTCTTCCCAAACAATTTCGAGCAGTTGCTGCAGAAGGAGGCAGCCAAATGCAAGGGTCATTAAGTCGTGTTGTTGTTCAAGCAAAACGCGACCGTCTAGGTACGCTGCGTTAGTTGAGGGTACGTACCTGTACTGTAATATTTAAGCGCCGACCGCTGCGCTACCCAGCCGATGGAGCGTCCAATGTGAAATGATGGATTCGGCCGGTCGCGTTTATATCCGTATGTCCTTCACATTTGTCCAATTGATGGAGAACTCAAATTCATTTATCTCGTCTCCTAATTGAACTGTGAATGACGAACGACAGAGCAAACGGGATACCCAAGAATCGGATCCCTCAACTGAAACCCGACCCGCCGGGTTCCCAAGCCTCAGTGGATGGTGTGCCGCTCGTGTTTCGGTCTCCTCGCTTGCTTCGTGTGGGGTGCAGCATCAGCAGCAGCAGCAGCAGCGTAACAGCGTATTCAACGAAAACCGGCCAATGCCCTGGGCCTGAGTTGGGCTGGTGGACAGTGCGGGAGCAACCTACGGCGGAAGCAACAGTTTCCCGCTCGCGACGGCAGCGGGTGTTTCGGTGGACAAAGGGTGAGCACTGGACGGTGAACGGTGAAAGCTGAGCCGGGTCCGAGGCGCCAAGCCCAGGGGTTGCAGGGTGGGGTTTACACCGTGTGCTACTCATGACCAAAATAGAATTTAGCACTGTATGACAGCGACGGGACAGTATACGCCATATCAAGGCACTGTATTTAGAACTGTTGAAACCTCAGTTGTCATCTAACAACCTCAAAGTCATTCATGTCTTGTTCAAGTCCTGGGACCATCAAAGGTAGGTAAGTAAACACCACTTACATCCGTTATTCTTTCGTTGACCTTGATGCCATGTTATTCCCCCCGTCTTAGCCAGCACCAATCAGAGCAAAGCACTAAAGAAGGTAGTAGTAATAAACCCCCCATGACCAGAAGACTGGGCCAGACTTCTGTTCATGTTGTTTATTCGCCCTAAGGTCCAGAGTGAAACCAGTCCATCTTCTCTTTTCTTTTTTTTCTCTTGTCTTGCCCTGCATTACCTAGCAGTATGCATGCATTTTCAAAAAGAAACCAGAGAAAGAGACCGTCACACCCTTCCTCTTCTTCTTCTATTGTTTGGTATCACTACAAAAGTAGACAACTCAAGAAGAGCAGCCACATCAGCCAGCCACATACACACAAACCACACACGTAGAGTAAAAAAAAAAAAAAAAGTTACCTAACAGACAACAACAGCCAGGAAAATAGAAAAGGAGAGAGAGAGAAAACCATTACCCCCTCTATTTAACCCCTCCCAGGTAGATCTCGACTTCTTCGCATATCTTCCATAACCGAGAAGGAGGTCGTAATGGTAGAAGAATCGATAAGGGCGGAGCGAGGGCGAGGTAGAAGGCGCCTAGCGATCGAGGATGCTAAACCGGGCCTCCATGATCTCAAACGGGATCAGACCATTCATCCCAAAAGGCCTTAATATCACAGCCCATAAATCTCCCAGCCATCCCCCAATCCATCACCACCAGCAGGCCCCGATCTCCCATCACCAGTCGAGACAGGCATCTTGCTCTCGGGCCACTCGGCATCCTTCTGGGGGGCAAACTCACACCTCAGCTCGACACCCACGAGTCAGAGCTCCTCGTCCTCCAGCTCCGACGGCTTGAGCAGACCGCCGACCTTAGACCGGCGCTCGAGATCCGCCGCCCGCGCCTCGCGCTCCTGCTGTTCCTTCTCCACCTGGTACAGTTCGGCGTTGTCGCCCGCGAACTCGCGCAGCGAGATTAAGAAGTCACGCAGCACCACGCGGAACTTGTCGTACTGAGTATTGAGCTCGAAGCAGTCCTTGACGAACGTCGTGATTTGCAGCCTAGACACGTTAGCATTGGGAGAAACGCTCAGCTGGTTAGGGGTTGACATACGGAGTAAGGTTGGCAAAAGCATTCTGCAGCAGGGTGCCGACAAAGTTGGCGAGGAACTCACGGTTGCCGGTGCCTGGCTGCGCCTGGTCCGGCTGGTAGATGGGGCCCTGGATCTTGGGCGCCGACCCGTCAGCCGGGTGCACAAAGTAGAAGAGTCGCATGAGCAGCATCGACTGCGTCTTGAATCCCGCCTTGTGATCCGTGTCCGTAAGCACGAAGAACACATCCTGGAGGATCCGGATGAAGAACTGGTTGAAGAAGGCGTTGCACGTCTGAACATCCGTCTTCTCCGCGATGTTGTTGATGAGCTCCAGGCACATGTTAAGCCCTGCAGTCTCCACGTCGCGGTTGTCGTGCTTGCTGGCCCACATACACGAGTCGATGACGAACTTGAATTGCCGGTTATCGAGTTTGAGGAGGGCTGTCAGGTGTAAGAAGAAGCCACATAACTATAAATGTTGAGTAACGTACCTGGGAAGCAGTAAAGGTTAATGGCACGCAGGAGGTTGAAAAACTCAACACGGTGTTCGGGGTACTCGGCAAAGTCTTTGTTGATCATGTCTAGTGTGCACTCAAACACATTCTCCATGATCGCCGGTACTTGGTCCTCCATCAGGCCCTGCAGCCTGGTAATGATGACAGTCATAGCCTTCAGCACTTCGGCATCGCGGGCACCGGGGACGTTCCGGTTGTAGTCGACAAGTACAGAATCCAACAGGCCAGGAATCATCTGGCTCCGGACAGCCTGAAGATCTTCGGCCTTCTCGACGAAGGTCTCAACGAGCTTCAGGATCTCCTTCTTGATGGTGCGCAGACCGCGCACCTTAGGCATCTTGGTCGCAATCTCGCCTGCAAGGGTCAGTCAATCTCTTCACACAAAACGATGTGTTCCTTTTTTTTCTTTGTAACGCACCATCACGAGCGACCGCCTCCGAGATAAGCTGGCTGGTGGCCGCATACATCTGGAGCATATCGTTGTACAGCCGGCCGATCTGTGGGAAGAAGTACGGGCCGATGGACGAGCATGCCGACACATTAGTCTTCATGATGTTGCCGATAATCTTGATGGTATCAGGCTCATGCAAGATGCCGGGGTTCATGGTCGCAGCCTTGATGATCTCATCCCAAGCAGCGTTCGGGATGGCCATCAGCTCGGCAAGGAGCCTCTCCTGCTGGTTCCGGTTGCCCTGAGCAGAAACCATGTAACCACAGGCCTCGTAGAAGGTGTGCACCTGCTGCGGAGTCAAGTCGCAAGTGATCTTTCCGATGTTACGGATGATCTCTTCAATGAACGGCTCGTTCTCGCTGGGCTGCAGGGCAACAAAGTGGCGGCGGCATTGCTTGGCGATCTTGATGAACGTATCGCATGCCATGTCCTGGACACCTATGCTGGGTTAGCTAGATAACATGATGAGAGTAATAAAAGCTGACCTACCCTCGTGAGACTCGTGCATAAACTCAAAGAGCTTGTTCACGACAGTCTTGAGGAACTTCCAGTGGGCCTTCAGGAAGCGCGGGTACTGGCCCACAATGTACATGATGTTACTGGCGACGACGGCTTTGTTGTCCTTGCCGCGCTTCATCTCCGTGAGCCCGAGCAGATCCTTAATGACGGTAACAAGGAAGCGCTTCTCCGTCTCCTCGTTCATGGCCATAGAGATAGAGCCAATTGCCCAGCACAGGACGTTGCAGTTGTGCCACGACCACTCGCTGCCATCCACCTGCCGCGCCAACTTCTCGGTCATGATCTGCTCCATATCGACAACGTCCAAATGCGTGAGGTAGACCAGGCACTCGCGAATCGTCTTGTACAGCTGGACGGAGTCGGTATCCTTGACGAACTCGCGAACGATCTCACCCTCGTCGTTTTCCACGATCAAGACTTCCTCGGGACGGACCATCTTCTCGATCATGACGACACGCAGATTCGACAGGACCTCCTTGTACTTATGCTTGCGCAGCGGGTAGTGCTCGAGCAGAGCCGGGTTCGGGGCGCCGCCGCCGCTCATCATGCCCAGGCCCATCGAGGACATGTCGTTCAGGGGCAATGACTGCATCTCCTCGTAGAGCTCCTGGACGAGCTTGAGCCAGTAATCAAGGCAAATCTTGAAGATCTCACGGTCGTCGATCTGGGAAATGCGGATCAGGTAGAAGTGGCCGTGGGTGAGGAAGTCGCGGTTCGGGAGGTTCTCAATGAGCTGCAGCGCGTTAGTAAGTGAGCCAAATCAAGCATACAATCAAGGTACTAACCGGCAGATGCATGGTGAAGAAGCTGGTAAGGAAGAGGGCCAGGTTCTGGATAAATTCCTGATCGCGCGAGTTGCTGTTCGGGTATGTGGCCTTCAGATCCATCTGCAGGGGAATGATGTTCGAGATGGTAGTCAAGACCTCGGTAAACATCTTGATCAGCTGCTCGTCGTAGGTATGGGGCTGACCTGGGCCACCAGTCTGCAAACCACCAATTTCTGTCAGGCACTGTAGTGTGACGTTGCGGAACTCTGGCACCTCGAGGAAGCGCGTCCGGAGGGTGTCAATCAGGGGCGTCTCAAAAATGTAGCCGAGCGGGATCCAGTTGCAAAAGCGCAGGAGTGTCTCCAGGGTGGCCTTGATCAAGCTTGGCTGGGTCGCGCTGTTAAGGATCTCCTGGCAGAGCTGGAAGATCATTGAGAACTCAGCGCACATAGTCGACTTGAGGTTGCGCGTCTTTGTGGACGTCATCTGGTCGGCCGAGTAGTCGAAGACCTCTTCAGAGAGGAGTCGGAGGATAATCATGTTGTTCTCGCAGACCGACAGGCTCGAGTGGCACGCCGAGACGATCTCGTTGATGAAGGTAGGCCAGTTGTGCGGCCACTCCTGCTTCAGGACCGAGACAAGCACAAGGTTGAGCTTGTTCAGCAAGGTGCGGTGAGTCCGGAGAGACTCTTCGGAGCTAGAGCACTGCAGGATATACTGCACGACGAAGTTGCGGATACCTGGGCTGGTCAGTTGTGTACGCGAATATCTTCAAGGAAATCTACTTGCCTTGACACTGCTCTCTCGGCAAGACTTTCCACCTTGTCATGATGACATTATCAAGAACCTGCAAGGCCAGGACTGTTCCCTGTCAGTCTTCACGATCCTCGCCAATGTATGTCGACAAAATACGGGGGAAGAGAGTCCCGAGCAACAGGAAAAGAGAGAAGACAAACATTTGGTCTGCTCATATGTCGCCCTCGAGAGGATCTCGTCCACCATAAGCCAAGCATCGGGGTCCTCCTTGAACTGTAGCGAAGCGTTAGTGAAAAGTTGTCCGGTGAAACGAGCATAGTCGGAAGAAAACATGCCTGATTCAAGGCAGCCTGGGCAGCTTTTTGCTATATATCAAAGAAAACATGGGCGTCAGCAATCGCAGTTGTGCAAACACGGGGAGGGGTAAGAGGTCGGCAGGTACCTGTTCGCCGCGGCCTTCATAGAAGGCCCGGACGGTTGCGTCCAACTCCTCTACGGAGACAGGCATGGTCGATGGCACGCCGGGAAGGGGGTTATTGTCGGTTGAGTTGGAGATTGACGGGCTTAGGTCGAGAAAGACCGGGAGGGGAGGGGGATGATTGGAGGATATAAGAGCTCAGGGACTTGGACTGCCAATTCAGGTAGGCAGGCAAGGCAGAAAGGCTGGCTGAGTGTTGAGTGGAATGTAGAACCTGAAACTTGGGACCTGAAGGCGTCGGGCAGGCCAGGTAGTGGTCGTGGTTTGGTAGTAAATAGAGTTTTATCGGGGGATGCGGGGCAAAGCAGAAACGCAGGGCGATCGGGTCGATCAGGTCGCGTCCTGTTTGCACGTCCTTTGTCTTTAGTTTGGCGAAAGGCTCTGCACTCTGCCTCGGTGCCTCAGACGCTCTGTACCTTGGGGCGCGGCGGGGTTGGGCAGCGGAATGGAGGATGTGTAGGTTGAGGTTGGTGAGGTTAAGGTTGAGGGTTGAGGTTGCGGGTGAGGTGGGTGACGGGGTGAAATTTTGGAATCTGGCAGAGCGGTCAAAGTTTGGCTGATGGGGCAGCGCGGTGGTCAAGCACTGAGCACTGTGAGAGTGGGATGACGGAAGCCGCTGGAGCACCTGGCATGGAACATGGAAAAGAGATTGAAACCTCCAAGCACCTGGCAAGCATCCATCCATCGGGTCGAAGCTCCAAAAGGCCGAACCCCACCAGCCTCTTCGATTGTTGCTGCAACCCCGCCTTCGAGCATTCAATCGCTGACCCAGCGACCGGCTTTGAGACCCACAAGGCCAGCCAAGAGGAGCCTGCCAGAGCTTCTCGACCCCACCCGCCCACCTGCCCGCGGCCGTTCGCTGCACGATTTCTGCCCAGCCGGCTGCCGCGCTGCCCGGCCCTGCCCTGCCTTGGTCTTCGGCGCGGTGCTACAATCATCCGTACGTGGTGTCTGACCATTGGCACGGATTTTGCTCCAGGTCGTTCACTATTGCGCCATCACTTATCAGAGTCTATCATGAAACGGAGCTGGAATGAAATGCTTGGGCTCTTTGTGAGAAGTTGCTGAGCCTGACTTGGTGGTGGTCCGAACTTGGGTGCCATTAGTTTTTGTGGCTTCAATGGTTCCGAAACAGCAAAGCTTCCATGTCTCCGCCTGGCCTGGATGGAGAGCCTGGCTAGCGGCAAAACTTTGTTTACACTACTAGTATTGATCTATGCGTTGTCTTGACAACGGGTCGCACTATTGGGTTGATTTGCTCTGTATAATTTTTCTCTGTCCCTTGGCAGTCGGAAAGGCAATCAAGGAAAAATAGCTAGTTCAACTAAAGGGAATTAAAAGAAATCGTACCTAAGACAGCAAAAATTGGCCTTGAATCATGTACAAAAGCGAAAATGCAAGCCATCAATTGAGCCTCACCCGATTTGAACGGATAACCTTTCGATCTGGAGTCGAACGCGCTACCGTTGCGCCAGAAGCCCCGATTGATGCAAGAGCGACGGGTTTTACACCTCAAGAGTAGGGGCAGGACTCGCTAGTTGCATGGCAGTTGACAGCTCTCAATTTATCCAAGCTCCCAGACTTGATGCAGGATGGAATTTTTAAGGTTGTTAAGCAGCAGAGTGTATATAGAAAAGAGAAATTAACCAAGAACGACTCGCGTCTCTTGTTGGATGCGTTGGCTCAGGGCTTCACTGCTCTGCTACCCGGGCCAAAACTGAGGCCCTCAAGTTGCTCAAGCGAGCCATGGAAACGAACTCTCTCTGAAGCATCTCACATCTGTTAGATTGAATTATGGGACTGCCTAACAGGAAAAACCGAAACACGTGTTAAAGCATCCATCACATTACCCTAACCAAAGTATGCCTCTAAGCTTTTACCTTGCCCGGGTATGAACTCCTTCCCCGCCCTGATTGACCTATCTAACCCCTGATTCCCTCCCCTAAATATACACAGCAAGAAACTAGCAAGCTCCCTTCAAATACACATTTTAAAAAAGCCCGCTCAAGGCTTCTTATACCCAACCTCCTCCAACGCCTCCTCGAGCGCCTTCAGCGCCTTATCAACATCCCCGCGCTCCGCATCCAGCGCGCTAACACCCATGTGCCCGAACCGGATATACTTGCTGGCGATCTCCTTGTGGATGCCGCCGGCGAAGACAACGCCCTTCTTAGCGAGGATGGGCAGAATCTGCGCGGGCTGGATGCCTTCAGGCATGTAGATAGCGGTCATGCCGTGGGCCTGCTCGGCAGGGTTGGGCGCGACCTGCTTGAGGCCGAGCTCGGCGATGCGAGACTTGATGCGGTCTGACGTCGCCTTGTGGCCGGCGAAGCGCTCCTCCAGCGGCCGGGCCAGGATCTGGCTCAGGGCGGTGTGCAGGGCACGGATGAGTTGGGGCGAGGGCGTCGCGAAGTAGGAGGGCTTCTTGGCCTCGTAGTTTTGCATGACTGCGGACACGTTTATTAGTAGGCTGGATACCTAAGGCGGGGATAAGACGGCGGAGACTTACTCGGAGTCCAGTTCTTCATGGAAGCGAAGTAAGCAGCGACAGGAGCCTTGCGGTTCTGGAAGGCCTTCATAGCACGACCACTGAAGATGGAGATGGACAAGCCGGCAGGGCACCCAATGGCCTTCTGGCTGGCAGTGACGACGGCATCAAGATCCCATTCATCAAAGCGGATCTCCTCACAGCCCACGCTGCATACACCATCCACAACGACCAGCGTCTCAGGTGAGACCCTGCGCACAAGAGCAGCCACCTCCTTAATATCGCTCAGCACACCCGTCGAGGTGTCAACATGGGTGATGGTAATAGCCTTGTAGCGCTTCTCGCCCAGGGCCTTCTCGATCTCAGGCAGGGTCGGCCTGGTACCGACGGGGGCCTTGAGCTCGGTGACATTGGCGCCGTAGACACGCAGGCAGTCAGCGAAGCCGTCGCTGAAGTAGCCGGTGCCTAGCACCAGCACGTCCTCACCAGGCTCAATCAGGTTGGCGGCGACCAGGTCCCAGCCCAGCGTGCCCGAGCCGGAGAGGATGAAGGGCTGGGCGGCGGGGTCCGAAGTCTGGAAGAGCTTGCGCAGCATCGTCAGCGCCTCGCCGAATACGGCCACGAAGCCCGGGCCGACGTGGCTCTCGCTGGAGGGGAGGGGGATCAGCATTCATGGCTCGATTGAGCAAAAAAAAATAAATAAATAAAATTGAACAGAATTTCTAAGACATACCTGTAGTGGCTCATGCTTTGCAGGACGGCATCGTCAAACTCGATGGGCCCAGGAATGAGCAGGGTGGCGTGCGGGGGCTGCGACGAGGGCATTTTGGGCGATTCGAGATTGCTGGAAGAGGTTGAAGTCGACAGAGTGCGTGATTGCCTCTTGGGGAGCAGCGTCGTGTCAATGATGTCGGGAAGACGCTCAACAGTCCAAGGAGTATTGATCGGATAGACGGGGGCAAGGTGACGGGATATGAGAGAGAGGCGCAGACCTGGTGCTGGAGAGGAAGCGGGGGAGGGGCTGGGGACGTCGTAGCGGTAGTCACTGTGGTACCGCCGGTACTGGAGGTACCCGTAGCGGTCGTGCGGGTGTGGATGCGGGTTTCCAGCTCCAGTTATCGGGAATCTCTCGTTCGCCGGATCCTGCTGGCGGGGCATGGGGGACAGCGACCCCATCAGTCGTCTGAACACCGACAGTGAGCGCCGACCGCACGCGAGCCTGGAGACCTCGGGTAGCATGAGCGACTCCCCACGAAAGATCCTTCAGGAGAAAGGTAAGGGTATAAGGGGGGGGGTTAGAGGGGGGAGGGAACGCGGCGCGCGGGACGAAATGTAAATTGCAGACGCGGGCGTTCCAAATTCGCGTATGGTTGGCGAGTACAGTTTATTTGTGTCACCCTGGCTGAGTCCCTCGGCGCGCGCAATTCCAGCGGTTCGATGCTCGAATAGTGTCCAGGTTTTCCTCTGAAAGTCTCTGACGGCCGGGCTCCCAACACTAACAGTCTGGATCCTGCAATGGATTCCACGATTCCACAGTGAGACAGCGATTACACAAGTATCAGAGCGTATCAAGTTGCATCAAAGACAGGTTAACGCGGTCACCAAAATAGATTTAAGGGGAACCCGATGATAGGATGCGCCAGACTCGGTATTAGTACGTAGCTGGTGCCAGCAGACAGCGGGGCTTGCGAAGGACTAGGGAATGTCCACCGAAAGCCCCTGGCCAGGTTTGGTCTCTGGGGTAAGGAATTCAGTCCAATCACCGCACTGCTCTCACGCTGTCGGCGAGCTGTGGAAATTTCCATGTCTGTTAAATACTTGTTTTCTTGGAGAGTCGGCGCGCGTTTGCGATGACGTTGCCAAGCTGATATGGCTGTCCATAGCCCTTGTCTGTCCCAGCCGAATCTCATCACATGTGTCCTTCTATTTTGTCGCAGCCGACGCCCTGCTCGGTCCGCGCGGCCGACTTGCTTGCTCCGTGACATCCCGGCTCTGCCGAGCGCGGCAGCGAGATGCCGAAATTATCCCGCCTAACAAACTCTACAACGCGAAGGTTCTTCATTCATTGATCATGGCCTTGTTCCTTCTTTTCTTTTCTTTTTTTATCTAAAAATCAATTGTAGTTAGGCTGTGAGTGCAGCAGTTCAGCCGATTTGACTCCTGTTATGAGCCCAGCCTTCGCACTTCCTTGGTCCTGCTTCTCATGAGTCATGAGAAGCAGGAGCAAATCACCAAAAATCAAAAACATACAACACGGGGAATTCCCCAGTCGTCTCCGGCCTGAGTACTAACCCCGCCCTTGCTGGTTTATCTAAGGGAGAGCAGACGGGATCCCGAGTTGTCCAGCAGGTATGGTCGTATGTGCCAGGTGAGGGCATTCGTAGCGTCTACATGGCCGCTGATGAGAGCAGTATAGCACAGAAGCAAATGAGATGTGAAAACGGATCGTGAGAGGTAATGAATGTTTTCATCCGTATGTTTCTGTAGTTGAATAGTTAGCCTACTTGAATGCATTCATTAGTCTGCTGATCGCAATGCAATTGCAACAGATAGCTTGAAACGAATGACGAATACTTCATCAGTGTTCATATTGCGAGAAGATGAGGCGAATCCCAGTTGGGGTTGTTTAAATCACAACTTACCCTCTAAAAACCCTAACCCTTAACTACATCACCCCTGGCTCCCCCGCAAGCTCCAAGCCCCTGTCAGCGGCAGCGGCGCAGCCACAGCTCCAAGCATGCCGCTGATTGACCAACCTCATCGCATCTCAACATCAACACCCCGCCATACGTTATATAAAACGCTGCTTGCAGACGCCTGCCTCCGACACCCCGCAGTTCGATTTCCATAGCAAATTCCCGACTTTACCAACCTCCAGCGAGCACCCGCCGACCCTTGTTCGGCCGTCCGAGCCATCCTCCCATCCTCATTGTCACCTCCAACTTCTCTCAGGAACCCTCTTGGCCTGACCACCCCAAGAGCTACCCAGCTCTCCCACCTTCGCAATGGCCTTCCTAATCCTAGTGATCGGCAATCTGCACATACCCGACCGTGCGCTCGACATTCCCCCTAAGGTATGCCCGCCCTGCCCCTGCCAACTACCCTCAACCCTCTCTCTCACCTTCTCCTATCTCCCCCCCCCCCCGATGGGACCCCTTCTCAAGGATTGCGTACCTGACTGGCATCTTTAATCCCCAGTTCAAAAAACTCCTCTCCCCCGGCAAAATCTCCCAAACCCTCTGCCTCGGCAACCTGACCGACCGCGCAACCTACGACTACCTGCGGAGTATCTCGCCCGACCTGAAGATCGTCCGCGGCCGCATGGACGTGGAAGCGACCTCTCTGCCTCTTATGCAAGTGGTCACGCACGGGTCGTTGCGTATCGGGTTTCTGGAGGGCTTCACGCTGGTGAGCGAGGAACCCGATGTGCTCTTGGCCGAGGCAAATAAGCTGGACGTGGACGTGCTGTGCTGGGCAGGGGGCAGCCATCGGTTTGAGTGCTTCGAGTATATGGATAAGTTTTTTGTGAATCCGGGGAGTGCGACAGGAGCGTTTACGACAGATTGGCTGGCCGAGGGGGAGGAAGTAGTGCCGAGTTTTTGTTTGATGGACGTATGTTGCCCTTACTGTGTGGATGGTTTAACCTGAAAGGGAGTGTGCTGACAGTACTTGACGCAGGTCCAAGGAATTTCCCTGACGTTATACGTATACCAGCTCAGGAAAGACGAGAACGGGACGGAGAATGTGGCAGTCGAGAAGGTGACGTACACCAAGCCGGTTGAGCCGACAGGAGCATCATGAGGGGTGCGTGGCTGGAGAGGGGGTATAGCGTTACGTTTCGAGGAAACTCTGTTTTCCCATACAAAATCTTTGGCCGATGGACGATGGAGTGGCCGGAACTCACGAGAAGCTGCTGATATGGATGGACATGACTTAATGAATAATAGGGATACAGGCAGCCCCCTCGCGAGCAAGACATGGCTGCGGGGCACAGCGTCGCTTTTCGATTATGAAGGATTATCTAGCGCGACGATCGGCATGGCGAGGCTACAGAGCTGACTACCTACTCATCAGAGGGGGGAGGAGGGGGGGTGGGGAGGAAGAGATTATTTAGAGGTTTTGTCTGGTCAATATAACCCAAAAGACGTCAGGGTGTGCAGGGAACACACTGACTGGCGGTGCTTTCAGCAGAATTGCTTCGTTGACGAGCCTTCTAGAGGTACCCCATGAAAACCAGGGATTGATACGGATGGTTTCATCATCTACAGTAGCAGGGCAACGGTAGGAGATACGGTTTATACCCAGTTACTAGCGACATTAACATCCTCAAGAACGCGTTTTGGCTCACGTTTCCTTTCTTTCTTTCTTTTTTTTTTTCCTATTTTCAGTCTACTACGCTTGCGGACAAACCGAGCTCCAGTCATCAGTACAGTAATGTCATCCCAAAGAAATAAAACAAAACCCCAAGAGTCAACGCCATCCCCCATGCCAATGCTTACAACCCCAGTCATGACCCTCCAAAACGTCCGTAAAGCTTGAGGTAACACCAGAGAACAAAACAATCCCAAAAGTCCAAACACACTCAAAGCATCATACTCCTCCTCCTCATTCCCACCCTCCCCGCGACACTCCCCGTACTCTCCACACTCCCAGCCGACCCAAGCGAACTAGCGCTAGTATCCGCTTCATCAGGCCCCTCTTCCCCCTTATCATCTTCTTCCACCAACCCAAAGAAACTCCCCGACGTCTTCTTAGGCACCAGCATGCTCTGCCTCTTTCTCGCCACTGCCTTCTTTGCCGCTGTCTGCTTTTGCTCGGTGCTATCGTCGTCGTCATCTTGAAGGATCTCGCGTAACGCCGCGGCGGCGGCCATGGAAGATTTGCGGGCTGCGCGAGAGCGGGCTGGGGCTGGGGCTTGAATGGGGGCTGCTGGTTCGGGGGCTGGAGAGGAGGCGGTGAAGTCGTAGGGGTCATGAGAGGGAACGTCGTTGGCTGGGGAGTTGTCGGGGTGAAGCTTATCGGGGACAGCGGCCTTAGTCCGATTGGTGGCAGTCGCAGATGCGTTTGCTGATGATGAAAGGGAGGAATCGGCTTCCGGCTTTTCGGCAGCGACTGCGAGAGATTCGCGCGCTGAAGACCTCTTCTTTCGTTCGGTTGTAACAGTGCTTGGCAACACGCCCTCCTCGACAACGATACTCCTCTTCTGATCCTGCCCCCTCCTCCTCCTCCTCCTCCTCCTCCTCCTTTCCTCCTCCTCCTCCTCCTCCCCCTTCTCCTCCTGGTCCTTCTTCCCCTTCTCCTTCTTCGCTAACGGACTCAAACTCGTCTGCCTGCGACTCCCCGAACTAGTCTTGACGCTCTTCTCATGGCTCGCACCCGCCTTGCTGCTCGTCGCGCTGCCTGGGTCACTGGACTTAGCTTTCGTCAAGGAAGTAGGCATGATCTCGTCCAGCTTGCCCGTGAGGATCGCGCGGTGTACAAACTTGCCCTCGCCAGAGACAGCATCGAACAGCTCCTTGGTCGGACGGCGCATTTTGTCGCGCAGGTTGGGCTCGGCATAGCTGATAGGGATGCGAGCGCGACGTGTCGGGCGGGAGGTCTCGCCTGTGGAGGAGATGTCAGCTGGGGGAGGGGTGTCGTTCGAGGTGTTAACAGTCTTATTCCTCCTCGACGAATCAACACGGTTATTATTGGGTGTCGACGGCGAACTCGGGGCCGTATCAGTATCGACAGTAACTGTGGCGACGGCCGGAGGCTCAGACACAGCTGGCGGGATATCAACCTCGGCAGACGCATCATCAGCCTTAACCGCGAAGCCTGCTCGAGCCCGCTTGACCGGCTCCTTCTTGCTGTCGGCCAAGGCCTTGGCGGCAGCTTTTCGGGGCGTGGTCAAGTCGTCATTGGTGCTCTTCACAGCCAGTGGCATCCTCACGGTCCCATTATTGTCCCTGATGCTCCTACGCTTGTTGGCACGTGTCGACGCCTTGTCCTTGTCCTTCTCCACGAGGACCGATTTCTCCTTTCCGGTGCTGGTCGCGACGTAGATGAGGTTCTCGTTCTCATCGGCAAAACTTCCTCTTCGTGCCGGCTCTAACGGTGGGCAGGGTTGGGGTTTGCGCTGATGATTGCTTGGTTGGGCTCATGGTATCCTTCTGCGGGGTCGCGGCTATGAGCTCGGTCTCGGCAACATCCTCCATAGGTTCAGGACTTCCCATAGGCTTTCTGTCATAGTCGAGTTTAGGTGGTGATGGGGGGACTGTGTCTCTTTAGGACTCTCGTGAGCAGGCGACATGACCATCGGGCTCGAGGGAACATTATCGTCCTCGGCTGCATCATCCTCCTCGGCAAAGCGGGACACAGGCGGTGGGCCGATATCAGGCGACCCTTCGACATCTTCTGCTGCAGCGCACAATGCGAGAATTTCCTCGCTACTATCAAGAGGTCAGCATGTCCCAGAGCGTAGTAGAGAACCCTAAATCACGTACTTCATAGTAGCCCGTGGGTAGGGCTTATTCTCAAAGATCGGAGGGAATCGTCCCTCCGCCTCAGCCAAGGCCTCCTCCTCCTCCGAAGTGCGCCGCCTGCGCTGCGGCGGACTCCTCAGCAAACTCCTCTGGGGCTGCCGTTCAAGGGCTCGTCTCTTGGGCGCCGGCTCGACACCAAGGCTGCTGATCAGGGAAGAGAACTCGGCCAGCTGGGCCTCGAGCTTCGCCTTGACCTCGAGGGCGTGGTCGGCTATCCTTTGTGCGGTATTTTCCTCGAGCTTCTTTTCTAGGCGGACAATCTGGGCGCGTAGCTCGAGGTTTTCGGACAGCAAACGGGCGCAGTCATTTTCCAGGCGGCGGATCTTCTGTGACTGATCGGAATTGATCCTGGCAATGTCGCGGTTTTGACGCAAGAACTTCCTCCGGACTGTGAAAGGTCAGAATCTGTCGATAGACGCGATACGGCAATGGACATACGGATTTCAAGGCTGTTATCTGTGGACGCGGACTGCTCGTTGAGACGCGCCATTTCGCATGATCGCAGACGGGGTCGACGGCTACAAATCGGGTATCGAGGTTATGGAATCGATGCTGAGACGCGTCGATGCGTCTCCGTAATTGCCGGCGGCGAGGCCGAGGGGCAATGTGGTGTGGTTTGGGTCGACGAGTGCGTGTTGATGAGGAGCAAAATGAGAAGGGCGGAGACGCGAGTTCCCAAGGTGCGTCGCTGTCACCTCTGCATTGTTTACTTGACTGCCGAAAACGGATTAGCGCAGGTGCCAGCTGGTGGAGGAACGTTCGTGCAGCCGCCAAGCGGTGGGGCCGAGGGGTTCTCGCTCACAGGCCCCAAGAGTCCACTCATGATAGGCCTGAAGATCAGGACAGTTTCACTCATCAGCATCTCGCAACGCTAAATTCACTTCAAAATCAGACACCATGTCCGGCTTTTCCTCTAGACCTCTGTCAACACACCTCAGACAACCGTCTCTCGCGCCTCCTCAAGGCCAGTCGCCGGCTCTGCTGGCGCGGGTTAACGAGAAGAAGGCTGAGCTCGAGAACCTGAAGGAGCTTCGCGATCTCAGCGCAGCTGTTGCTGCCCAGATGGAGGCACTTGAGCAGAAGCTCTCTACTCTCTCTAGCGGGACTGAGGGTGTGTATATATCCCCTCCTAGCTCAAAGTGCTAGAGACCTCGTGCTAACCATCTCAGCCATTGCCACGGTGTTGGCTAATTGGCATAATGTGCTACGCGCCATCAGCATGGCATCGGGTATGCCTTCCCCTATGCTCGTGCGAGAAAGTGATGCTAATCGCGGCAATAGCCAAGATTCCCGAACCAAAGGAGGAAACTGAGGAGAACACGGTTCCTCTTCCCCAGACTCTGGTCCGGATTCCCACCGAGCACGCTCCTGCTCTCCAGGCCCACGCGGAGGGGGCGACGGAGGAAGAGTCGGGGCGAGGATGATGATCGTGATCGATCCGACTTACCTAGTAGAGGCTCCGTCATGCCTTATGGGCGCCAAGACCTACCTAGCAACAGTGCAGGGCAGAGACACTGAGCACGCTGTTACCCTCTTATGAGTCATCCAGTATGCATACGGGTAACTTTGGTGAGAACGTGTCAGCGGGTGAGCGCTATTGTGCCACACCGTCCGATCTCATCAGCCACATCGTGGAGTGCGGACCAAACCGATGGGACGCTTGCCAGGTTTGCCAGCCCATGTTTGTTCCGGACGACACTCCCTACGGAAGTTGGACAGGCCAATCGGCAATTCAGATCGAGAAACAGGCGCTCGGGGAAGGGCGTCGTGGGCGTTGCACATAAAACTCATAAATGGAAGAGTGGGGCTGGGTATGGTAAGGACGCGGCTTCAGGTTGGCCAACCTGAAGGAGCGGAGCCGGAAGAGTGCAGCAGGAGGGTAAGACGGCGACAGGATTCGCAGGGAATCGCAGGAGTTCGCGGAAGCTGCGGTGGTAGCCGTACGAGGCTGTGACTTTCCTGTGAGGGGAAAAGTAAACAAAAGCGTGGAATAAAGCCAGCTGGGAGAGTCTGCCAGCTCTCGTACAACAGCAGATTTGTTTCCCACACTCTTCTATCCCATGTCTGCTAAGTGCTAACTGACATTCTTTGGGCCTGGTGCTGCCATCGAAAAGCATTCTTTGACAAATTCGGCATCTCAGCATCCGTAACAGACAGCCTTCCCCTGGCGCTGAAGCGCCACCTTATCCCGTTATCGCGGCGATCAAACACTACGCATCCTAGCACGTGCATTGATCTCCCGATTAAGCCCTGCTTAAGCACTGCGACGCGCAAATTACACAGTACGTCGCGTTGGCCCCGCGGTGTCCCCGCGATGAGCCCCCTGGCCGGTTGCTTCTTGGGATCGTCTTGGCCTAGCTAACAGCTCTCGGCGTTTCAAGCCAGCATATTAAGGGACCATGGCAACCACCACAAAGCCCCGAGCGGGCAGCACTATCAAAAAGAAGTCTGCTGCAACTGCAACCGCAACTGCATTGAATGAACTGCCTTTGAGCAACATACAGAATAAGCAGCAGCAGCAGCAGCAGCAGCAGCAGCAGCGCCAGGTCAGCATCGACTCTCTGACCCGCGATCTCGACAACTTCCACATCCGCTGTGTCAGTGCCGGCGATAAAGAAAACCTTAGCAAGCCCCTCTCGGCATCACCCGGACACACGGCGAACCCCGCGGTTGCATCTACAGCTCCCCAGGTCATACCATCCGTTCGCACGTGCGGCCTTACTCGTGAAGCCGACGAGTCGGATACCTCAGGTAAGAATGAGCGACTTTTTCTTTTCTTTCCGTCGCATTCCAGGGTAAGATTGAATACTGAACAGCAAACACAGACGACTTCGAGACCAACAACACACTTGCACGCGCCAGCCAGCACTTGCCCAGCAACCAAGAGCAACTCGCGAAGCACCAGGCAGGTCAGTTTGAATGGTTGCTCTCCATTCCCGTCGACAACGAGAAGTTGGCCAATGTGCGCGGTCTGGTCGACGACTCCCACGATGACGACGACGCAGACCCGCGCCGATTGGGCGAACAGAAGAGGATCATTTTCGGCTGCAATCTGCTGCGTCGCGGATCAGAGTCGAGCGGCGCTCAGCCTGCGCAGTGCCAGACTGACGGAGGAGCTAACGTGTACACGTTGATAGCCACTCGTCTTGACGGAGAGGAAGACGACACGACTACCATGCCCGAGCTTACACCCGTGGAGGAGCCCGTGGTCGAGGCTCTGCAGTCTGAAGTGAATGGGGATGTGGAAGTGAATGTCAAGGAGGCTAAGAGCCACGAGCAAATCTTTGACTCTCACCCGTCGACTCCAGTGTCCAAGATCGAAGCTGCGATCGACGCCGTCGATAGGCTCGAGGAACAGATCGAGCAGCTGACGCTGGAAACCCAACCCAAGTCGGCGACAGCGAAGACCAACGGAATGACCACCAAGTCGACCCCGATCAAGCGCGCCACCTCAGTCAAGGTTGCCTCGACCAGCAAGAGTGCCATCGACCGCAAGTCTGCCATGACCCCGACGCGCGAACAGCTGCAGGATAATGGCAAGCCTTCCACACCTACACCGGGTACTACTGCTCGCAAGGTGCCGCGGCCGGCCAGCCTCAACCCGCCCAAGCCCCTGGCCAAGTCTAGCAAACCGCCGACGATACCATCGTTCGAGCTGCCCGGCGAGGCAGTCGCTCGCCGGCTGAAGGAGCAGCGCGAGGCGCGGCTGTCACAGCAAATCTCTCCCGAACAGGCTGCGTCCGTCGCGGCCGACGCCGCGAAAACCGCATCGCCCTCGTCCTCCTCCTCGTCGCTGCTCTCGCGCGAGCCCAAGTTTAAGTCGAGCAAGCCGCCGACACGGCCGACGTTCGAGCTGCCGGGCGAGGCCATATCACGGAGGAAGCGCGAGCAACACGAAGCGAAGCTGAGAGCGGAGGAGGAAGAGATGCGTCGGCGGCGGGAGTTCAAGGCACGGCCCATGCCCCGCGCTAGTATCATTGGCACGCCGAGCACATTGCCGCGGGATACGGTCGCTAGCCTGGCGAGGATTAATAAGCAGCGGCAGGCCCAGGCCCAGGCTGAGCCCAACAAGGAGGAGGAGAGCGGGATGACAGGAATGAAGAAGAGGCATTCGATCGCGGTTTTGGGGGCTTCATCATCATCTCAGACGGTGACGAGGGGACGGACGAATACTAATGCCTCGCAGCTCTCGCAGGCCGGGGCGACTACCGCTACGACCACCAACAGCAGTCGTGCGACGTCGGCTTCTGGGAGTGTCAGGGATCGTCGTGCTAGCACCGCGGCGAGTACTGTCAGCAATGGGAGCGTAGAGAACGGTCTGCTACAGCACCCGAGGGACAGCAAAGAGGCGGTGGCGGCTGCGAGGAAGGAGGCTGCTGAACGCAGCAGGATGATGAGTCGGCTTTGGGCGGAGAAGAGGAAGGCTAAGGAAGGGGCGGTTAATGGTCAAGCTAATGGCGTGAAGGTTTGATGGCCTTGGTCCATGGTATGGCTTGGTCGGGTGGGTTGGGGGGGGGGGGGAGGGGAGGTTGTTAAGTTGTGGTTTGATCAGAGAGAGTGTGTACGATCGTATGGGATAGTTGTATGTGCTGCTGGTGAATGGTCTATACCCGAGGTAGCTGAGTTGGGATAAGGACAGTAAGGGGAGTCGGGTTTGCATTGATGAGGGTATGGCTTGGCATGTTACCCTGGTAGGGATACTGTTCTTGTGTTATGGGAATGTGTTGGGTTTGATTGTTTGGGAGTTTGTGTCCGTTTTATGCTGTTATTGTTACCTACCTTGCTTTAGTCTATGATTAGGATTGATTCTTAACTTCTGCTTTACTTGAACTGAGTACGGCTATGGCTGGGAAGTCTTAGTCGGAATTGAATTGTTTTTATTACTTGACTGAAGTAATTACCCTGAGATGACTGCTGCCCTACTTTACATTTTGAAACTAAATTTTTCTCAAGCTTCCCTATCACAAGACTTGAGGGGAGGAAGAAAGGGGAGAGGGGGGAGGGGGGGGGTAAGGAGGGAGGAAAGGTGTGTTATGTAGGATGGCCTTGGCTCGCTGTACGCCTAATATTCAGCCTTACTTACCATCACGCATACTTCTCTCGTCCCAACCGTGAATCTTCGACTTATTTGTATACTCGTTTGGTTTGCATGGGGTGTCTCCTGTCTTGAATACACATGAATACACATTTGAAGCAAGGTGGATTTCCCAACCTTGCCTATCGCCAAAACCACATAGGCAATAACAGCAGGGGTTTATAATTTGACGTAACTAATGGTTTAGAATCAGCCTTACCGTCATGCGTAGGTGGTTATCGACAAGCTCTCCGAATATTAGGCTTTGCCCAGCAGATTTGCGCCCGCTTGGAGTCTAGGGTATGATCGGGAGGAAGGGAGAAGGATGGAAGGATTTCTTGGTTGGCGAGGCGCACCGGGAGCTTTGCCCCCTGATGTGTTAAGGTTCCCATCAAGCACAGCTTTATGCCTTGAAACCGTGTGATGGAATGTTGCATGGAGTGTTCGGATTGTCATCACCACTCCATACCAAGGGCTGCCTGAGAACCATGCACTTAGTGATGAACTTGGCAGCCCTGTGGAATAGGTACTGCATTGCAGATGTGACTGAGCTGGCGTGTGGGGGAGAGAGAGAGAGAGAGAGAGAGAGAGAGAGAGAGCAGCAGCAACTCAAAAGTGGGAGATCCACAGATGGGATATAAGATGCCGTGCTTGCTGCTGTACCTGCGTCCCTTGGATGCAGTGCATCGTTCCTGTCTCTGATTGTTGGGGTTTGTTTGGGTTTTCCCCCTGCAAGGAATTGTCGTCAGGTTGGTCGCCCTGGGAACAACCTTCGGTCCTTCATAACAAAACGACTTCATTCCTGGAATTGCTACCACCAAGATCTACTTCTACAGCACCCCGGGAACTACTCCGTAATCAACCTTCACGCAAATCTCTACTCACCTTACAATCTTTGCAGCGGGTATCGTTAGCCAGCTAGCGCAGCAATTCCCGTCAGCGGTTTTTGCTTTTACGACTCAATTCGATATGACAAGCTACACCCTACAGGCTACATGCAGAAAGTAGACTGTAACAGCGGCAGATCATAACCGAGCACCGCAACAACCGTACCATCATCGACGGCCGAGAATCGAGAACCAACCTGGAAGAATCGGCCACCACCACAGCACGATCCAAATTTCCCCCAAAAATCCCTGCCAAGCCAAGCCAAAATAAAAAAAAAGGAAGCTCCCCGGTTGATCACCCCGCACGTGTTGTGGAGTATTACGCGCGCCGAGACGCCTGAGTGGAACACCGCGACGCAAGGACCTAGGTCTAGGTGCGCCCCAAGCTCCAACGGTGGAGAGCTCACCTCACAAACAGCCACAGAAGCTTGGAAGCTCAGCTTGCGCTTGCTGCATTGCCGATCCTCAACCCCGCCAATCGCTGCGCTCATAGGTCATCAGCCGAAAAAAAAAATAAATAAATAAAGAAATAAATCGGCTCCAGGCTCGATGGCGGGCCGCGTCTGCTACTGGCCCCAAGTATTAAACCGGCGACAGCGCCGTCTGGGGTTTACTCTGTGGTTGTTTGGACTGGTTGCTTTTTTGGTACGCCTGTACTTTGCGTGCGACTGGACGTCATATGGTGATGGTTCTCTTGCACTGGGTGCAGGTTGGTTTGGTATAGGGACAGGGTCAGGGTCAGGGTCAGGAACAGGAACAGGGACAGGGACAAAACCAGAAGTGCCGCTGAGCCAGGATCAGACGACTGCTGAGCTTGGGGAAGGACAGGGGGAGAAGCACGAGGCTGAGCCTGTGACGCAAGAGGGGGTCGAAGTCGAGGATATATATTTCGGGGATATGACGGAGATTTTAAGCCAGCGAGCTACAGCTTCGACTACGACCACAACATTCGCTGGACCTGCACCAACGCCGGCTGAGAAACTCCCTAACGGCTCATCAACCACAATGGCTGCGCAAACCCCCGCTGGCCCCCAGTCAAGGCCGTACGTCGTGCTGCCCCAGGGCACTTACATCGGCATTACCGTGCCACAGTCCTACAAGTACCCCAAGGCCTTCGAGGCATTCCGCGGCATTCCTTATGCGCAAGATACTTCTGGTCAAAACCGTTTTCGCCCGCCGCAGCCACTTCCTAAGTCCTCTCAGACCTTCGATGCGCGTTTCTGGGGCCCGGTCTGCCCCTCGGGCGGCGTGCTCCGCCCCAACATGAGCGAGAACTGTTTGAATCTCAACGTCTACCGCCCCGCGGGTATTGTGGTCGACCGCAAGGGCTTTGCTGCAGACGGGAAGCATCCTCGTCTGCCAGTCGCTGTATATATTCACGGTGGTGCCTTCAATTGGGGTCATGGAGGCGAGAGAAACATGGGCAGCTTCATCTCGTGGAACGAACAGCCTATGATCTCGGTCGTGTTCAACTATCGCATCGGCGCGCTGGGCTTCTTGCCGTCCAACGTGACGGAGCGCGAGGGGTTGTTGAACCTGGGCTTGCGCGACCAGCAAATGCTGCTGGAGTGGGTACAGGAGAATATCGAGGCTTTCGGGGGCGATCCGAATAATGTCACGATTATTGGTCTCAGTGCAGGTGCACACTCCATTGGTCATCACATCATGCACTACGCTCGCACGAAGAAGCCGGCGCCCTTCCACAAGGCGATCCTCGAGTCTGGAGCTACGACTGCTCGTGCAGTGCTCTACCCGAACCATCCCCGCCACGAGACACAATTCCGCGAGTTCCTGGCCGCTGCCGGAGCCTCTCACGTCCCCGAGGCCGAGCTCTTCCCCTACCTCCGCAATCTCCCCCTCGAAACCATCATGCGCGCCTCCAACTCCGTCTGGAACAAATACACCGCCAGCGTGACCTGGCCCTTCCAGCCCGTCATTGACGGCCCCAACCCTCACGCCTACTCTCGCCATCTACCATCTGCCCGCGACCTAACCATCCCCGTAATCCCCGACCTCCCCATCGCCTCCTGGCTCGCCGCCTCCCACCTCCGCATCCCCATCATAACGGGCTACAACACCAACGAAGGCACAAACTTCATTCCGCAGCACGCCGATACCCCGGCCGATTTTCGCAACTTTTTCAAGACCCTCATTCCCTCGCTCACCGAAGCCGATCTGGCGGAGCTGGATCGGTTGTACCCCGATCCCGTCGCACACCCAGCTACGAGTCCGTATGTGAAGGTGCCCAAGGGGTTCGGACGGCAATGGGCCAGGCTGGATGCGGCGTATTCGCATTATGCGTATATCTGTCCGGTGTTGCAGACGGCGCATTTCATGACGCTGGCGGGGGTCGAAAATGTGTATGTGTATAGGTATGCGGCGGTTTCCGGGTTGGGGTATGCGAATCACGGGGATGAGGCGGCGGTGGTGAGTCATGATGTCGATGCAATTGGGCGGTGGGCTGGCGTCGTGAAGATAGCGGACGAAATGTGCTCGAGGTGGGGAAGGTTTGTGGTGAGCGAGACGGGGGATGTCAATAGGGGCATTAAGGATTTGAATTGGCCTAAGTTTGTGTCCCCTTTTTCTGAAAAGGAGGGGGCAGGGCAGCTACTGGTGTTTGGAGAGGGGAATAATGAGAGGGCTGGGGGGAAGAGTATGGGTGTACCGGTGCAGGTGAGGACGCTGACTGAGTTGGAGAAGCAGGCGTGCAAGTTTTGGTGGGAGAGGGTTTGGTTGAGTGAGGGCATGGGGGTGCCTAGGGGAGGGGGGGGAAGGCGAGGTTATGACTATATGGTCGGAGCAGCTTGTCGCCTCCGGTTTTACCTCCTTGGTACCGCTACCCGGGAGAGAATGGATGGAGAGGAGAGTTGGGATTGTGGCGACAGGATGAGAAGACTTGGCTTCGCCAATACGAGACGAAGGAACACGGCTACGGATATGGGGCTGTTGGGCAGGTCTCGTTGTTAGGGGAGGATGACTCGCCCCCGCAAAGACCTCGTCAGGTCTTTGTCCTCTTACGGCTACGATCAAAGTCATGCGTTCTCTGCGGAATACTGTTGACACTGCTGGGATGTGTCTTAGTTGTTTTTTTTTTTTTTTT